>NC_084485.1:8672530-8980121 GCF_030035675.1 Rhineura floridana
ACAGATATACAATTTGCTTGCTTAACCCTCACTCTGTTAAGATGCAAATGCGTGTTCTTTCTGCTTGGTTATGTGGGGAAGGGGGAAATCATTCTGTTTTGTACAATACGCTTGTGTAACACAACTGGAATCTTCTTAATGGGAGGGTTGTGTAGTTGTCAGTATGACCTTTCAGACTAATCGTGGTGGGAGAGAGTTCAGTGGTAGAGCACCTACTTTTCACTGCTTCTGTGGACTTAACTTTTCTTCTTCCTTTGATTGCAAGAGTTTTACCAGTTTGTTCGGCCGAAACACAAAAAGCAATTTGACAAAGCTTGTTGTTGCCTGACTGGAGTGGGCTGCGGCTACAAACCTGAGCACAGCCTGCTGCGAGAGGAGAGGCTGCTGCTGGCCAAACACACAGGTGAGAAAAGCCTTACATTTGAGGAATTGCCAGCCCTGGGAGAGTTCCTGTCCCTCTGAGTATATTAGTCAGGATCGGGAAGCAATCTCTTTCTCTAGGATGCTCCTATCAGAGCACTATCATCCCAAGTTGTTATTCAGCTGGACAGTAATGAGGACCCTGAAGATCCCAATAACAGAAGAAAGAACTGATGTTGAGGAAGAACTTCGAAGCCACAGCTGCTGTGCTGCAGGCTTTGGTAGTTCTCTCCATTGTTGCTTGTTGTTGTTACGTGCCTCCAAGTCGACTATGACTTATGGCGACCCTATGAATCAGCGACCTCCAAGAGCATCTGTCATGAACCACCCTGTTCAGAGCTTGTAAGTTCAGGTCTGTGGCTTCCGTTATGGAATCAATCCATCTCTTCTTTGGCCTTCCTCTTTTTCTACTCCCTTCCATTTTCCCCAGCATTATTGTCTTTTCCAGTGAGTCATATCTTCTCATAATGTGTCCAAAGTATGATAACCTCAGTTTCATCATTTTAGCTTCTAGTGACAGTTCTGGTTTAATTTGTTCTGACACCCAATTATTTGTCTTTTTCGCAGTCCATGGTATGCACAAAGCTCTCCTCCAGCACCACATTTCAAATGCCACGGTTGCTAGAGCAGCATATTTGTGGGTATAATCATCTCCTATTTAATGTCCAGAGCCAGGTCTTTATAGGTTCACTCTCATGGCCACATTTATTGGAGTTGCCAGTTGGAATGCTATTCAGTTAGGAGAATGGGAAGCTGCCTTATACCAAGCTCACCTAACTCAGAGTTGTCTGCACTGACTGGCAGCAGCACTGCAGGGATTCAGACAAGAGGCTTTCTCAGCCCTACCTGGAGACACCAGGGATTGAACCTGAGACCTTTTTGCATGCAAAGCATGTGCTCTGCCAATGAGCTACAGCCTCCTCCTTGGAGGAAGTGGAAGTACAGGCCCAAAATGTTAGTGCTTTTGTTAGAAGAAGCCTGTGGCTGCATGGTTAATGGATGCTTAGTGTATGAAGATCCTGGCAGCATCGCCATTCTTAGGACCTAATCTTTTTGTGGGAGCTGTAGACCAGGGCAGAGAACCTGTGGTCATCCAGAGCTTGTTGGACTCCCAATTACCATCAGTGCTAGTCAGGAGTGCTAATAGTTGGGGACGATGGGAGTTCAACAACTTCTGAAGAGCCATAGATTACCCACTATGCCCTAGACAGTTCTCACAGAGGCTGAGGATTTAAAAAGGGCTTTGCCATCAGCTGGTTTTTCTGAGCCTCTGGGCTTGAGTCCCAGACCAGCTGCTGTAGATGGAGTAGATCAGAGTTTCAGAAGTCCCAGAGCAAGCAAGGGGTAAAAACCTTCTCAGTAGTAAAACTGGTGAGACCCCTACATATAGGGGTCATATTCAGACATTCTCAACCTGATAGGAAAATGTTCCATTGGATCGCTGGATTCTCAACTCTCTGAGAGAGTACCATCATGAACAAAGGACAGGTTTCTGCAGTGGCAAGGAGGAAAAACACTGCATATTTTCATAAATCTTTATCATATCCTCCATTACTCAGCATTTTTGTATACTAAAAGTCCCCAGATGTCCCCTAAGGAAGTTGCTCGAGCTCACAAGAGGAAGAAAGCCACCCCATATAACTTTCACTTTAAAGTGTTTTCCTAAAAGTAACTAAAATTAATTTTCTCCCATGGGGCTGGTTTCCTTTTGATGCCAGGTGAGCTCCTGGAGGACCAGACTAATGTAACCCCCTCCCCCAATTTGTCTTTGGCCCTTCCATTATATTTTTGATGTAGTTGTTTCTCCTCCTTGCTCTGCTCGTTGGCAAGATGACCTTGTATGTTTTAGACCTTTAGTTTCCACTGTAGATTGTTTTCCTGGATACTGTAACTCTTTGTATTGGGATGTTTTTATTGTATATTGAATTTTCATTTTCTACTGAATTGTTTTATTGTATACACAACCACCTTGGTTTTATTTTTAATGAGAGATGGTCTACATATACAGTCTGGCCCCTCTTATACGGCGGGTTCCGTTCCGGACCCCCACCGTAAAGCGGAACCCCATTGAGTTTAATGGGGTGCGTTGCACGAAAATGCCGCAAAAGCAGCAAAATCGGCTTTAAAATTGAAAATGAAAGCCGCCGCATTAGCGGAACGCTGGGAAGCGGAGCCCTACTGTTCTTTAAATTAAAATAAATTAAAATGTCACAAAGCTTCCCTTAGAAAGAAGTTGTTACTCTGTTCATTCTTCCTGTTGCTTGGGAAAGGGATTTCCCAGTTATTTTCAGATTAACAATAAGGCTACATCACTATGAATTCATTGGACCTCTTTTCCCCCCCTCCTGAAAGGTTCTCAAGGCCTTCACTCAGTCAGTATTTATATCTGATTATGCCCATTAGCTACTGGGCTAAGTTCAAGGTTCTGGTTTTGGTGTGCAAAACCCTATGTAGCTTGGGACCAGGATACCTGAAAGATTGTCTTATCCCTTATATAGCCTGTCAGTCCCATGCTCTGCAGGTGAGGGCCTCCTGCAGATACCATCTTATCAGGAGGTCTGTTCCGCATAACGTAGGAAGCAGACCTTTAGTCTGGTGGAACCTACCCTTTGGAATTCCCTCCCCTTAAATGTTAGACAGGCGCCATCTCTGTTATCTTTTCGGCGCCTGCTGAAGACCTTCCTCTTTCAACAAGCCTTTTAAGTAGAGACCTTATCCCAGTCTGCATCTGTGTTGGAGTTGCTTTTTAAGATGTTTTTAAAGCTTTTTTAAAAAGATGATTTTAAAGATGTTTTGTTATATTATATTTTAAAGTCTGTTTTTAAAATGTTTTAGAGTGTTTTTAGTGTTTTTAGTGTTTTTGTTTGCTGCCCTGGGCTCCTTAATGGCAGGAAGGGCGGGGTATAACTTTGATTGATTGATTGATTGATTAATAATTCTCTTTGCTATTAGAGAAAGAATGTGAGAAGAAAACCACGTTTTCAGAAGGTTCAGCTGGGCAGCTCAACTCTGAGCAGCATTTGAATAGAGGAGGATCCCACCTAACTTCCAGGTCAGACGTCACAGGTATGCTTCACATAAAGAAGTGATACATGAATACCGACAATGGAAGCAGTGGTAAAAATAGCTTTTTCGTTCCTGTATGTCAGTGCAAGTATGATGTGTGGCATACAATAGCCTAAAAAGAAAGGAAGAAAGTGGTCCCTTAAGTGAAATCTTCACACAATCATTTTATTACAGTCAACAGACCAGAAATAAAATACAGTAGACCAATACAGAAATAAAATACAGTAAATAACCTGCAGTACTCTAAATCTCAACAAAGATGTTAAAATATTAAAATATATAAGACAATAGCAGTTATACAGAGCTACAGTAATCTTGGGTTAATCCTCTAAAGTAGTCCTTAATGTTTTAGATGATGTTATTCTCTTGTTCTCACTGATAGAAATTTAGCCACTATCAATGACACCCTTGGTATTTCATCTTCCATTAGATATTAAACATAAAATTGAACTGACCTTCCTGGTAATTTGGTCAATAATCAACCAATTGTAAACTCCCAGACCCCACCATAGGAACTGCAAAACAAAAGGACATGTCCAGTGGATTCTGCCTCCTGGTTATTACAGTTTACCACATAGGAAGTCTACCATGTAGCATTTGGGAAGGAAGAACTTTGAGTCTGGCCAGCATAAAAGCTCTGCAATATTTAGCTACATGCAAGTTCTCAAAGTAGGCAGCTAAATTGAAAGAGATGCCCAAGGAGGAAGGTGAGCAGGTTGTACATGAGCGACATCTTGACACATTCATTCAGCTTATCAATTACCACACATACCTCCCTCCCCAAAAACAGCTGCACAAATGAGTTCTTGTAAGTATTTTGCTACCTCTTGCTTTTATCTTGATCTTTTCTTGTTGCTGTCCTGTGATGTTAGTTTTGTAATCATAATGAGATCTTTTTAGTTGAATTTTACAGTTTCAAATGTTTATGTGTCTGTGGGAGGACTTTGCCACAGATAAAAGTAGCATATAAATCGGGTGGGGAAATTGTGGCTCTCCAGATGTTGTGAGAGTCCAGCTCCCAACATCCCTGGTCATTGGCCATGTTGGCTGGGAATGATAGGAGTTGGGATTCCAACAATATCTGGAGAGCCACAGGTTCCCTATCCCCAATATATTAGGACAGTGTCTTGATGTGCTCTGCCTTGTGCTTTTTTCACAGGAGGAAACAGTGCCTTTGTGCCTGATGTCCCCTCCGAAATATTGTCCAGCTCTGTAAAGGAGAGCCACAACCAGATAATCCGATCAGCCTACCTGAGCGACCTCAAAATGGCTCTGGACAAAAGCAGCTTCAGCCGTTTCTTTTCAGCACTGTCAGCATATAAGAAGACTGATGACTATGATACCATGGTGTCTGTGGTTGCAGCCCTCACCACAGAGAAGCCAGAACATTTTCATCTGCTGCAAAGTAAGTATCTGCCTACTTGCTTCTCAGGTTGTCTTGCTGGCTGTATAGCTGTGCTCTTT
The DNA here is from genome assembly GCF_030035675.1 of Rhineura floridana. Classification (NCBI taxonomy): domain Eukaryota; kingdom Metazoa; phylum Chordata; class Lepidosauria; order Squamata; family Rhineuridae; genus Rhineura; species Rhineura floridana. The sequence goes on from NC_084485.1 coordinate 8,677,481, forward strand.
CTATTCATGCGTTGTTAAGCCTGAGGTAACGTTCTTGGTGTGGTGGGGCAGCAAGTTCAGTTTCTGTCCCTGGCAAGCTACACCACACCCATGGCTCAACTCTGGTATGGCGCATCAGTACCAGACGGGGATAGGGGAGAAATTCAATTTAGTTTGCATTTTAATGCAATCTTATGTAATTTGCACTACCTGAAACAATTTGTAAACTGAAACACAGCTAACCTTTGAAATTTGCACTTCTCCAAATTTTGTGATGCAGTTCTCCAATCAAAAGGTGTACACAAAAATGCATATATTAATGAAAATAACATACAAGAACACATTATTGTCCCCCATGCCATTCATGAAGCCACTGGGAGCAGTCATCAGCAGTTTTGGAGTGAAGTGTCACCAATACGTGGATGACACTCCACTTCATATGTGGATGAAACTATCTCTCTGTTTCACCTGAATTGGGAGAGGCAGGGGAAGTACTAGACAAGGCATTGATGGGCTGGATGTGGGCCAACAAACCGAAACTGAATTCTGAAAAGACGGGTGTTGTGTTCCACGTTTTTGAGTCCAGGAGATGGGAAGACAGCCTGTTCTGGATCCGGTTACATTCCCCCAGAAGAAACAGGTTCGTAGTTTGGGAGTACTCCTGCATCCAGTATTGTCATTGGAGGCTCAGGTGGCCTCAGTAGCTAGGAATGCCTATTTCCAGCTCCAGCTGCTTTGCCAGTTATGGTCCCTTTTGTACAGAGATGACTTGACCACAGTACTCCATGCTCGGGTAACTTCCAGATTGGTTTATTGCAATGTGCTCTACATGGGGCTGCCTGTGAAGACGACTTGAAAACTTCAACTGGTCCAAAATGAAGCCAGATACTGGCTGGGGTTCCTTTTAGAATTCATATAACCCCTATTCTAAAACAGTTGCATTGGTTGCCAGTTCATTTCCAGGCCTAATTCAAGGTGCTCATTTTGGTTTTTAAAGCCCTAAATGACTTAGGCCCCAAATATCTCAGAGACCGTCTCCTTCCCTACAGACCCTTTCAAGTGTTAAGATCAGCACAGGTTCTGCCACCTTTAGATGTGAGGAGAGAGCTTTCTCTGTGGCAGCCCCTAAAGATGTGGAATTCCCTCTGTATAGAGGTCCATCTGGCACCTTCTTTGTACAGCTTTTGGTGATTGCTAAAGACACACCTCTTTACCCAGGCCATTGGCACTTGAGATGTATGTTTCAGGAACCACCCTATTCTTGTGAATGTAATGTGTTTTAACTATTTTTATTACTGTATTTTAAATTTCTGTAACCCACTCATTATTATTGTTGTTGTTGTTGTTATTGTTATAAATTACTTGCAGTAGTGGCCTGGTTTGCATGTCACATGAAGCCAAATCATGGTTTAGCACAAATACATGAGCTTCCAGAGAAGCGCTCACAACTGCTTTGCTCCTCCCCTGTTTTTGCCACTGCACCACACCAAGCTAAAGCAGGGTGAGAGTTATCCCGCAAAATCCTCTTCCTCAGATTCATCCTCTTGCTTGTCCCTGTCACCTTAAGTCAGATTGCGAACTTGGGTTCATTACTGGCACTCCCAACCCTCACCATGCCCCAGGTCCCCAATAAACCTGGGACACAGATCTTGCCAGAGTCCATCCCAATAGCAAAACCTCTTTTATGCATCACTCTCCCATCTCCAGTTTACAAACAAAAAAACAGTCTGTTAATCCACCAGTCTGGAGGGCAACAGAGATTCTCAAGACAGCTGCAGCAGCAAACAGATAGCTGGAGTACTAGAGTGATGGCTGGTGGGCAGGGGGAGGGTATTATTTATTTATTTGTTATTTGATTTATATCCTGCCCTTCCTCCCAGCAGGAGCCCAGGGCCACAAACAAAAGCAGTAAAACACTTTAAAACATCATAAAAACAGCCTTTAAAATACATTAAAAAACAACATCTTTAAAAACATTTCTAAAAGCTTTGAAGACATCTAATCTAAATAAAAAGGTTAAAAACATATTGTTTTTTTAAAAAAGGTATAAAAACATATTAAAAAGCAATTCCAACACAGACTCAGGCTGGGATAAGATCTCAATTTAAAATGTTTGTTGAAACAGGAAGGTCTTCAGTAGGCGCTGAAAAGATAACAGAGATGGCGCCTGTCTAATATTTAAAGTTTAGGAGTTCCACAGGGTAGGTGCCACCACACTAAAGGTCCACTTCCTATGTTGCGCAGAACTGACCTCTTGATAAGATATCTACAGGAGGCCTTCACCTGCAGAGCACAGCCATCGACTGGGTATATAAGGGTAAGACGTTCTTTCAGATATCCTGGTCCCAAGCTGTATAGGGCTTTGTACACCAAAACCAGAACCTTGAACTTAGCCTGGTAGCTAATAGGTTGACATAGATTAGAGCTGATCAGAAAGTGGTTACCACAGAGCCAGGGGCGTTGCTGGCTAATGGGATGTGAGCCCCCAGTTTTTCTCAGTGCCCTTACAGTTTTTCTAGGGTTGTCTACAGAGCAAAGAAATTTCTCATTTGGACAGTTCCACTGCCAAGGAAATTACAGATTCAGTACTGTATAGAAGAGGCAGTCTATCTTTTCTTGAACAGGAAGGCCACTTCTTTTAATCTCAGTAGACACCTCAGTGGCCCCCTCACACTCAAGCAAAGTGGCTGAGCAAGGCAGCTCTGGATCATGTGGCAGTCATCCTTGACTCTAGACATTTCTAATCACATAGTTGCAAGGCTTTAGACTTGCCCTCACTGACCTTGCTCTAGATATAATATGTTTATGCAGTGCTTCAACTGGTTTTCAAGAGGATTTCCCCAGCAGACAACAGTATGTGGGGGGGGGGGGAGGACTGGTGTTTCAAATGAAGAAAGATAATTTTTGCTGCTTTCTGTAGGACTCCTTCACTCAAAGTCATTAAAAAGGCTGCCACATGAGTTCTCCTGTGAATAGTCACTAAGCCAATTGCCACAATCTGTATCTTTCTGTACTTCCTTTTCTTCTGACCTTACTGTTTACAACCCCAACCCCACAGTATATTTATGTGCCTGCCACCAAGGCTGGATTAAGATGGTTGGGGGCCCTGGTGCAATTCCTCAAAAGGAATGCATGATTTTTTATTACAAAAAAAACACCCTAACTGAATTAATGTTTATTCATTTATTTTATTAGATGCGTTTGGATACTGCAAGGAGTCTTTCCTTACAATTGACATTTTTTTGCCTGTGCTGCTGCAAAGTCATTATGTCCTCAGAATCGACATTATGCAGAAGACTTGTTTCTGCATTCATCAGCACCAAAGCATTCAGTCTTGCATTCAGCATGCAGTTGGTGATGGGCAGGGACAAGTAAATTAGGAACATAAGAAGAGATTGGTGAATTAGGCCAATGATCCATCTAGTCCAACATCCTGTTCTCACAGTAGCCAACCAGATTACCATGGGACACCCGCAAGCAGGGCCTGAGTGTCAGAGAATTGACTCCCTGGGGTCCCTTGCCCTCAGCACTCCAAGGAGGGTTCTTTGCCTCTGACAACAGTCCCAACTCCTTTGGGTCTCTGGTTCCCAGGCAAATCCTTCTCCTTTCAGACTTAAGCTTCCGGTAGAACTGCCACCATCCTTCTTTCTAGCTTCCTTCTATGAGAAAGGGGATCTTAGAGTGCTACCTGAGTTCTAAGGTGATTAACACACATTAATCTACAGTAATCAGTAGCGTCCAACGATCAAATACTAGATTTAGAATCATAAGATAAGGGAGCTAGACAGCCCCACCCAGGGGTCCTGATCTACCACAACCCCTCTTCCTGACTTTTGATCTCAGGAAGCAGATAAGTGATAACAGCTAAGGTTCAGTTGCATCTTCTTGACATTTGTAAATTTCCTGTCTGGCACTGAACGGCAGATCTCCTTCAATAGGGCATCCCAGGGATCCATAGGGCTCCCAGAATTCTATCTGAACCATTTTAGCTTGACCAAAGTTAGCTATTCTTGACACTGAGCACAAGAGCACTCTCCCCTCCTGCGGTTTCCAGCAACTGGTATTCAGAAGCATACTGCCTCTGACCATGGAGGCAGAGCATAGCCATTGTGGCTGATAGCCATTGATAGTCTTATTCTCCATAATTTGTCTAATCCTCTTTTAAAGCTATCCAAGTTGGTGGCCATTGCTGCGTCCTCTGGGAGCGAGTTCCATAGTTTAACTATGTGCTGTGTGAAGAAGTACTTTCTTTTGGCTGTTCTGAATCTTCCAACATTCAGCTTCATTGGATGTTCACGAGTTCTAGTGTTACAAGAGAGGGAGAAAACTTTTCTCTATCTACTTTTTCCATGCCGTGCATAATTTCATACACTTCTATCATGTCACTTATGACTCACCTTTTCTCTAAACTAAAAAGCCCCAAATGCTGCAAGCTTTCCTCACAGGGGAAATACTCCATCCCCTTAATCATTCTAGTTGCCCTTTTCTGAACCTTTTCCAGCTCTACAGTATCCTTTTTGAGGGGAGGCAACCAGAATTGTACACGGTATTCCAAATGTGGCTGCACCATAGAATTGTATAATGGCTTTGTGATATCTGCAGTTTTATTTTCAATATCTTTCCTAATAATCCCTGGCATGAAATTTGGCTTTTTGACAGCTGCTGCACACTGGGTCAACATCTTCAATGAGTTATCCACTACGACCTCAAGGTCTCGTTCAAATTCTGAGGGCAACATCTACTTTTGGAAAAACGCTCTCCATTGTGTTATCTCATACTTTTTAAGGATTGTAGTGGCCAACATCACTATTTCACAAAGCTTTTAAACAGAAGAAATTATTTAGGAAAAGATTTATCAAGATCTTTCGGGTAGGAAGCAAACCCTGCTTATGGGCTTCCTGGTGCAACTGGCTGCCATTGTGAGAAGCAGGATGCTAGACTAGGTGGACCTGTCGTTTCATCTAGTCTGGTTGCTCTTATATTCAGAGGGGGGGGCCCTCCCCACCACCAATTTTTTAAAAAATTACTGTTTCTGGTTTGTTGAGTCTTTTTTTTTTACTAACCTCTGAACACACCTCATTGCTTCAAGAAGGCAAGCAAACTGAAGCAACAATATTTTTATTTTGCATGCTATACAGTAGGGCCCCGCTTTACAGCGCTTCACTAATGCGGTGGTCTCAATTAGACGCAATTAGACTAAAGCCCCACTCATACGGCGCTTGCTCCGCTTTTATGGCGGTTTTCAGGCGTCTGACGCCATTCTATTCAATGAGTTCCGCTTTTCAGCGGTTTTCACTTTGCAGCAGGGGTCCGGAACGTAACCCGCCATATGAGTGGGGCCCTACTGTACTATTGACAGGGAAAAAAACCCAAAGCATTTTTACCCACTCCAGGCTTCCAGATGGCTTACAAAGATCAAAAATAAGACAAATCATAAGCAATAATAAATCCTTAAACATTTTAAAAATCAGTCATCTCTTTTCAACACACTTCTCACCATTGTTACTTTGCGCAGAAGTCAAACACAAACCTCAACATGCAAAGTTTAACCCTCTATTCTTAATACAGTGTGAGTTGCGTATGTTTCCACTTAACATGTGCTATATAGTCTGCTTTGCCATTTTGCATATTTGAGCTAATCTAATTTCTTCAAACTCAGAATAGTCTTCCTGAATAGTCATATGGCTCAGCCACGGTATGTAGAAGCCTGAACAGGCAGGATTTTGTGACCAGTCAAGCGGTGGTTTTCCCTCCCTTCATTTTCTTTATTTTGCTGTAAATTATTTCCCCCCAGAGTTCTCTGGCTTATAATAAGTTAGCTCCAACTGGGTGTGTGTGTCATGCTTGTTTCCATTCACAGGATTCTCCATGTTTGTGCGCCCCCATCATAAAGAGCGATTCAGACAGGTGTGTAAAGAGCTGGCTGGAATGAGTTGCCCTGAGGAAAGTGAGGAGGTTCCGTTACCAGGAGAGGAGGAGTGCTCCCTTGGTTTGAGGGGCTCATGCCGCACTGTGGAAGAGAGCAAAATTCAGGATAAAGCTGCCAGCCCAACCCCAGGTTTGAGTTGCTTGTTTCACAAGAATGTTCATGTTCACATTACAATCTAGCTCCCTTTTGATCTGTGTGTGTCAAAAAAAAGAGATCAGGATGTAGTCAAGGAAGCTTCCCACAAGAACAGTTTTTCTCCAAACAATAAGTTAAGATGTATTTATGTAACATTAATGCTGACTGTCTAATAATTGTAGGGCGATATTATATAAACCCAAGTAAGGCTGGAAATAGACCATAACTTTTAAGAAAGCTAAAAGTGGTTTTCAGTGCTTCATTTCCCCATGTGTGCACAACTACACACATACATTTATTTTGTCTCAGTGCCACCTCTAATAAAAATAGTATTTTGAAATCTTGACCCTTTGGAATAGCCTTCCAAATTTCCATCCAGCAGCATTGCCCATTTAAAAAAATCCCCTTTCCTCTAACTCCCTAATTCCCTTTAAGCAGGGTCTCAATTCTTTGCATCTACCCCCACAAAGGGCTTCATTTGTGCCAGAACACAGCCCAGCAAGCAGCTGTTTTCAAAACTAGGGCTAAAAAGGTTCAAGGAGATTGTCTTTCTCTCCTCCCCAAAGAAATGCACTCCAGATTTTTTTCCTACCCTGCACCAATTCCATCCTTCACAAATGGGGACGCCAGGGAGGACTCTGCAGGGTTGAGACAAAGAAGGAAGGGAGCAGGCATTAAATGGGCTAAGGGAAGTAAGAGGGAGCTGCCACCTTCTCCTGTTCAGTGAATTAGAGGAATATGGCCTGGATGCACAGGGTTAAAGATAATATGCAGCAGCCTGTTCTTGCATTGACATTTAGCTGCTTAATAGGGGGAATGTGGCAGTGCCCCAGCCTCCACATGCACACGCAGAGGTTGCTCTCCAGATAGAATTAAATTCTTGGTCATCATGGTGAGCCTTTTTTTCTTTCTTGTTTTGGGGGGGAGGGGGAACTGAGGCAAATAGTTATTTATTTGTTATTGTATTTATATCCCGTCTTCGGAGCCCAGGGCGACTTCCCACAAGGAAGGATGAGTTAGGCATGAGCTGTAGTCTGCTTCTCCCAGCAAATCTCAACAAAACGTCTGGATTCTATTACAATTGCCAAGGGTGAACTGACAAAGGCTGAAAGCATGTGCATCTGGCAATTCATGCTGTGTGTGATGCGTTACTTTTTAAAAACATTTGAAATTGCTAACAATGAGAGACATCAATTGTATAGTGAATCATTATTTTCAATCACAAATCCAGGCCTAACATCTTAGCCATTATCCAAACAAAATAGGAGGACCCTGAGGATGTCATCTTGATATATTATCTGGAAGAGTAAGGGGGTATTCTAGACCTTTTGGAGTTATCCCACCTTCCAGAAGGAGGCAGAACAGCAATAAGAAGGTGTTCCCATCCTCCCAGACCTGTCCCTTCTCCCTGGATGATAGTCCATCAAGTGGTAGTAGGTGGGTTGTGGCTCCACCTAGCAACCATAGGCAGGAAAATACAGCAGAATTGCTGGGAGTAGGTCAGCTCACACATGTGACTTCTCCAGTCCTTTCCTGCCTCGTCGACTAGGTGGTAGAATTTCTTTCTCTCTGTTTTTTCGTCGTTGTTTCTTACCTTTTGTCTCCTTTTCGGCTTTTTCTTTGTTCCCTCACAGTAAGTGTTGTCGTTCTAATTAGTCTGTAAAAAAAAAAAGACGTTTTTGTTAGTATCCGAAGCCTTTATTCTCCTCTCCTTATTCTCCCCTTTCACTCTTTCTCCACTTGGAACAGGAAAGAGGGGCCTGCCTCACCTGGGAGTCAGAGCCTAGTCTGGCCAAATTAGAGCCACAGTTCACACACCCTGCACCCCAGAAAGGCACGTGTGCATGATAGGTGACCCACAAACCTCATCTCCTCCGCACCCCAGAAAGGCGCGCATGCATGAGAGAGAGCAATGGCTGCTACTGATGACTCCCCTCAGCGTAAGCAACCAGAGCCTCCTGCAGGCGTTCCTGTCATGTCCCCGTGTGCCTCATTTCTAGAGACCTCGTTGCCGGTGCGAGCTTCCCCCAGTGCCATAGTGGAGGCTGATCCAGCGCCTCATAAGGCCCTCAAGAAATCTGGTGGGAGCAAGAGCAGGGGTGTCAGCAAGCGGCATGGTAGCGCTAGTTCCTCCTGCCTTGGCAGCATCCACTGTTCCCACCAAAAAGAGAACGGCCACCATTTTGGAAGTGTTTCCCTCAGCTGTTCCCACTAAAAAGAAACTTATGGCTGCCTCTGCCTCAGGGACAGCTGTAAGTTCAAGGGACTCAGGCATTGCACCTGTGCCTGGTCAACCCTTTAGGGCAGCCTTTCCCAACCAGTGTACCTCCATATGTTGTTGGACCACAACTCCCATCAGCCTCAGCCAGCATTGCCAATGGTCAGGAAAGATGGGAGTTGTGGTCCAACAACATCTGGAGGCACACTGGTTGGGAAAGGCTGCTCTAGGGACTCAGGGACTACCAAACTGCTACTCAGCCCTAAAAGGCGCCTCCAGTACTCTGAGACTTCTAGGTGCCATTGCAAGGCCTCTGTTTGTCACTCTAAGAACCATTACAACACTGCAGCTAGGCACACTCAGGACTCACTTTCAGAAGACGAGCCTGCTGCAGACGCACCTTGCATAGCATCACCTGATGCCACTTCAGGTAGCGACGTGGAGAATTTTGCAGATGAGGGGGGTTCTCAGTCCCTGCTTCTCTCATCTGCTTGCTCTTCCCATGTCAGGGTGCAGGGTTGGGGTCTTGGAGATTCAGAAGAACTGGAGGGAAGGGAGGGGGTCACTTCGCCAGAGTGGAGTGAAGACGAAGCAGAGGAAATTCCAGAGATAGAGTTGCCTAGCAACGGAGACCTTGAAGGCTTCACAGTCTTAGAGCCTTCCCTTGAAGTTCCCACGCCTCCTCTTCTCCGAAGTTCAGAACAGACGGGGGAAGAGGGAGGGCCGCCCAAGACAGAGACAGGCAAAGAAAAAACGCAAGACAGTTTAAAACCTGCCCCCCCTTTCCCCCATACCGGAGTCGGAGACTTCAGAAGAGGAGGGGCCCGTGCTTCCCCCGTCGCCGCGTACTCGAAGACAGTTGAAAAGACAAGAAAGGAGGGGGGGGAAGGAGGGTGGTGACTGAGGGGACGTTGAGGCGGAGTGAAAGACTTTGCGCCCGTTTGGCCCCTTCTTAAGAGACAGGCGGGATAGCAGTCCCTTGCTCTGTCAACTCTCTTTCTACGTCGCAGGACCTGTAACTCTGTGTTGCTTCATGAGAAGGCGCAGTCTCTGTTTGGATATTACCTTAATAAAAACTGAATTGCTTTCAACCACCAGCCTGGTTCCTGAGTCCCATCCTGGGCCTGACAGCTTGATAGAGCCACCTAAATCACCCTCAACGCTCTCTCCACTTGACCGTGACAAGATGGAAAAGGGAGCGGCGGGGGGAACGAATCCCACTTCTGAGACTGAATAAGTGAGACTTTTGAGGACTAATGTGGCTGATTTGCAGACGGATGTTCAAACCTTGCTGGCAGCAGTCAAGGCGCTGAAAACAGATAATCAGGCCTTGAAAGCCACGATTGATCGGATGCGGACAGCCCCTCCAGCCGCTGCGGTAAAGGTTCCCATTGGATTACCCCCAAAGTATGTGGGACAGAGTGATCAGTTGGCAACTTTCGTGGCTCAATGTGAGTTATACTTGGATGTCAGGAATGCAGAATTTCCAGGTGATGGGGCTAAAGTGGCCTTCGTGATCAGTCTCCTGGAGGGAGAAGCTGCAAAATGGGTGACTCCGTACCTGGTGAGAAAAGATGTCCTCCTAGGAAGATACAGAGGATTTATACAAGAAATGACCGAGATGTTTCAAGACCCACAAAGAGCTGAAACAGTAGCGCGGCAGCTAGGCGCTCTGAAACAAGCAAAAGGGACTGTTTCCGAGTACACTAATGCTTTTAAAATTTTGTCCCAGGAAACTGGTTATAATGATGCAGCCTTGATGTTTATGTACCGGAGTGGACTAAATGCTGAGATCCTGGATGAGCTGGCCAGGACCACCACCACCCCCACGGACCTGCCAGGGCTAATCCAGCTGTGCCTGCAGATCGATCACCGGCTGGAAGGAAGGCGCCTGGAAAAGAAACAGGAGGTCCCGAGATATTCGGCCTCGGCATCCCACAGCAAGGCCCTTTCCACTTCAGGAACGGCAGGTAATGCAACAGAGGGACAGGGAGGAGCTAGGCCAAGACTGTCAGAAGAAGAAAAAGAGAGACGACGTCGAGAACGTCTATGCTTTTATTGTTCGAAACCGGGCCATGTGGCCAGAGACTGTGGACTGAAAGGGGGGAAAGCAGAGCCGTCGGGAAACTAAAACACCCAGTTCACGTGCAGGCCGGTGGACTGGGGGCAGCGTTGTATAAAGGCCCTCCAATGATCCAACCTCCCTCCAAAGGAGTGTTGGTCCTACCTATTCGGATTACAACTTCCCAAGGAGTGGTGTTTAATTCTACTGCATTAATTGACAGTGGAGCCTCCACAAATTTTATTGATGCAAAGTTAGCCAAGCGTTACGGAATTTCTAGGTGGAAACTGGACGCTCCCCTATCTGTGGAGACCATCAATGGGAGACCCCTGAAGTCAGGAGGGGTGACGCAAGCCACGGAGGAATTGAAACTTCAAATTCCTGGGCATGAAGAGTTCATTTCACTGTACGTGTCAAATCTCTCAAACTTTGAGGTGATTCTGGGAATGCCCTGGCTAACCAAGCACAAACCCAAAATAAGTTGGAAGGAGGCAGTGGTGTGGTTCACCTCTCAGTATTGCCAGCAGAACTGTCAACCAGAAGGAATCAAGAACACCTTAGTGGGGGCAGTGCAAGAGATCGAGCAAGTGATCTTCCCTTTGAAGTACGAGGAATTCAAAGATGTATTTGATGAAAAAGAGGCAGAGACTTTACCCCCCCACCGCCCTTACGACTGTGCGATTGATCTCGTGCCAGGAGCCAGCATTCCATCGGGGAGAATTTACTCTCTCACAGAGACTGAGAGGGAGGCCCTGAAGGAATTTCTGGAAAAGAACCTGAAGCGAGGATTCATACGTCCCTCACAGTCCCCCGCTGGAGCGCCCCTGTTGTTTGTGAAGAAGAAGGGGGGGAGCTCAGGCCTTGTAACGACTACCGTGCATTGAATCAGATCACCATCCCTAACAGTTACCTACTGCCCCTGATTTCAGAGCTGCTAGACCGACTGCGCTCAGCAAAAATCTTCACGAAGCTGGATTTAAGAGGAGCGTACAATCTGATCAGGATGAAGGAGGGACATGAATGGAAAACAGGATTTCTGACTTCTTACGGACAGTTTGAATATTTGGTCATGCCGTTAGGGCTTTCGGGGAGCCCAGGCGTGTTTCAAAAGTTCATGAACGACGTGTTTAGAGACCTGTTGGACACGTATGTAATTTGTTACTTAGATGATATCCTGGTGTTCTCAAAGAATCAAGAAGACCATGATCAGCATGTGAAAACTGTGTTGAGGAGACTGAGAGAGAATCATCTGTATGTTAAGCTAGAGAAATGTGGATTTGACCTCAAGTCTTTGGACTTCCTTGGGTACCGAATCTCAGCGGGGGGAGTGGAGATGGACCCAGGGAAAGTGAGTTGTATATTGGACTGGGGTCAACCCGTCACCAAAAAGGATGTACAACGTTTTCTAGGGTTTGCCAATTATTACAGAAAGTTCATCCCAGGGTTTTCCAAATTAACAGCTCCTCTGACTGACTGTTTAAGGGGAAAGAAGAAATTTCAATGGACAGAGAACGCTACAAACGCCTTTGAGGAGCTGAAAAGAAGATTCGCTACTGAGCCCATTCTGCGCTTTGTTGATCCAACCCGCCCCTTCGTTGTGGAAGCAGATGCTTCGGATTTTGCCATCGGGGGGGTCCTTCTGCAGTTAGACCAAGAAGGGAAGGAGCTGCACCCCTGCGCGTACTTCTCTAGAAAGTTAAAGCCTGCAGAGAAGAACTATACAGTATGGGAGAAGGAACTACTAGCCATCAAGGATTCTTTTGAGAACTGGAGACAATATTTGGAGGGGGCCTCTCATCAGATTGAAGTGCGCTCCGACCACAAGAACCTGGAAAGCCTACAAACAGCCAGAAAGCTGAACCAGAGACAGATAAGATGGTCCCAGTTCTTCACTAGGTTCAACTTCAAGATTACTTATCATGCCCAAGCCAAAAACCAGAGAGCAGATGCCTTATCCAGACAGCCACAATTCAAAGGAAGCGAATCCGATGACCAGCCTCAGTACGTGACATCCCATCATGCAGGTCTGGAGGCTGCTGTGCTGTTCCAGCTCATGCCTGAGACCCTTTCCCACATCAGGGAGGCCCTCACTGGAGCCCTGTCCACAGAGCTCTTGGCTCCCATCTCAACTCAACCCATGGCTGCCAGAACTGCTCCTTCAAGGCATGTTACCAATGTGGGGCAAGCTAGGTGTTCCAAGTATTGCCTAGGGAGTTCATGGGACATTCTTCAGAGGACAAGGACACGGCTTCTCCTGAACCTTTTGCAGCATCCAGGGGCCGTGCAATTGTCAGGTCACCCAGAGATCCCTTGGATCCATTCATAGACCCCAAGTGCGAGGATGAGGAGTGGAGTGTGGGTTCAGGAATGGAGGATACCCCATCTTCAGCCACTTCTGCTTCTCATAAACTGTTCCAGGCCAACCACTTCTTACATCTCTTGTGCAAGTCTTTAGTAGCCTTGGATATTAACTCTTCATCACAAGACCCACCTCTGGCTCCTTCCGGAGCAACATCGGCTCTGAAGGCTCCCAAACCCAAGGTGATGACTATTCCAGTTCCTGACACGTTTAAGGTGGTAGCCCAGGCTGAGTGGCAAGCTCCTCTTCAAACCAGGCATCCACTCTCTCTGGCGGCACGTTTCTACTCTTTGCAACCAGCTTTCATGGATATGCTGAAAGTTCCTGATGTAGACGGTCCCGTTTCTGCTCTGGTTTCTCATTCCTTGTTACGTAAGGAAACCGAGGCTCAGTTCAAGGATATGTCAGAGCATCATCTTGACTTTCCCCCCATAAGACCCACAAGGCAGTGGCTCTGGCGGTAAGGGTTTCCTGTGTGGCGTCTATTTTTTCACTGGCCTCATTGGCTGGTTGAATGATCTTTTGGATCCAGCATTACAGGGCTTTAACAGTGACCCTAATAGATTCTGCAAGACCTTTTTGAAGCTTCATAGGGCAGCAGCTTTTGTCGTAGATGCCACGCTAGACGCAGTCCAATTCTCCATGAAGGCCAGAGCAATGCAGATTGTGGCATGCCACACTTTATGGTTACATCATTGGGATGCCGACCCAGGGGCTCAGGTCAACCTGTCAATGGCTCCGTACACAGGTCTAAAGTTATTCAGATAACAGGCCCTCCATGAGGTCCTTGTGGACCCTAAAGAAAAATGGAAACCATTTTTGGCCACCTTGCGCCAGGATGAGTGCAGACTTTTTCGCCGGTATGCTCCGTACCAGCCAACTTTCCAATCATTCCAGCCATCCTTCCATTCCTTTTGGTCTAATCATTCATCAGGAAGAGGTCGAGAGTACCAATCAGGGCAGCACGACTGGGCTTGGAGTCGCTTTTCCAGGAAATCCAATTTACAAGTTGGACACAGGTTTGTCCCAGCATCCTCTGGATCCAAGAGCAGCAGGCCTCAACATTCCTCTTGGCAGCTCTGACTCAGAAGTCCCTCCAGTGGGCGCTCGGCTTCTTCAATTTTCCCAAAATTAGGATCATGTCGCTTCAGATTTGTGGGTATGACATGCTGTTCAGGAGGGCTACGCAATAGAGTTGGAAAGCCTTCCTCCAGATCATTTTCTGTCCCCGCCTGTCTCTAGTTGTCCCTGGACACGCCGGGCACTATCGGACGCCATTCTCCATCTTCTTCAAATCGGGGCAATAGAGGAGGTGCCTGTCGTAGAATGGTTCTCAGAAGTCTACACCACTTTCTTCGTCGTGCCAAAACGCGACAAGACATCCTGGAGAGCGATTTTGGACTAGAAGTTCCTGAACCAGTTTGTCTGATACCGGAAGTTCGAGATAGAGTCTGTCATCCATCAGGGAGGCTGTCCATCAAAACGATTATCTGACTTCGATAGATCTTCAGGGGGCCTACCTACATGTGCCTATTCATCCCCAACACAGAAGATACCTCCGCTTCACTTACAACCAGCAGCACTATCAATGCTGCACAATGCCCTTTGGCCTACCTTCCACTCCCCGGGTTTTTACAAAGATCATGGTAGCCTTGGTAGCCTACCTTTGCTGCCAGGGCATTCACTTTTATCCTTACCTTGACGATCAGTTAATCCGGGCAGAGACTTTTCTTCAAGCAGAACTTGGGGGCAATTCTTGCTAATTCCCAAGAGGCCACGATCTGACTGCCACTGGAAAGGGTGGACAACTTGTGGTCAACTGCATGGACTCTTCTCGAGTCAACGTCCATAGATCTCGTGATTTTAGCCAAGGCTCTTGGGCTCTTTATCTCTGCAATTCAGATAGTGCCGTGGGCACTGCATCATTCCCGCCCACTGCAGTGGTTCCTGCTTCCCTATCAGCAGGACATCATGGCCTGCAAACATTGTCAGCTGCACCTTCTCACTCATCTCTGTGATTCATTCTTGTGGTGGACGGTCTTCTCCAACCTCCAGAGAGGCATTCTCTTCCAGCATCCATCACGGGTGGTGTTTATGACCGATGCCAGTCTTTCAGGGTGGGGCACACATTGTCACTCCCTATGTATCCCGGGATGGTGGTGAACATAGGAGACACAGCACAGCATCAATTGACTGGAGCTCAGAGTGGCCAGATTAGCCATCCAGCACTTCGCTCCACAACTCACCCTCCACCACATTCTGTTTCGCACCAACAGCATCTGTACGAAGGCCCACATCAGCAAACAAGGAGGGATGCAGTCGCAGAGCCTCCAACAAGAAGCTGCCCATCTCCTCTCATGGGCAGAACTTCATGTGAGCTCAGTGTATGCAGAACATCTAAGGGGGGCACCAACATTATGGCAGACTGGCTGAGCCGCCAGCAGCTTCAAGCGGGAGAATGGAGGCTTCATCCAGAGGCGTTTGCTCAGCTACAGTGCCAGCTTGGTGACATGAGAGTGGACCTCTTCACATCCCCCACCAACAATCAGCTTTCCCTGTTCTTTGCCCGTTATCTGTCGTGTCAGGCAGAGGCAATTGATGCACTTTCAACTACCTGACCCCCAGGTCTCCTGTACGCTTTCCCACAAACTCCTCTGATAGCCCCACCCTAAGGAAGCCGAGGAAGGAACACATGGGAATAGTTCTAATAGCACCCTACTGGCCCTCTTGGCACTGCAGAGGCCACCCTTTGAGCCTCTTAACATCGTTCCTCTCCATTTGTTGCAATTCAAGGTGCTTTTTCTAGTGGTAATCACCTCAGCTGGACACATTTCAGAGCTCAATGCACTGTCTGTAGTCAAACATCTCTGTATCTTTTGCAATGACTGCATCATTTTGAGATTAGATCCTTTGTTTGTGCCTAAGGTGAACTCGCTATTCCATCAACAACAGGAGATCGTCCTTCCTTCATTTTATCCGAATCCGATTCTACCACAGGAGAAGGCCTGGCACTCCCTGGACATCAGGAAAGAGTTGAAAGTGTATCTTAATCAGACTAAAGAATTTAGACTGTCGTGACTCACTGTTTGTTTCCTTTCACCTCACATGTTTGGGGAAAAGAGTTTCTGCTTTTACCTTATCATGTTGGCTGCGAGCCTGCAACAGGTTAGCATACAAAGCGCAAAAAGTGTCAGTTCCTAACAATATACTTGCACACTCTACACGCTCAGCCTCCACTTCGGCAGCTTTTTCAGTTAAAGCTCCACTAATGGAGATCTGCCATGCGGCCACTTGGTGTTCCACTAATACATTTGCGTCTCATTATAAGATGGAGTTCCATGCTTTGACCGAGGCTAAGTTTGGCCATCGTGTCCTGCAACATGTTCTTAAGGTCTAAGCCACATTGCCCTTCCTATCCTAGGTGGGAACTGTTCTGGTATATCCCACTTGATGGACTAACATCCAGGGAGATGATTTTGGTCCTTGCCTGAAATAAATTTCTCCTGGATGATAATCCATCTAGGCCCACTTCTATGTGGCTCTAGAAATTGTTTTTTTGAGGTTGGTAATCTATGGGGGGGGGGGGTTGTGTCCTGTCTTTACACTTTTAAAACTGGAACAAAACAAAAAACAAGGTTATGTAAAAATAAATATTTAACTTCAGTATATCTTTTCCCCCCAAAATACTATGTTTTTGTGGCAATACAGTTGGTGGTTTTGCTGTGCTTTGTATCAATACCTTTGAACTATATTTGTCAATATATTTTGTGTTACCAGTCATATGGCTGTTGTCTGTGTGATTTCTTTTTCGAGGGAGTAGGTCATCATCAGTTACAGCTAGCATGCAGCTGGGACCACGGTGCTCGACACGTCATGAAAGGACTGGGGAGGTCACGTGTGTGAGCCGACCTACTCCCAGCAATCCTGCTGTATATTCCTGCCTATGGTTGCCAGGTGGAGCCACAACCCACTTACTACCACTTGATGGACTATCATCCAGGAGACATCTCATGGAGACATCAGGTTCCTCTGAAGCCCACCAGCAATGCTTGCAGATAGGTGCCAAAAAGACAAAGACCTTGTTTATGTCCTACCAGGAGGAGTCCTTGGGGAAGAAGGTATCCAAATCCCTATATCTAAATGGCTTTGTGGCTACATTGCCATAGCTTATTGAACATGGGGCAAATCACCCCCAGATTAAATCACTACACATTTAATTAGAGGGATTGTTGCATTTTCAGCCTTCTGGGCTAGTTCTCCTTTTGACAATAGCTACTGACTGTCGTGTGGACTTATGCGCATATGTTCATTGGACATAAATAATCTGTTCCACCCAAGATAAACTAGCATTGACTGACCACAGCTCTCAAGCACCTTTCTCACAAATGGAATGCTAGCCTTTGACCTGTAGTTGCTTAAATTGTGGAGCAAGCATCTTGTATGCTAATCCTGAGTTCCTTGGAGGATGTGCGGAATTAATAAGCGACAAACAAATAGAGGAAAAATCTGTTCATACGTAGCTGCATGTGCTTTTTGAGACGTAATTGTAAGATATCCTCTGCAGGATCCTCCAAGAGCGAAATGCTAGAGAAGATCCAAAGCACAGCCACCTCTGTAAGTAATCTGGAATCACCGAAGTCCAAGGGTTCAAGCAATATGCGAGCACCCATGAATTCTGATAGCCTGCCCATCTCATCAGTAACTGGTAGGTATATAATGATCAAGTGAAAGCCCTTTCTTCTCAAGAAAGGATACCTCAACTGCTTCAGAAATATATTATGCATGCCACACTAAACCATAAGTGTTTGATGCATCAGATCCCAGATACAGTGTCAATCAAAATAAGCTAAAGGATCTCAAACACCAGTCCTGGGAAAGATTTGGCTACCTAAGGCCTTGGAGAACTGCTGTAAGTCAAACTAGACAGTAGTGAACTAGATGGTCTGATGCGTCGGGCTCTTAACACAGCTGCCCCTGAGTGCTCTTTCCAGCATTGTGGAGCCCGGTTTGCACCTTGGTGCACTAGTGACCTAAGGGGAATGAAACAGGCTGGACGACAAGAGTACAAGTGGTGAAAAACATGCTGTGAGGCTGATCGGGCACAAGTAAAACATCATTACCGTGCCTGTTGTGCTGCGGTGAGGGCAGCGAAAAAGACCCACTTCTCTGCCTCCATCACATCCTCAAGTAGCCATCCAGTGGAGCTTTTCTGTATTGTTAGGGGTCTGTTGACATTGGCTCCAGGAAATGGAGTTTTAGACCCTTCAGAGGCCCACTGTGAATTGTTTACAAGGCACTTTGAGGATAAAGTTGCTCTCCTCTGTAGCAATCTTGATGCCCCAACCACATCTATTGTAGTCCCCAGTGAGTTGTTCAGTGCAATGTCTGCTGCATCCTCTTGGGATCAGTTTCAGTTGATGAGCCCTGATTACGTGGACAAAGTGCTTGTGAGTATGCACCCAGCAACATGTCCTCTCTATCCTTGTCCTTCTTGGCTTATTAAAGCTTGCGGAGGGTATGACTGAGTGGATCCAGGGTGTGGTCAGTGTGTCTTTGTGGGATGGAATGATCCCAGCCGCCCTGAAAGAAGTGGTGATCCAACTGCTCCTGAAAAAGCCCACCCTATATCCACTGGTTTGTGACAACCACCACCTGGGCACAAACCCCCCTTTTTAGGGAAGGTGATGGAGAAGGTTGTGGCACAGCAATTGCAAGTACTCTTGGATGAAACATTATCTTGACCCATTCCAATCTGGGTTTAGGCCTGGTTATGGGACTGAATCACCCTTGATCGCCCTGATGGATGACCTCTATTGGGAGAAGGACAGGGGGAGTGCGACCCTGTTGTTCTTACTTGATCTCTCAGTGGCTTTTGATACCATTGACCATGGTATCCTTCTGAGCCGACTTAGTGAGATGGGTATCGGAGGCACTGTTTTACAGTGATTCCGATCCTATCTCCTGGGTCGTTTTCAGAGAATAGTATTAGGTGATTGACTTTCAGCCCCCTGGCAGTTGTGCCATGGGTGCCGCAGGGTACCATCTTATCCCCTATGCTATTTAACATCTATATGAAGCCTTTGGGAGCAATCATCAGGAGATTTGGGGTGAGGTGTCAGCAGTACACTGCTGAGACCCAGCTCTATTTCTCTGTAACATCTGAATCAGGAGAGGCTGTGCTAGCCCTGGAAGTGGTGGGCTGGATGAGGGTCAAATAAACTGAGTCTGAATCCTAGCAAGATGAAGGCGCTATGAGTTGGTGGTTCCCGAGTTTGCCTGCTTTGGATGGGGTCGTATTTCCTCTGAAAAAGCAGGTTTGTATTCTGGGGGTGCTCCTGGATCCATCTTTATTGCTAGAGGCTCAAGTGACCTCAGTGGCTAGGAGTGCCTTTTACCAGCTTTGGATGGTAAGACAGCTGTGACCGTTTCTGGACTGGGATAGCCTGACCACTGTTGTCCACGCACTGGTAACCTCAGGGCTGGATTACTGTAATGCGTTCTATGTGGGGCTGCCCTTGAGGTTGGTCTGGAAGCTGCAGCTGGTGCAAAATGCAGTGGCGTGACTGCTCACTGGGGCAGGGTATCGCCAACATATCACCCCACTGCTGAAATAATTGTACTGGCTACCGATTACCTACTGAGCCAAGTTCAAGGTTCTAGTTTTGGTATACACAAAGCCCTATATAGCTTGGGACCAGGATACCTGAAAGATCATCTTACACCTTATATACTCACTGCACTGTGCAGGTGAGGGCCCCCTGCAGATAGCATCTTATCCGTTCCGCACAACATAGGAAACAGACCTTTAGTGTGACAGCACCTACCCCTACCCTGTGGAATTGCCTACCCTTAGATATTAGACAGGCACCATCTCTGTTATCTTTTTGGTGCCTGATGAAGATCTTCCTCTTTCAACAAGCCTTTTAAGTAGAGACCTTATCCCAATCTGCATCTGTGTTGGAATTGCTTTTGGATGATATGTTTTTAAAGCTTTTTTAACAGATGTTTTGTTTTAGTGGACTAGATGGGCCACTGGCCTGATCCAGCAGGCTCTTCTTATGTTCTTAATATATTTTAAAGTCTGTTTTTAAGATGTTTTAGAGTGTTTTTAGTGTTTCTGTTTGCTGCCCTGGGCTCCTGGGAGGAAGGATGGGATATAAATTTAATAAATATTTATTTATATATCTAAAGGGTCTCCAACCTTACCACCTGCTGATCTTGCCAAAATTTGCAAAGAGAGTATTTCCTTTAGTTAGTTCCTCTCTGTGTTCATTCTGCCTTCCTGACAAACGCATTCCCTCTGTTTTTGATAGGGATATTCCTGGGTTGACAACTTGAGATTTTTTCTTAAAAGACCCTGGTGATTATCCCGTTTTTCAAAGGAGGGATTTTTTAAAAAATTATGTATTTGTTAAATTTCAATTTTCAAACAATTATTGTCTTCCAAAGCAACTCATATCAACGAAAAAGATGAAAGACAAGCTCTGTTATCACGCTTACAAACTATAAAGAGATGAGACATACAGGGAAGGAAAAGGTGGCAGAGAAAGATGAACAATGCCAGAACAAAGGGATGGGCAGTAAAAAGGCAGTTACATCTATTTGCGGCCAGGCTGATCTTTGGTGGCTCTTATTCCTTTGGCTAATCAATGGGGCGAGAATGCCCTTTCTCCTTACTTTTGCAGACCCAGAGCAACTGGAGCTGTTATGTTCCTTCTGGCAGGAAAGGGAAAACATCTTCCCTGCAGCTGCTCCTCCTTTGACCAATGGGTGGGGCCATCTTAGGCTGCGTACCCTCCATACGTTAAAAGCATGTGACTTACCCCAATGCATAATGGGAACTGTAGTTTGATACAGGTGCTCTGAATTGCAGCTCTGTGAGGGATAAAATACAGTTCCAGGATTCTTTGGAGGAAGTCATGTGCTTTAAATGTGCTCTAAGTTTAAATGATATGTACGCATTCCTCTTGCCTTAATGTTCTTCCTGGGAGGCAGGGGGTGTAACCTCCCAGTGGTGCTTGGTCATGTGGCTGGGGTTAGAGGTCAGAGTGTGCTTTCCTTCATCTCTGCAGTCCTAGGGCAGCTATAATATCTACAGATACTAAGCCTTACAACATATAAGGGCCTACGCAGCTCAGGACCAGGTTACTTGAGAGACCACCTTATCCTTTATATATCTAGTAGGTCATTACAGTCTGTGGAGAGCTTCTGCAAGTCCCAAAGATATCAGAAGCCCACTCCACAGTAACTTGGAGCAGGGCTTTCAGCGTGGCTGCCCCTCCTCTGTGAAACAGTATTCCCATTGAGATAATACAGGCGCCCACTATGTGCATTTTCTGGAAACAATTGAAGGCATTTTTGTTGTGATGGGCTTTTCCAGCTGGATGAATGGGTCTCTGCCATGGGTGTCTATTTTATATGGCTTTGTTTTGTTTTTAAAATATATTTGCTGATTTTTGTGTTGTTTTTAATGGTTTTTAGCTGTACTGTACATTGCCTTGACACATATGTAGGAACATAGTATTTGTACTGCAAAAAAAAAAGTCAGTGTCTTTCAATTGTCCAGGAGGATTCCAGTGTTGGAAATGCAAATCTGAGCATGGTGTGCCTTTTAAATGCCAGCTGTGTGCCTTCACTTGTTGCAAAGCATGCTGGGAGAGTCTCTTAAAGGTTGGTTTCGCTCTTCCAAGTTTTGTTTTCTCCTTCCCTCAAAAGCCTGATTGGTTCCCATGTTTGCTGGTATGACAGTTACAGCAAGCAATCACTTCATAGAATTGCAGTAGGGCCATTTTCCCAGTCACAGTCAGTGGGGTCAGCACTGGATTGGCTCCACCAGTGTTTTTGTATTTCTTGTGCCACAGCCTCACCCCCCAATCCCAAGCCACAACAATGGCAGTGGCGGGAGGGCAGGCTAGCAGGCGTGCTAACCGCTCCTGGCCGTCCTTTAGTTTCCCTGCCTGAATAGATGTGTGATCTGCCCATTTTTAAAATCTGTTCTGAGCTGAGCTGCTGTTGCAGTTTTTCTCTCTCAGAAGGGATGGCTTGTTCTCAAGGTCCTCTTGTGAGGCATGTTAATCAGGACATCCAGTCAGGCCTTGTGCCTAACCCTTCAATCCTGGCTCAGTGAGCTCAGCAGCAGCAACCCAGTGGAACAGAGAGCAAAGCACAACCACAGAAAAACCACAAACTCGAAACTGTAACTGAAATGAATACACTGGTACCATAGAAACTGAGTGATAATAAAACAAAGATACTGTTTGAGACTAAAGCAACTTAATGGAAATGGGCTGCCTTCAAGTCGAGCCCGACTTATGGCTACCCTATGAATAGGGCTTTCATGGTAAGTGGTATTCAGAGGGGGTTTACCATTGCCTCCCTCTGAGGCTAGTCCTCCCCAGCTGGCTAGGGCCTGCTCACTTGCCACAGCTGCACAAGCCAGCCCCTTCCTTGTCTGCAACTGCCAGCTGGGGGGCAACTGGGCTCCTTGGGACTATGCAGCTTGCTCACGGCTGCACAGGTGGCAGGGCACGTAACCCCTGAGCCACTCACTGTGGGGTGATCTTTAGCTGGCCCTTGACCCCCCAGGAGACACGAGCGGGGATTTGAACTCACATTCTCTGGACTCTCAGCCAGGCTCTCCTCCCTGCTGTGCTATACCAGCTCTTAAAGCAGCTTAAGGTAGCTTAAAAAGTAACTTAAAGCAATGTATATATATATATATATGGATAAGCTAATTAATGATTAACGATGAAATGAACTAACAGTAAAACAATAAAAATATATGAACTAGTAGCATTGACAAGATGATTGAAAATAGCACTGACAAAGCAAACATTTTCCACCTAACTCCCTCCAACCCTGCTACTTGAGTATTTCAACTGTAAGTTTCCTGCCATATTAAATCAAGAAAAACCATAGTTACCAATCCAAGGCAGATGGTCAGACCCTTCAGGCCTTATAGCCTTCAGCCTAGTTTAAATGTGTGAAGCAGGAAGCAAGGGAGATAGAGGCAAGCAGGACAGAAAAAGTAACCCCAAAGACCAATCCTCCTCTCCTTCCAAGAAAATTTTAACTCACCAAAAATTTGAACACATCTTTTATACTAATCAGCAACTGGATTTGGAGGCTGAACTTGTCCAATAAAAATTACATTAATTTCAGTGAGTGTAGGTGGACCTTCATAATATGTCATTATAAATTACTATAATCTGGAGTTCCACCAGGCAAGGCCAAAGGCTCAACCCTCAGTAAAGGCCAACTGAACCTCAGAGGCTTTGGGACCACCAGCAGTGCCCCATCAAAAGACCTCAGCAATCAAGGCAGCGCATAAGGAATCAGGTGGTCCTTAAGATACTTTGAGCCCAAGTTATTTAGGGCTTTATGAATTAACCAAGAACCTTGGACCTGGCCCAATCGCAGATTGGAAACCAGTACAGCTCTCTCAGCAGCAGAGTTACATGTTGACAGTAGCCTGCTCCTGTGAGCAGTCTGGCTACTGCATTCTTCTCTTATTTCCTGTCTCACTGAGACAGGTCATCAGGAGGCATGAAGCCAGCTGTCTGCCCCTTTTGGGCAACACCAGAGTGGCTTACTAGAAGGAATAACAAGGCTCAATAAAAATATGAGCGTATGAGAGGAAGCATTTAATCATGGGCCTCATGTTGTTTTTTTATGTAGATTTGCATATATAGTGATGATCAATATGTGGGTTTAATGCTTTTCTTGAGCACAAGTTACCTTGTAAGAGTTCTACCTGGCATGCAGTATGTAAATTTATTAAATAAACATATACAGTTAGGTGTCCATTGGCTCCTTGAAGTATACATTGTCTTTCTTCAAAATAGTGTGGCATAAACAAGGGGAGAAGTGCCAACAAAACAACATGCACGACAATCAGTTGATGTTTTCCCTGATGGGAAGGAATCAGACATCACCCGAAGGAGGGCAACAGTAAAAGTAGTTGGCAGCCTTTACCCACTTCACAGCTTAAGCAGTTGCCTGGTAACACCTTCAGAACATTTTTGCTTCCTCCTTTTTTTGCATAAAGGAAGCAGGAACTTAAGAAACCAAGATTCAAAATCCACAGTTGGGTAATACCTTTTATTAGAACTAACCCAAATGTCACAAAAGTGTGGCAAGCTTTTGAGTTCAACCAAAAAGCAAAGTTAAGGGAAAACATTACATTTTTTAAATTAGAATTTTTAAAAAGTAATGTTTGCCCCCATTTGCAGTCCCAGGCGAGATAGGTCCCTGCATAGAGAAGTAACATTTCTGCAAATTTTGAAGTCATGGCAAAAAAAAACCCCTTTTTTGGGGGGGGGTTGAAATTTTGGGGAGCACTGAAAAATATGCAAAAAACATTTAGTACGCTTTTACGATCCAGTACGGAGGAGGCCAGTGGGAGTGAAGCCAATGGAAGAGAAGGTGGTATGAGCGGCTGTCACATCGTATCTCCATTCAGGAGCCCTGGGGAAGGGAGCCCACTGGCTACACTGGCAGTGCCTTGCAGAAGGAAACTAAATACATGTTTCCTCAGCCCCCCTTTCTCCCAGCATAGCATCTGCCAGGATGGGGCCGCAGGACGGAGCTGAACCGGGCCAGGATGTGGCATAAACCCCTCTCCCCTCTCCCCACACTCCAAGAATGCCCTTTTTTCAGGTCTTGCACCAGCCTTGGGTGCGCCCAAGTAGTGGCAGAGTTCTGCAGTTGTGCCACAGCTGCGCCCAGATGGTGGATTCCTGCCAGTGCAGCCTCATTATGCTGACCCTCCTCTACTGCAGCTACTCTGCATCCTGAATCGCATTGACCCGGTGAAATTACTAGGAGGATTGCGCCCTTAGTTACTCATAACATGTATTATGTGTGATTCGGTTACTCCATAAAATTAATACGTTTGGTGTATTAAAAGTACAGTTTATTCGGGCAATAATTAAAAATTGAAATGACTTTTTACATTTTTTGTTACAAATTGAGCTACAAGCTGCTGAACTGTAAGAAACCTAGCGTCTCTCTGGTTTTGAAGCAGGCAAAAATCAATTTTAAAAAAAACCAGCAACATTGTATTTACTTACTTACTTATTTATTATATTTGTATTCCGCCCTTCCTCCCACAGGACCCCAAGAGGGCAAACACACAAGCAATAAACATATTTAAAAAGTAAAACAAAGAAAATTATTGTGTATCCTGAAAATTATTATGCCTCCCCCAGTGTCCAGCAGACATAAAGCACTTGTGTCCATAGAAAGAGCTGAGAAAAAGAGGCCAGAGAAGGAGGAGGGAACCAAGATTCAATGAATACTACATGAAATTTAATCAGGCTCATTTTCTGAGCTGTCACTATCAGTGGCCTTCAAATCTATAACCTGGCAGCTGCTATTTAGTAAACAAATACCTTATAATTGTAGACAAAAACTTGAAATGTATGGCCATTATGTGATGAGGTACGCCTGGCGCCGACGCTGCTATCTTTTCGGCGCCAGGTGAAAACCTTTTTATACTCCCAGGCATTTTAAAAATTTTAAATATTCTTTTTAAAGCAATTGTTTTGTAGTGTATTTTAAAACAGTGTTTCATTGCTGGTATGTTCTGATGTTGTTTGGTTTCTGTTCTTTGTTTGTTTTGCTTTTTGATTTTCTTATATTTGTTCTATTCATATATTTTCTTGTTTATCCTCTATGTACACCGCCCAGAGAGCCTTTTTGGCTTAGGGCGGTATATAAATTAAATAAATAATAAATAAATAAATGTAAACTCTGGAGGCAGAGCAGGGGACTGGGCAAGGGCCTCAAGGAAACAGGACTTTGGTGCTTTGCACAGGTCTTTATCCAACCCCCCATGAGAATTATTTCCTAACTCCTACACTTACATCCCACTTGTCTCCAACCTTAATATACTTCCCACTTTTCCTTCCCCAGTCATATTATGTGAAACACAGGCACACTTACTAGATCTTGGAAGTGGAATAACTTGTGTAATTCAAGCTGATGATGTGTGATTCAGATGCCATAATTTGGGCTCCAAGAGCTTAAAAGTGATGAGCTGTTGGAGGGATGGCCTAAGTCAACTGTCTGTTATTCTTGGTGGAGTTGCTAGTGTGAAAAAAGAGTTGCAGGGAATTTGCAATTTTTCTGTTTTCTGCCTCCACCTCCAGGTTGCCAAGAAGTGTCCAGGATGCCAAGCTAATACCAAGAAGAGGCATTTATCTGTGTCTTATTGGCCAGATCCCCAGTGAGAGCGATGTACAGTGACAGCATTCACTGCTTAACCAGGCAAAAACAGCCCAGGACCATGGAAAGGAAGCAAAGTACACTTAAAGCTGCTTTTTGTTCTCTAGGCTGATTTTGCCTCCTCATGGTGCCATCCTCTGTGCTAAAGTTCATCCATCAGAAGAGATCTTCACTTTGCAGCAGGAGATGTTAGAAGCAGCATGGCCTTCAGGATGACAAATTACAGCAGAAGGTGAAAGAGCAACATGATCTTTGGGATTACAGTTACCTAGATAGTCTAAAACATTCAAACACTGTTGTAGCTGTTGGTCCTTTAGAATGACATCAAGGCAAAAGCATTACATCATTTTACTGATAATAGTCTTTTCAATGAGGCTCGGAACTGCAGGCACATATTACCGAAAATGTGGAAAGGTTAAATAGACAACAATGCACGAGCCATCTTTTCTACATGGCCCACCATACATGCTTCTTGTGGCAGTGTTCACGTGCAGAGGTTTTCCAGGAATGAATTAAAATCCATTAAATCAATGCAGTTTGTCCTCCCATTGGATGTTGTAGTTTCCATGCCTGCTTTGTAAAAACAATCAGTTTGTAGTAGCCAAAAACCTTTTGGATCGATGTTGACAGTCTGAGTGGTCTGTTTGCCAGCTGCTCACCAGAAAAAGCATTCAGAAAAACCGAGCAAATAACAAACTCAAATTGAGGTGGATTGTCTGCTGATTAGAAAGCTGTGTGTGTTCATATTCAACTCAAGGTAATTTTGACAAGTCCTTAGCTGGTCCAGACCTTTAGTGCATAGGATAATTTACTCGCAAGCCTCTGAATTTCATTCCTCTTGAGTGCCTCATGTTTGAACATTTTCCTTTGCTGATCGAGGGTGGGATTCTATTCTATTCATAGAGATGTCTGCAATAACCAATGTGTTCTGTTGAAATAAACTGAAGGAATAAATTTTAAGTACTTTAAGATAGGAGATCAGGAGTGGTTTTATATTCTCATAATCACAAGGATGTTTGCTTGTGTGCTAAATTAAAAAATTGTGTCAGTTCTTCAAAAGTGGATAATATGCAATGTTAAAGTATGTAAATAAAAATGCATGTATAGTATGGTTATATGTTCATGTCTATGTCTGCAGCATTCCAAACATTGTGAGTGACATACAGTGATGTTCACCCACTTGTGCAATGGAAATGTGCTTGTACAATGGGACTTCTGGTTTCTCTTCTCGTCCCCGTAGCCCCCAAAGTCTGTTCTGGAGAATCACTCGAAGCTCCGCGCACGAAGATGATGGAAATAGTCTTGCTTGTGGTGTTCCTTTTGTTATTTGGTAAACATAAAAAGCATGTGTTCGGAATGTATGACATATGAGAATAAACTCAGCAAGCAGGTTGGCGTTCCCTTACAGAAAAAGATTTTGTAAGATAGTGAGGAAAGGCCAAGACAGCAGTTTTCAATTCTGTGGGAAATCATTACATACGAAGTAGAAAACATCACACACAGAGCCACTGAGGGAAGGAAATATGGAATAATTCAAGATTATTCAAATCTAGGGAATCCATTCTTAGAGAAGCATTCCAAGGTCTTGGGCGTCTCATATACTGTATGTGCTGAGAGCTATGTAGGGATTCAAGGCTACAGTGGGTCTTGAAGGGTGCTGAGGCAGGATTCAGCCTGTGCACCACTCCTGATTCTGGCTACCATCATTCAAGGAAGCCTCCTTTCACACAAAAAGCCAGATTTGATGCTGCCTTACCTGCAGACTACCTTCACTTTCCTCTTCCTTTGGCACACCCCATTTTGAGCTATGTAGAACCCAGATCTCATCATCTGATTTCATGCCTGGTTGTGTAATTTGGAGTCTTTTTTCTTATTTATTCAGACAAAAGAAGCATTTCACTGGATCAAAACCTGTTAGCGCAAGCTTCATACATAGTTCAGGACTCCTACCATCATCAAGAACTAGTGCATGTAACATTGAAAATGTACGTATAAATGGTGTTTTCTTGTAAATTTCTTAAATTGACCACAGCCTGTTTCTCCCACTATCTTCATATTTTCTACTTAGTTGCTCTCTAGTTGTATTAGCACTATAACCTATCCTTTTTCTGAACACACATAAACACACACCCTTGTCCCCCATGAAAACAAGTGAGATATTCAGTGACTTTCAAGGAAGTGAATTCTAAAAATTTTCAGGGGATAGTCCTACCTTTACAAGATCTGGTCTCCGCACTTCAAGAAGGATGCAGACAAACTGGAACAGGTTCAGAGGAGGGCAACAAGGATGATCAGGGCACTGGAAACAAAGCCCTGTGAGGAGAGACTGAAAGAACTGGGAATGGTTAGCCTAGGGAAGAGAAGACTGAGGAGAGATGTGATAGCACTCTTAAGTACATGAAAGGTTGTCACATAGAGGAGGGCCGGGATCTCTTCTCGATCGTCCCAGAGTGCAGGACACGGAATAATGGGCTCAAGATGCAGGAATCCAGATTTCAACTGGACATCAGGAAAAACTTCCTAACTGTTCGAGCCACACGACAATGGAACCAATGACCTAGAGAGGTAGTGAGCTCTCAGACACTGGAGGCATTCAAGAGGCAGCTGGACAGCCATCTGTCAGGAATGCTTCGATTTGGATTCCTGCATTGAGCAGGGAGTTGGACTCGATGGCCTTGTAGGCCCCTTCCAACTGTACTATTCTATGATTCTATAAGATAGCTGAGGGGTTTTCGTTTATTCACCAGTGATAGCGCATTATTCCCAGGGACATTCTTGTATGATTTTAAATGGGAAGTAGATTAATTCATGGAGGATACGTCTGTCAGTGGCTGTATGAGACAGTGTACTTCTAGTTGAGGCTGGTCTGGTAGGGCAAATGGGGCCCTGCCCACCAACCTCAGTCTGCCCCTGCCTGCCTGCTCGCCTTCCTACTACAACCATCCCAGGAGGTGTGGCATTGGTTATCAGCTTCCTCCTTTGCAGTCTCAGTGTTCCCCTTGTACAACTCATCAGGATGGAGGGTTGGGTCAAAATCAGAATTAGTTGGCTCTCTCGCTGCACCTACTGCTGGCCTTACTGCCTCCCATCCTTGCCATATCAATGAGCATCAGTATTCACTGTGTACTTCTGAATACCAGCTGCTGGAGGCAAACAGCAGGAGGGACAACTGTCTTTATGCCCTACTTGTGGGTGTCCCTGAAGCACCGGATGGGCCACTGTTAGAAACAAGTTGCTGAACTAGTTGAGGTCTTGGTCCAATGCAGCAGGGTCTTCTCGAGTTCTTATAGATTTTACCAGTTCAAGATGCACATGCGGGTGTCGCATGTTTGCATGCTCATCAAGTATCGCAAACTAACATCAGGGAGAAGCCTAGGTTAAAGCGCTTCTCGTTGACTTGCCAGTTTTCCACAAGCAGGGAGTTTTCCAACATGGGGTTGCATTCCATAATGTGACCCCTTTATCTGCATTCTGAAGTGGCACAGTCCTAGCGAGTTCGTTCATGATTCCTCCAAATGTAGACGAGCTCTTAGGGCAAGTTACAGCACAGAAAACAGGAGAACATATCTTAAGTGAAACCTTTTGGAAAAATAAACATCCTAAAAAGTATTTCCCATCTGTCTACAGAGTGTTCTCCAAACAGAGTCTTCTGGAATGTACTGTGACTCATTGCAACTTCTAAGAGTAGCAACCCAAGCAAACACTTAGAATGGCAATATTTGCTGTATCAGGACGGAGGATATTCCTCTGATATGAGAAGATGCCTCCCACTAGTGATGACTGGCACAGTCCTAGACAGTCTTCTGCCTCCTTTCCAGGGGGAGGAGCCATCCTGCCACCAGTCCAACCCTACCTGCGGCTGGGTCCAACCTGATCTCCCTCAAAGGTTTGTCTTCTGACTCTTGGTTTGAGAGAAATATTTGCTCTGGGCTTGAGTGTGTAGTCTTGTTTGCTTGCTCTCCTCTCTGCTTAATTACTTTTCCTGTAAGGTGAACTTGTTTTTTCACAGTTCACAGGAAGAAGTACTTCCCTCCTTTTGTCCCAGTCCATCACACTTGCGAGAGAGAAAATGGCACACTCTAGACATGCACAGAGTCCTTGGGTTTTGCCTGGATAGGACTCTGTAGAGTCCAAATCTTTGATCCTCTCCTTTGCAGAATCTTCCATGGGCAGGAAAGCTTCCAGTTCTTCCATCCCTAGATGGTTGAGGGAGGCAATTGGTGTTACCTATGTGGTCCTGGGTAAACAGCCCCCCATAGGAGTGTTGGCTCATAGAATCATAGAATAGGAAGGGGCCTATAAGGCCATTGAGTCCAGTGTTCTGCTTAATGCAGGAATCCAAGTTAAAGTATTCATTGCAGGGTGCGTCTAGCTCAGAGGCTTTCAGGAGGGGTTTTCCAGTGGTTAATATCTGTGAAGTGGCCACCTGGACTTCTCCCAACATGTTTAAGCATTATAGGTGGATTATCTCTCTTCTTCTGATGTGACCTTCGGCAGAAAGTTTTTGCAGAGTTGTTAGGTTACAGTCAGGGAAAAGGGAAGCCTGCCCCAACACGGGATGTACTGCTCTGATATATCCCTGTCAGAGGAATGCCCTCCATCTTGATCCAGCAAAAATAGAAATTTGTCTTACTGTGAATTTCTGTTCATGGATCAATATGGAGGACATTACACCCACCTCTGCCAAAGGTATAGGGGCTTGGGATCCCCCCTTTTTTCACAAACTTGCACTCAGTTTGTGATTGATTTCCTTTTCCATTTTTGGCCAGTTGCCATTCTGGTTCTTTGGAGGTTTTTGGTTCCATCTTGTTTTCTTTGTCAGTTCAGTTGCATTTGTTCCTATTGGTTGTTGGAGGGGAGGAGTCGTCTCTGCCAGTCATACTGGTGGGCAGGATGGCTCCTCCCCCTGGAGAGGAGACCCTGGGCTCCTTTGGGAGAAAGGGCAGGATATAAATTCAATGCATAAAATAAATCTAGGATCCTGGCTATCATTGTCAGGGGAAGGTGTCATCTTATGTCAGAGGAATGTCCTCCATATAATAATAATAGTAAATAATAATAAACTTTAATTTATTAGTTGCCTTTCTGTCCAATTTTTGGACACTCTAGGCGACTTACAGCAGCAACAAGTACGATGTACAATACAATAAATACAACCATATTCATCAATTAAAACTAACATCAAAACATCAGTTAAAAACATTACAAACTAATCTAGCTCAAAGTTCCTGTAGGCCTGCCTGAAGATCCAGGTCTTTAACGCTCGTCGAAAACTCATCAGGGAGGAGGCATGTCGAAGATCGTAGGGGAGGGAATTCCAGAGGGTGGGAGACACTACTGAGAACGCCCTCTCTCTGGTCCGCACCAGCCGAGCTGTTTTGGCCGGTGGGACCGAGAGGAGATCCTGCGTGGCTGATCTTGTAAGGCGGCTCAATTGGTGATACTGGAGGCGGTCCTTTAGATAAACCGGGCCGAAACCGTATAGGGTTTTAAAGGTCAATACCAACACCTTCAATTGGGCCCGGTAAACCACTGGTAGCCAGTGAAGATCTATCAACAACCGAGTGATGTGTTCCCGGCGACGGCTATGCGTAATCAAGCGTGCCGCCGCATTCTGCACCAGCTGGAGTTTCCGGACCATCTTCAAGGGTAACCCCACGTAGAGCGCATTACAATAGTCTAAGCGAGAGGAGACCAGGGCATGTATCACTCGCGGAAGAAGCTGTACAGGAAGGTAGGGTCGCAGCCTCTGTATCAGATGTAATTGATACCAAGCTGCCCGGCTCACTGCCGAAACTTGAGCTTCCATGGACAGCTGGGAGTCAAGAATGACCCCGAGGCTGCGGACCTGATCCTTCAGGGGCAATCTTACCCCGTTAAACACCAAGTCGATGTCTCCCAACCTTCTCTTATCACCCACGAGTAACACCTCGGTCTTATCAGGATTTAGCTTCAGCCTGTTCTTGCCCATCCATCCACTAACGGACTCCAGGCACTTGGACATGGTCTCCACAGCCACCTCTGGTGAGGACTTAAATGAGAGATAGAGCTGAGTGTCATCCGCATATTGGTGACACTGCAGCCCAAAACTCCTGATGATGGCTCCCAGCGGCTTCACATAGATGTTAAATAGTATGGGGGAAAGGATAGAACCCTGTGGCCCTCCACAAGTGAGAGGCCAAGGGTCTGAAACCTCATCCCCCAATGCTACCCGTTGGTACCTGCCTGAGAGATAGGAATGGAACCACCGTAGAACAGTACCCCCCATCCCTAATCCCACTAGGCGGCTTAACAAGATACCGTGGTCGACGGTATCAAAATCCATCTTGATTTGCAAACAGAAATTCACAGTAAGACCATTTTCAGTTTTTTAGGGATGCCCATTGAGGAAGTAAGGAATCTGAGAAGCGGTCTCAGAATTACTTGCTCTGTAGCACACTTCTCAGGTGACATGTTTAGGTCAGGCTTGTCCAGAAAGCCTTTCTTAGAAAACTAGAAGATTTAACTTCTAGGATGGTGGTGGGTAGAACACGTTTGTATGCATTATAAAGAAGCCCCCCACCTTCAGCCAACTTTAGAGTTCAAAAGAAGACAATTAGAAAAGAGATAGTAATGAAGATGTAAAGGGTTTAAGGCTGTTAAGAATATGTATACACTAGGAATGGAGAGAAATTCAATTCAGTTCACATTTCAAGGCAAATCTATGCAATCCGCACTTTCTAAAACGATATGAGAACCAAAACACAACCATCCTTTGAAATTTGCACTTTTCTGAATTTTGCAATGCAGTTCTCCAGCCAAGTAATGTGTACAAAAATGCAATACTGGGGTAAAGTGTGCATACAGAAATTGGGGTAAATAGAAATATATGGGGAAATTTGCAAGAATGTATATATTAGGGAAAGTTGCATGTATATTAACACGTTTGCACTAAAATGATGAATTTTCATGAGGACTTTAAAAACCAAAGCACATACACACCCCTCAAAGTAGAGGGTAGCACAATCTTGTCTATCGGATGATATGCAGAATGCAGGTAACAAATTGCAGGCATATACAATGGACATCCTTTTCCCATTGATTTAAACTGCTCATTTCCTCTTCCCACCTCCCATCTCTGTTTTCACTTCTGCCTTTCCCTGTATTTCCTTCCTCACCCATTCCCCTCCCTTCTTGATGATGGTGTCCTGCCCAAGGCTGCTGAAGTCAGATTCGGCAAGAAGGTGTGCTTTTGTTTAATAGATTTAAAAGAAACTGTCAGTTCAGGATACTTCATAAATCATAGGTTACACAGGATTCTGCAACTCTACTCAATAGTACTAGGCATGACTACACAGAGCTAAGACATTGTCACAACAATTGGACATGCTGCCTTACGTAAGCATGGGTGGGTTCCTCTACTTATGTGAGGAAGATGTCACTGAACGGGAACACACATGCAAGCACTCCTCCTCTGTGGGAAGCCTTTGAGGCTGTTGGTGTAATTGCCTCCATGTCAAAGGTGAGGGTGGTGGAGACACTTCTGCCAAGTCCTCCTACCTGGAGGAGGTGTGCACAGTGGCAGCACCAGTATAGACAAAGGAGGGGGTAGAAGGGCAGTCTTGATCAGGCAATGTCTTGTCAGTGTCAGTGTCAATAGAGCTGTGGCCTTTGGCTTCATCAACCCCAGATTGCAAGACACCAATCCCAGTCCTCCAATTCCCAGTCTGTCTCCTCCCCTTCTTCATCATAGCTCCACGGACATTCTACAGGACTAATGACAGACAGTCCCTTACATTACCTTTCCTTTTTTTCCCTTCAGAGCCTTTGCCTCCTCCCCCACCCCGCAGATATTGGCAAGGTTAGGAGCGCTTTTTTAAAAATTATCCTGAGATACACTATTTGGGGGGAGAGGTTTGAAGGTAGGGGAGTTGGTTGGCCCAGAGATTGGGGGAGAAGTACATTGGCTGGCTAAATGGGAGCTTAAAATGAGTTTTCTGAAATTGGGTTTAAAGGAGTATTTTTTGTGTTTTGGGGCTCAGACCCCGCCTCGTACTGAGATTTTTTTACAGTTATTAATTCGATTTCATACTTGCTCTTCATCATGAGGTCCTGGGGGTTGGAGATTATAATTTAAAAATACAGTATTAAAAACAGTTAAAACATTACAATCAAGATAATAGAGTGGGCCCTGAACTATATCTCTTAGATACCAAAGGCCAGGGTAAAGAGGTGCATCTTCAGCATTTGACTGACACTGTCATGGGCCCGGCAGAATGGGGGTGGAGCGGTGAGTTGGCAGAGGAGGAGGAGGACTTTGAATAGACTGACGCTTCCCATGTTGATCCGTTGGTCGTGCAAAACTTTGAGAACTCTCTCACTATGGACAGTGACAGTTCCGCCCCTGAAGCTCTGGTTACCTATGAGGAGGCCCAGCCCAGTCAGGCAGTCACCTGAAGCACTTCCTCTACCCACCCCCCTCTGCTGTCTCCCCAGTGCATCACGCCTCCCTCTGACGAGGTAGTCCTACTGAGGCAAAGCGGCCGCCCAAGCCTCTCTCAGCACCGGTGTCTGCAAGAACGCACACCAACAGCTCCCCTGAGGTGGAGCTCTCATGTGCGCACACTCTCCCAACAGTGACACTCAGTTCACATAAGTAGGGTGCCCACACAACCTTACTTAAGCAGGGCAAGGAAACGAGACTAGTTGCTGCGACAATGACTTAATGCTTTGTAGTCGTGTCTCGTCAAGCCTAACAATGATGCTGAACCCTGTGTAACCCGTAAGCTGATTCATGAAGCGCTCTGAACTGAAATCTCTCAATAAACCTGTTAAAAGCACAGCTCCTCATTTGTGACTGACTTCAGGGTGTTTGGGCATGACAGACACTCTGTAATGAAAGTGCCAGATGGCCCTCTGTGGTTCTTCAGCAATCTATTTGCCTCTCAACTTCACAAGTTTGCCTTCTGTGAAATAGTTGTTTTTTGTGACTGGCCACACCCACCATGGCAGCCATTTTGTGTATGCGCATGCCCCTCATGGCAGCTGTTTTTTGACACCACCCATCCAAATGTGTCCACAGGAACAAAAAGGTTGAGGGCCCCTTGCATAAGCTTTTATGAATTACAGTCCACTTCATCAGATGCATGGAGTGTTATCCTCAGTGTAATATATATATATATATATATATATATATATATATATATATATATATACATGGTTGGGGAAAATTCTTTTTAAAAAAAGGTCAGAAGGAAATTAAATGCAGAAAAGCACAGAAGTAATAATTATGTTGTTAACAGTCGTCATTCATAAAAAAATGTAATTGGTAGCACAGACATTCTAGCAGTGGTAAGCCAACCCATATAGTGTGATAAAAATCCGTTGTCCCAAATCAGCCGTATTTTAGGGGAACTTTTTTTTAAAAATTCCCATGAAAGATACTGCTTCCGGCAGGTGTGTATTATGTTCCCCGTGCCAGTCTTAATGGATTATAATAGCAACATTGATTCATTGTAGTGACTAACAGCTGTAACATAGGTGTGCCCCTAATCTAATTGAAAGCAGTGGGTTTAGGCACATCTAACTGCCCAAAGTTGAGTCATTGTTTTGGAGTTTACAAAGCTGGAACATTCTGGCTATCTGCATTCTGGGACGATCGAGAAGAGATCCTGGCCCTCCTCATGTACTTGAAGAGTGCTATCATATCTCCCCTCAGTCTCTTCTCCTCTCCAGGCTAAACATGCCCAGTTCTTGTTATCATTGTGATATCTGCTACAGTTCTTCTGTAATCATGCCTTTGGAAACCAAGGGACAACCAACCTATTAAGCTGGGAGATCTATTTATTAGGCTAACATCTCTTGGTATAAGCAGAACTGAACCATCACAGGTGTCTCTGGGTATTTAATGGAGACTCCTAGAAATGTGAACTTCAACTTTCTCCTCAGTGACTTGGTCTCAAATATTTGATGCTTGTCTCTGAGAACTGCTTACATGTCCACTGTATCTCTGCAAGGGAGGAGAATGGGAGAAAATCAGAACAAGCAGAGGCCATATATCCTTTTCCCCAGCATAGAACCAGGATAAGACACTATTCAGTTTGAGCTGCCACTATCAGCACCCCAACTCTCACCAGCAGAGGGCAGCTGTTGCACAAGTCAGTGTGTGGGAATTTTCTCCAAAGCTTTGAAAATGTAAGCATTTGTTCAGCCACTGGTGATATCCTTTGACATCACAACCTCTAGTTGCTTAGGGTAGACTATGGGCTTATCCACATGGGAGCATTTCTTTGTAGCCAATACACTGCTTTTACCATCGTAACAGATTTGCAAGGTCCACACTTCGTGCCCAATGGTAGCTTCAAATCTGTTGCTTTCCAGTCACACAAGTAGGTGTTCCTCTGGGAAGGATTTGTGTCATTTCCTTGTGGCCCCGCCTTCTAATTTTACATTTTTACTCCCTCCAGTTGCTCAGTTGGTGGGCATGTGCAAATACTTTTGATCTGCGCAGTATTTGCACTCCCTCCTGCCCCCCCACTTCCTAAAGTTTGGCAGTTGAAAAGAAGTGGGGTCATCTGCCCCCTTTCTCTGCTCCCCCTTGCTTTTTCTGAGTTAATTTTTCTCCGCTGGAAAAACAAATTAATATAATATCGATATATTTTTTTAAAATATATCAATATCACTATTTTCTGAAAATATCAATAGTGGTATTGATATTTTGAGGTGACTTTTTTAAAAAAATCGCTTCAGATTTTTTAGGAAACAAGAGTGAAGGAGGGTTGCTCGGGGAGAAAGGGAGGAAAGAAGGGAAGGCTGCAGCAAACTGAAGTGGGGAGGATAGAGCAGTCAGAAGTTGCTAGATAAACCACCAGAAACAAAATGGAATTCATGGGACAAAGGTGAATGTCACATCTGTTGTTCTGCTCACTGTTGAATCTGGCCCATCTACCACTGGCATCCTGGAAGGCTGTTCACAAGAGGATGTGGCCCTCAAGTTGAAAAAGGTTCTGTACCCCTGGTCTACCCTTGACCGTCTGTGGCTCTCTGGGGCATCAGGGAGAAGTCTTGTCCTGCTCTACCAGAGATGCTGGGGGTTGAACCTGGGACTGTCTGCATGCAAGGCAAATACTCTTGCACTGAGGTAAGGGCCCTTACCCTCTGGAAAACAGACATAATAGAGCCAATAAATATGAATGAGTTAAATGTCTTAGGAGAGACCTGCGAAAGTTTTCAGATGTGTTTTGCAATAGTTGGTGAACAGCCCAAAAAGGTGGGAGGAGAGCTTGCCAGATTAAGTGCCACCTAATGCATGGACCAGCCCTCCTTTGACATTTCTTATTATTAATTCATTAATCACCTTCTACACAATTGTCTCAAGGTGATGTTCAATAAAAAAACAGTGAAAACACAGAGAAAAATCAGATATATTTCAAACAAAACAAAATATCCATGGCAGAGATTTGTCCAGCTGGAAAAGCCTCTTGGAACAAAAATGTCTTCAGTTGTTTCCAGAAAATGCAGATAGCGGGCAATCTATTATTTTTCTGCAAATTAAAGTTGCTTTCAAGACATTAATTTTCTGCAAATTAAAGATGCTTTCAAGAGCTACATGACTTATGCTGAATTAGACCATCAGTCATCTAGTTCAGTATTGTCTACAGCGACTGTACAGAGGTTTAAGGCAGGAGTCCCTTTCAACCCCACCTGGAGATGCCAGGGATTGAACCTGGGGCCTTCTGCATGCAAGGCAGATGCTCTACCACTGAGCTACGGCCCTTTCCCAGAACCACTATGGTCCAGCAGAAAGGAAACTGGGCAGGTTTCCCCCCTTCCCCATGCGATATTATTCAATCTTTCAGTGAAGGGTATAATATCCAAGCCATGCCCAGCCCTTAACTCTTAAAAGAAACATACTTAATGCAATAATGAAGTATGACCCAATGTTTTTCAGCTATCACAGGACAGATGGATTTGTAAAAAGTCCCTGGCTATCAGCACTCTGTTTGAAGTTTTTCCAAAGCCACCTGACATCCTCCCCCTCGGATACCAACTACCTCTTTTGTGGATAACAAAGCAGTAATTGAAAGGAAGTTGCGTTATCAGACTCACTAAATCTTAATAGCTCAGTCATGGTTTCTAGAAAGAATACCTATGAAACCAATTAGAATAATTCTGACTCATATGGCCTTTTATAGAGAGAAAGAGAAGGCTGTGTTGTATTTTTAGACCTCTATTAACTGCTAGTCATGATGACTTAGTTAGTGGTACCATACTGAGCCAAGTTCAAGATTCTTCTGTTTACAAAGCATTGATCAACTTCCGTCCAGGGTATCTTAGGGACTGCCTGAACCTTATACCCCAACTTAATCAGTGAGATCATCTGTAGGAGTGTCGCTGGTTGCCAGTCACATTGGTGAGGTGCATTTGACTTCAACAGGGAACCTGGGAGGAAGGGTGGAATATAAATTGAATAATTTTTAAAAAAACAAAACCAAGCCCTCAGCATTATAGGGCCACTCCTGTGGAGTGCTCTTCCAGCAGAGATTTGGAAGACATCTTTGCCACCAGGCTTATATGTAGACATTTAAGAAAAACATTTTCCATAATGGTCAGCTAAATGTAAATGTACTGCCTTCAAGTCGATTCCTACTTATGGCGACCCTATGAATAGGGTTTTCATGAGTCTGAGAGGCAGTGACTGGCCCAAGGTCACCCAGTGAGCTTCATGGCTATGTGCGGATTCAAACCCTGGTCTCCCAGGTCGTAGTCCAACACCTTAACCACTACACCACACTGGTTCGTAATGGTCAGCTGAGTGACCTTTTTGAAAAAAAATTGTGGTGTTTACCTTATTGAGGCCAAACTATAAATATGTGGGAGATCAGTGACTGGATTGCCTTGCTGTTTCTATTTTTTTTAGTTAAAAATAGCCACCCAAAATTAGAGTGGAGCAGCAGCATTGTGGACGAAGGAATTAATCTTTTCCCTATCCTGTTTCCCAGACCTCACTCTCCCCCCTCCCCAAATGCTTCTCCACTGGAGAGAAATATATATAGTTTTTGCAGTGGGGCAAACAGCTTCAAGAGAGCAATTTAAACCGGGGAACACTGTGCTGGAGAGGAAAGGTGCTGTTCTTTTAATTCTCTCGGCACTGGTCCAATTTTAGCCTCCCCACCTTTTACTAACAGTGAAAACTGTCAGGAGATCCAGTCACAGATCTACCGCATCTTACATGGTTTGCCCCCTCATGTGTGTGTTTGTTTATTGAATTTATATCCCGCCCTTCCTCCCAGAAGGAGCCCAGGGCAGCAAACAAAACACTAAAAATACTCTAAAACATCTTAGAAACAGACTTTGAAATTTATTGAAACAAAACATCTTTAAAACATCTTAAAAAGCAATTCAAGCACAGATGCAGACTAGAGGGATAAGACCTCTACTTAAAAAGCTTATTTAAAGAGGAAGGCCTTCAGTAGGCACCAAAAAGATAACAGAGATGGCTTCTGTGTAATATTTAAGGGGAGGGAATTCTAAAGGGTCAGTGCCACAACATTAAAGGTCCAGTTCCTATGTTGTGTGGAATGGACCTCCTGATAAGATGGTATCTGACTGGGAGGCCCTCACTTGCAGAGCATAGTGATTGACTGGGTACATAAGATGATCTTTCAGGTATGAAAGGTGTTACGATATGGAAATCCACAGCATGCTCCGATGGTTCCAGGGTGCAACAGTCTCTGCTTTCTGAAGAACCTCTTCCGGTAGACTGTCTGGCTAGGAGACCACAGGCTTGCTGCCATGTCTTGAATCTCAGCTGTTGTGGCTTCCAACTTCAGCAGCTGGTTTCTTTTGCAAGAGAGAGGGGGGCACTCTTTCGAGCAGGGATGTCGTTGCACTCCCTCAGAGCCTGAGGAACAGGGCATCAGTGAGGAGAGCAGAGCATTTTTGCAGAGCCCTTGCAAAGTGAGAATGTGTCTGGCCAGTCACTGAAACAAAATGAAGCCTGTGGGCACAGCTGTTCTTGCTGCACATCTTCCCCTCAAGACAGGTGGGAGCCTTCAGGGCAAAACAGTTGCTCAGCCACAGCAGCTTGTCATCGAGTCTTCCGGCAACACCCCCATCATGTTCCACAGCCTCTCCCACAACAGGTGAGTGCCACTTTGAATGTTGGGGAGGCGGCAGACAATGGTGATTGCTTCTCCTCAGAGACTCAATTTGCAGACCTGCAGTCCACCCATGGTTCATTGGCTTGCAGCAGCCATCAAAGTGGCATACAGTAGGAGCCATTGGAGCCCACATATAAATAAATAATAATAAATTTTATTTTTCAGTCGCCTATCTGTCCAGGTTAGGGACACTCTAGGCGACGAACAGCAAGAATAAAACAATACATATATATATAATAACATCATCAAATTTTAAAATTAAAAAACCATCCTTTAATTCATTATAACATAAATTACTCTGTCTCAATCTTGTAGGCCTGCCTGAACAGCCAGGTCTTCAAAGCTGGGTGATAGCTGGACAAGGAGGGAGCATGTCTGAGATCAAAAGGGAGGGAGTTCCCGAGAGTGGGGGCCACAATAGAAAATGCCCTCTCTCTGGTCCGCACCAGCCTGGCTGTTCTCACAGGTGGGACCGAGAGAAGGCCTTGCGAGGCTGATCTTGTCAGGCGGCATAATTGGTGATTCTGGAGGCCATGAGAGCAACGTTGGTGCTGTAAATAACAACCTGAAATGTTCCCTGGGGCCTTTCCTGTTTTCTTGCCCTTTCTTTACCTCAGGAATGTTCCCATAAACAGCCGCATGGTTGTTCCATCCTGCCTTTCCCTCCCTCAATGAGCCTTCCTTCAGCAGGCATATTTATTCATTTATTTAAATGTTTCTTGACCACACTTTTCACAAAAATACAGCAAGGAGCTATGCAACGTACAAAATTGCAGTAACTAAAGCTCATGGCTGCCACAAGAGCAGTGAAGGTGACCCTCAGTGGGTTCCCTGGGGCATCTCCTGTTTTCCCATTCTTCACCTCAGGAATGTTATTGCCACCACCGGCAGCCATGTGGTTGCTCCAGCCTGCCTTTTCCCCTCTCAATGAGCCTTCAGCAGGCATATTTGTTTGGCTATTTAAATATTTCTAGACTGCACTTTTCATAAAAATACAAGGTGCTACACAACTTACAAAATTACAGTAACTACAGCCCACAGACGCCACAAGAGCAGCGAAGGTGACCCTCAAAGGGTTCCCTGAAGCCTCTTCCATTTTCCTGCCCTTTTTCTTTTTTTACCTCAGGAATGTTCCCACCAGCAACTGGGTGGTTGTTCCAGCCTGCCTTTTCCCCTTAGTGAGACTTGAGCAGGTATATTTATCTTATCTATTTATTTATTTAAATATTTCTAGACTGCAATAAAAATACAAGAAGATGCTATGCAGCTTACAAAATTACAGTAAGTACAGCCCACGGACGCCACAAGAGCAGTGATGGTGACCTTCAATGGGTTCCCTGGGGCCTCTCCTGTTTTCCCACCCTTCTTCACCTCAGGAATGTTATCGCTGCTAGCAGCCATGTGGTTGCTCCAGCCTGCCTTTCCTCCACCTCAATGAGGCTTGAGCAAGAATAGGGGTGGAAGGTACATGTGGCCAGCCTTTCCTTTTCTGAGGCACAAGGCCAAAGTGTGCAAAGGGACACAGTGAAGCCTGGTGTGAAGCATATGTGCACAGTAGTCTTGGCAAGTTGAGGGTAAATCATGAGAGGAGAAAAAGATGAAGACAACCCTCAACGTGGCCATTGTAGCTATAAAGGCCATTGGAGTGAACTGTACCAGTGAGAGGCTCTGGGCCTCAGTCATTTTACATCCAGAATAAACAGCTGGTTTTCTTCCAAAGAAGCTGGTGTTTCTTCCCTTTGATTAAAAAAAAAAAACTAGAGCAGAGGTTCTCCTTTTCCTCCAAGGCCGAAATTTTCTGAGGCCCACCAGTCACAAAATGATGGCAGACAGAGGCAGAGTTTGGCAGAACAACCTGGGGTGGTATTCAATGTTAGTTCTTCTCAGAGGAGTTCTACTGAAGTCAATAAGGGCTTTCTCAGTGATGGCCCCCGAGTTACGGAATTCTCTCCCTGATGAGGTACGCCTGGCACCAACATTATTATCTTTTCGGCGCCAGGTAAAAACCTTCCTCTTCTCCCAGGCATTTTAACATTTAATATTTATATTTAATATTTAACATCTTATATCTTAACATCTAATATTTCAACTAATTTAATACTTTTTTAATATTTAATATTTTAGTATTGAGTTTTGCAGTTTATGTGCTTAATTATGTTTAGGTTTTTGGTGTAATTGTTTTATTTTTAAATTGTTCACATATGTTTTAATTGTATATTGGATGTTTATCTGTTGTGAACCACCCAGAGAGCTTCGGCTATGGGGCGGTATAGAAATTTAATAAATAAATAAATAAATAACTATGGCTAACTTAGGTTCTATTCATTTCAGTGGGTCTGCTCTGAGTAGGACTTAATTGAATCCAACCCCTGGCAATTACTGACATCATTTTCTACTGATACTTAATCCCACTTCAGAAATTTCTAAATTCTTTGCCACAGCATTTTCCATGTGGCAAGTTCTTTTTTCATCTTTCCTCAGTTTAAATATACACATTAGCTCTTGGAAGTATTTTGACTTAGCTTCCCATTTTAGGAAGAATTTGCTGATCCAGAGGCGCTCTAAGTACAGAGCAGAGCATGGAAAAGTTACTTTTTTGAACTACAACTCCCATCATCCCCAGCCATTATGGCCACTGGATTGGGCTGATGGGAGCTGTAGTTCAAAAATGTAACTTTTCCAAGCTCTGGTACAGAGTGTACATAAGAACATAAGAAGAGCCTGCTGGATCAGGCCAGTGGCCCATCTAGTCCAGCGTCCTGTTCTCACAGTGGCCAATCAGGTGCCTGGGGGAAGCCCGCAAGCAGGACCCAAGTGCAAGAACACTCTCCCCTACTGAGGCTTCCGGCAACTGGTTTTCAGAAGCATGCTGCCTCTGACTAGGGTGGCAGAGCACAGCCATCACGGCTAGTAGCCATTGATAGCCCCGTCCTCCATGAATTTGTCTAATCTTCTTTTAAAGCCATCCAAGCTGGTGGCCATTACTGCATCTTGTGGGAGCAAATTCCATAGTTTAACTATGCGCTGAGTAAAGAAGTACTTCCTTTTGTCTGTCCTGAATCTTCCAACATTCAGCTTCTTTGAATGTCCCCGAGTTCTTGTATTATGAGAGAGGGAGAAGAACTTTTCTCTATCCACTTTCTCAATGCCATGCATAATTTTATACACTTCTAAATATTTGCAAGTGTAATATTTGCAAGTGTTGAAATGAACTCCAAACACTGTGTAGAAGGAACAAACTTTATTGAACAGTGTGTTGCTGCAGAACCAAGAGCTCTACTTTGGTTTTCCTACTGGTCCCACCCCCAACTGATTCCCCATACAACTACTTCTAATTCACTTGAGTTCCTACTCACATTACATCTCCCTTTTTATTTTTAAGAAAAAGATAGAAAGTACTGTCTATATCGAATTGGTTTTCTGATCACTCTGCCTCTTGATGTAGTAACAGGTAACTCAAGAGTCCAAAATCTTTTCTGGTATATCACTGGCACTTTGTGCTACAGCTGTTCCACTTTTGTTGTCTTGAGACTCTGATAGGTCTACCTCTGATGGAGGTGCAGTTGCAGTCTCAGTAGTCTCATCCATTTTTGGTTCACAACATGGAGTGCTTTGAAGATCTCTTCTGTTCCTTCTGTAGACAGCTAAATCATCAGTCTGAACCAAATATGATCTTGGAGTCATGTTTTGTCCAGTCACTCTCGCTGGTTTCCACACTCCATCTTCCCGAACATTAACAGAATCACCAACCTGCAAAGGTGGTAAAGGCTTTGAACCTTTGTCAAAGTAAAGCTTCTGTTTTTCTTGTCTTCTCTTCAGATGTGTCTGTATGTCACCTTTTACCTGCTGAGGTAGTAACAACGGTGCTGAGGTAGGCAACCTGGTTCTTAAACATCTCCCCATTAAAAGTTGTGCAGGTGAGGCTGTATCTACTGTAGGTGCATTTCTGTAATCCAATAAACTAAGATAAGGATCTGTATTATTCAGACTAGATTTCTTAAGAATCCTCTTTACTGTTTGGATCTCCCTTTCTGCCATTCCATTTGATTGAGGAAATAGTGGACTGGATGTTGTGTGAACAAAGTCCCAATCTTTGGCAAACATTTTAAAGTGTCTAGAGCAAAATTGAGGGCCATTATCACTGACAACCTCTTCAGGTATACCATGTCTTGCAAATATAGATTTGCAGTGTAAAATTACTGATCTACTTGTAGTGTCTTCAAGCAAACATATTTCCACATATTTTGAATAATAATCAACCAAAAGTAGATAGTCCTTTCTTTGAAATTCAAATAAGTCCATTCCTAGCTTCTGCCAAGGTCTTCTTGGAATTTCATGAGGTAACATTGGTTCTTTTTGGTTTTTATTTCTGAAGGCGTGACATGTGGTACATGACAGTACCAATTCTTCAATTTGGGCACACATACCTGGCCAATATACAGCTTCTCGTGCCTGCTTTTTACATAATTCAACACCCAGATGACTCTTATGTATAATATTCAGTATCTCTTTCCTCAAATCTCGTGGTACTATGATTCTGTCACTTTTAAAAATGAGTCCATCATGAACACTTAATTCCTCTCTGTAATTCCAATAAACACATATACACTCTGGAACTTCTACTCTTCTATCTGGCC
Organism: Rhineura floridana; assembly: GCF_030035675.1. NCBI lineage: Eukaryota > Metazoa > Chordata > Lepidosauria > Squamata > Rhineuridae > Rhineura > Rhineura floridana. The sequence continues at coordinate 8,722,168 of NC_084485.1, forward strand.
ACCCCTGCAAAATGGCATTTTTCAGGATTTGCAAAATGCTATCATTTTCAGTAGCCACATGAAATTCTTTCAGTTTTGATTCAGAGATTGGTAAATAAGATAACATGAGGTTAACAGCAACCTCAGCTTCTTCAGAACTTATTCCTTCACCCTGTTCAAGATATGCCCTGGACAGGGTATCAGCAATTATTAATTCTTTGCCTGGTCTATAGTGCACTTGTAATTGATATTTCTGCAGTGTTAACTGCCATCTTTGGATTCTTGGAGGTGCAGTATGCAAAGATTTTCTGAAAATTGCCTCCAATGGTTTGTGGTCCATTTCCACAGTCACTTTTTTGCCATAGAGAAATTGATGGAATCTTGGGCATCCAAACACTATTGCCAACATTTCCTTTTCTATTTGGGCATAGTTCTGTTGGGCCGCAGTCATTGCTTTAGAAGCATATGCAACAGGTGCACCTCTTTGCAACAGTACAGCACCTAAGCCTGCAGAACTAGCGTCCACTGACAGAGTTACAGGTTCTTTCACATTATAATATTTCAAAACAGGAGCTTTTGTTAATAGTTCTTTCAACTGTGTGAATGTTGTTTCATAAACTGACATCCAGCAAAATTCAACATCTTGGGCCAACAGCTGTCTTAAAGGGGTTGTTACTGTTGACAAATTTGGGATAAACTTTGCTAGGTATGTCACCATTCCTAGAAATCTTTGAAGATCAGCTTTGTTACTTGGACTGGGCATATCAGTGATGGCCTCTATTTTAGATGAATCAGGTTTTAGTCCTTCTTTGGTTAAGATGTGTCCTAGATATTTTATTTCAGTCATGGCAAATTTGCATTTCACTTTGTTCAGTTTCAGTTTCCTCTCTCGGCACCCGTCCAGAACTCTCTTCAGTCTCTCATTATGTTCCTGTTTGGTCTTCCCCCAAACCAGGATATCATCTGTGTAGCATGTGACCGCATCAATACCCTCAAATGTCTGTTGGATCATCCTCTGATAGACCTCAGGAGCTGAAGAGATACCAAATGGCATTCTTGTAAATCGGTACCTGCCAAAAGGTGTATTAAATGTGCATAGCCTGGAACTGTTGTCATCTAGCTGAATTTGCCAGAATCCACTACTGGCATCAAGAACCGTAAACAATTCTGCTTTTGCTAGCTTACTGGTAATTTCTTCTACAGTAGGCAATTGAAAATGTTCTCTTAAAATTGCTCTGTTCATATCTCTTCGATCTAAACATATTCTTATCTGGTCCCGGCCAGGCTTGTCTACAACCACAATTGAATTCACCCACTCTGTAGGTTCTTCTACCTTAACTATGACTTTTAATTGCTCGATACGAGTCAGTTCCGTTTGGATTTTATCCCTTAGTGCCACTGGAACCTTCCGAGGTGCATGAATTACAGGTGGAACCTGTGGGTTGATTTTGATGGCGTATTTCTCTGGTAAGCAACCTAAGCCTTCAAATACATCTTTGTATTCAACTGCAACATCCCATTGATCTACTGGAGCTCTTTTCATTGAATTAACTCTTTGCACTAAATTTAAATTAGTCACAGCCCGGAGACCGAGTACAGCTTGTGCATCAAAGTCTACTATGTGAAATTCCAACTCAGCTCTTTGATCTTTATATTTGCAATCCAGGTTACAATTACCAGACACATGCAGTCTTTCTCCAGAGTAGGTTATTAATCTGGTATTTGAATGCCGAAGTGGTTCAACTTGCAAGGCTTTGTATGTTTTTAAAGACATTGCATTAGCCTTTGCTCCTGTGTCAATCTTAAAGGTCACATACTTGTGATCATTTATGAGAAGATCCATACACCATTCATCTTCCAGAGCTGTAGAATTCAATGTGCCAATGAAGAAATCATGAGCATTTTTAGCTGTATCTGCTACTGTGAACATTTTTCTGTGTTGAAGTTTTCTATCTCTAGTTTTACACATTTTAGCAAAATGATTAAGTTTGCCACATCTGCATTCCTTCCCATATGCAGGACAAGCATTTATGTCATGATGACTGATACCACACTTGTAGCAGGCCTTTGCTGCTTCTACAGGCCTCTGTGGCATTTCCTTTTGGGGGGGGGCTGGTAGTAGTGCCAGGGCTCCATTTGCATTGAGGCTGTCTTACTTTTGGCTTTTCAAAGGTACTTTTGCCCTGTAAGGCATCCATTTGTTTTTCTGTTGCCCCAAAATCTTTCATCTGTTTTGCAGTCACTTCTTCTGCCCTGCATATATTCACTGCACACTCAAGGGTTAAATCACTCTCTCTCAGTAACTTGGCTCTCAATCTGTCTGTCTGAATGCCACACACTATGCAATCCTTAATGAGAGAATCACACAGCTCCCCAAATTCACAGGTCTGAGCCAAAAGCTTCAACTCAGTCACATATTGGTCTATACTTTCTCCTTCACTCTGTATTCTAGTGAAGAACCTGTGCCTTTCATAAGTAACATTTCTTCTGGGCACACAATATGCTTCAAATTTATTCATCAAAATTTGAATTTTATATTTATCTGCATCATCATCAAACTGGAAAGTATTAAATACCTCTCTTGCTTCTTCACCTGCCACATGCAGAAATAATGCTGACTGGAGTCTCTCATCTTTCTTATCTGCTCCACTTGCAATGCAGTACAATTCAAACCCTTGCTTCCATCTTCTCCAATTCTCTGCTGCATTTCCTTCAAACACCAACTTTCCTGGAGGCTTCAACTGGTCCATTTTTCACTGCCTTATGCTTTTAGGTAGTCTTCTGACACCATGTAATATTTGCAAGTGTTGAAATGAACTCCAAACACTGTGTAGAAGGAACAAACTTTATTGAACAGTGTGTTGCTGCAGAACCAAGAGCTCTACTTTCGTTTTCCTACTGGTCCCACCCCCAACTGATTCCCCATACAACTACTTCTAATTCATTTGAGTTCCTACTCACATTACACAGAGGGCTTTCAGTTTTTGATATCCTCACTCTCCAAATGTCTATCAAAATGTTTTTACAGATCTTCTGGAATTTCTTCTCATATTCACAGTTAACTTCTAATTTATTTATTTATTTTATTTTATTTATATACCGCCCTAAGCCCGAAGGCTCTCTGGGCGGTGTACATAAAAGGTAAAAGCAAGCACAATATATAAATACAATAAATACAATAACTCAAGAAACAAAAACACACAAACAATACGAAAACCAAACAACATCCAGAATACAACATAGTAATAAAATACTGTAAAAATACACTTTAAAATGCCTGGGAGTATAAAAAGGTTTTCACCTGGCGCCGAAAAGATAGCAGCGTTGGCGCCAGGCGCACCTCATCGGGGAGACCATTCCACAATTCGGGAGCCACAATTGAAAAGGCCCTATTTCTAGTCACTATCCTCCGAGCTTCTTGATGGGATGGTACTCGGAGGAGGGCCTTAGATGTTGAGCGCAGTGTACAGGTAGTTTCATATTGGGAGAGGCGCTCCACCAGGTATTGCGGTCCCATGCCGTGTAAGGCTTTATAGGTCAAAACCAGCACTTTGAATTTAGCCCGGAAACAAATAGGAAGCCAGTGCAGACGGGCCAAAACAGGTGTTATATAAGCGGACCTTCTGGTCCACGTCAACAATCTGGCCGCTGCATTCTGGACTAACTGTAGTTTCCGAACTATCTTCAAGGGCAGCTCAACGTAGAGCACATTGCAGTAGTCCAATCTAGAAGTTACCAGAGCATGAACGACTGAGGCGAGGTCATCACTGTCCAGATAGGGACATAAGAAGAAGAGCCTGCTGGATCAGGCCAGCGGCCCATCCAGTCCAGCATCCTGCTCTCACAGTGGCCAACCAGGTGCCTGGGGGAAGCCTGCAAGCAGGACCTGAGTGCAAGAACACTCTCCCCTCCTGAGGCTTCCGGCAACTGGTTTTCAGAAGCATGCTGCCTCTGACTAGGGTGGCACAGCACAGCCATCACAGCTAGTAGCCATTGATAGCCCTGTCCTCCATGAATTTGTCTAATCTTCTTTTAAAGCTGTCCAAGCTGGTGGCCATTACTGCATCTTGTGGGAGCAAATTCCATAGTTTAACTATGCGCTGAGTAAAGAAGTACTTCCTTTTGTCTGTCCTGAATCTTCCAACATTCAGCTTCTTTGAATGTCCACGAGTTCTAGTATTATGAGAGAGGGAGAAGAACTTTTCTCTATCCACTTTCTCAATGCCATGCATAATTTTATACACTTCTATCATGTCTCCTCTGACCCGCCTTTTCTCTAAACTAAAAAGCCCCAAATGCTGCAACCTTTCCTCGTAAGGGAGTCGCTCCATCCCCTTGATCCTTCTGGTTGCCCTCTTCTGAACCTTTTCCAACTCTATAATATCCTTTTTGAGATGAGGCGACCAGAACTGTACACAGTATTCCAAATGCGGCCGCACCATAGATTTATACAACGGCATTATGATATCGGCTGTTTTGTTTTCAATACCTTTCCTAATTATCGCTAGCATGGAATTTGCCTTTTTCACAGCTGCCGCACACTGGGTCGACATTTTCATTGTGCTGTCCACTACAACCCCAAGGTCTCTCTCCTGGTCGGTCACCGCCAGTTCAGACCCCATGAGCGTATATGTGAAATTCAGATTTTTTGCTCCAATATGCATAATTTTACACTTGTTTATATTGAATTGCATTTGCCATTTTTCTGCCCATTCACTCAGTTTGGAGAGATTTTTTTGGAGCTCTTCACAATCCCTTTTTGTTTTAACAACCCTGAACAATTTAGTGTCATCAGCAAACTTGGCCACTTCACTGCTCACTCCTAATTCTAGGTCATTAATGAACAAGTTGAAAAGTACAGGTCCCAATACCGATCCTTGAGGGACTCCACTTTCTACAGCCCTCCATTGGGAGAACTGTCCGTTGATTCCTACTCTCTGCTTTCTGCTTCTTAACCAATTCCTTATCCACAAGAGGACCTCTCCTCTTATTCCATGACTGCTAAGCTTCCTCAGAAGCCTTTGGTGAGGTACCTTGTCAAACGCTTTTTGAAAGTCTAAGTACACTATGTCCACTGGATCACCTCTATCTATATGCTTGTTGACACTCTCAAAGAATTCTAATAGGTTACTGAGACAGGACTTTCCCTTGCAGAAGCCATGCTGGCTCTGCTTCAGCAAGGCTTGTTCTTCTATGTGCTTAGTTAATCTAGCTTTAATAATACTTTCTACCAGTTTTCCAAGGACAGAAGTTAAGCTAACTGGCCTGTAATTTCCAGGATCCCCTCTGGATCCCTTTTTGAAGATTGGCGTTACATTTGCCACTTTCCAGTCCTCAGGCACGGAGCAGGACCCGAGGGACAAGTTACATATTTTAGTTAGCAGATCAGCAATTTCACATTTGAGTTCTTTGAGAACTCTCGGGTGGATGCCATCTGGGCCCGGTGATTTGTCAGTTTTTATATTGTCCATTAAGCCTAGAACTTCCTCTCTTGTTACCACTATTTGTCTCAGTTCCTCAGAATCCCTTCCTGCAAATGTTAGTTCAGGTTCAGGGATCTGCCCTATATCTTCCACTGTGAAGACAGATGCAAAGAATTCATTTAGCTTCTCTGCAATCTCCTTATCGTTCTTTAGTACACCTTTGACTCCCTTATCATCCAAGGGTCCAATCGCCTCCCTAGATGGTCTCCTGCTTTGAATGTATTTATAGAATTTTTTGTTGTTGGACGTAGCTGGGCTACCAATCGGAGATGGTAGAAAGCATTCCGTGCCACTGAGGCTACCTGAGCCTCAAGAGACAGGGAAGGGTCGAAAAGAACTCCCAAGCTACGAACCTGTTCTTTCAAGGGGAGTGTAACCCCATCCAGAACAGGGTGAACATCCACCATCTGGGCAGAGAAGGCACTCACTAACAGCGTCTCGGTGTTGTCTGGATTAAGCTTCAGTCTGTTAGCTCCCATCCAATCCATTATCGCGGCCAGGCAACGGTTTAGTACGTTAACAGCCTCACCTGAGGAAGATGCAAAGGAGAAATAGAGTTGCGTGTCATCAGCGTACTGGTGACAACGCACTCCAAAACTCCTGATGACCGCACCCAGCGGCTTCATATAGATGTTGAAAAGCATGGGGGACAGTACCCTCCCCCATGCCGATTTCTTTAATCCCTCCTTTTCTATACACTTCCATCTGTAACAGCTTCCCTCTTTTACACATTCCTCTCTACACCCAGTTAACTGTTGTTCTGTGTGATGCAGCGAAGCCAGTTGGCACAGAAGATTGCTGAGAGTATCCCGGTTAAAGGATTTCAGGTCCGGTAGAGATTCAGACACGTTAAAAGGTTTAAGAGTCTTTATTCCAAAGACATACAGTTACAAGAATCACAAGCTCCAATACAACCCCCACACTTTGCTTTCGGTTTGCCCAGCGCTTATATCTCATTCCGTGCCCTTGCTCAGCAACATCTGCAGTTTGACCTTGGCACGAACACATAGCTGGCTTAACCCCACAATTGCCTGTTTTACTGTCCTTGTGGAAATACATTGCTTCTGAGCACACAACAGCCCCCACCCCACAAGACAGTGGACAATTTTACATTACATTGCATTTCATTTCAGTTCAGTTCAATTCAATTTCATCAGTTTACACACACTCAGTTTCTTTATTCACATAAATTTAGGTTCCATACATGTCATGCATAACGTATCATCATCTGTTAATGTGTCTGATTGTGAATCTTGACCCGTGACTTTGCTCACTGTAAATCGCACTGGAGGCTTTCCTATATTAGCCCTTTTAGATCGCCTCACTGGTGGTTTGGACTCCTCTTCCCCTGTATTTTCACCATTTGAACTAGTGCCATTTGAACTAGACAGATCATCCTCTTTGTCTTTAACCTGTTCATTTACTGGTGAACCATTCAAAATAACACTTGTGTTTTGTTCCCACTCTTGTTCTGGAACCTTTACGCTTCTACTTAGCACAACTTGTCTTAGTTCTGGAACCCACACTCTGTAAAATGTATGCTCAAATCCAAGCACATGTCCTTTAATGTGCTCTCGGGGCTAACTTTCCATGTCGTTTCCCTTTCTCTATGTGCACCCAGCACTTTGCCCCAAATTGTTTAATGTGAGCCACCCTTGGCTTCTTCCCTGTTAGCTTCTCATATGGAGATACACCAAGGGCTCTATGTATCAATCTGTTCTGGATGTAAGCAGCATATATGATGCATTCTCCCCAGAATGCGTTTGTCAGTTCAGAATCCCCCAGCATGGCTCTCGTGGCCTCCTGAAGGTACCTGTTTTTCCTCTCAGCTACCCCGTTCTGAGACAGAGAAAATGGGGCAGTAAAGTTTTGCTCTATTCCTTTACTCTCTAGGTATTCTTTTAATGCTTTTCCAGTGAACTCACCCCCCTGATCTGAGTGTATTTTCTTAATGGTGACACCCTGTTGCACTTTCACTTTCTCAATGAACAACCGCAGTTTCTTCTCTGCCTCGTCTTTGCTCTTAAGCAAATAAACATTGCAATACCTTGTAAAGTCATCAACAATCACCATAAAGTATTTCGCACCTCCTTTTGAACTTTGAAATGGTCCTGACAAGTCTACATGTATTAATTGGTATGGTGCGTCAGTTGCTACACTCAGCCTCTCTGTTCTTTGGTGCTACAGTGTCTTTAGCCCTATGACATGCTTCGCAATCCACAAATTGCCCACACTCCTGTATTTTCAAATCTTTACTATGTGCTGGAGTTTTCATAATGGTTTCATAATTAGCATGCCCTAGATTCCTGTGCCATGTGTGCGCGCAACTCTCATGTGTTTGCCTGTTTGCCTTTAGCATTGCACACCCTGCGTGTCTGGTTTGAATCACATATTGAGCGTCTTTGAGGCACCCCTCCATACAGACCTCATTGTTCTTAATCACTTTACATTTCCCTTTGTCAAATAACACAGAATAACCCATTTCATTCAGTTTCTTGACAGATAATATATTACAATCCAATTGCGGAACAAACAATACATCTGTTATTATCGTTTTCAGCTTACTTAATTTTAATGTTCCTCTAGCCAACACATCTCTTCTTTATCCATCCGCCAACACCACAGTCTCTGACACGGATCTTGATGTATGATACAGTTCTGGATCATTTATCAAACAATGAGAAGCTCCCGAATCACAAATCCACTCACACGGTTCTGATTTATGAGCTCTGTCACTCACCAGCTTCATGCTAGATTGCCAGCCTCGTCTGCCACGCTTGGCTGCACAGTCTCGCTGTAAGTGCGTTGTAGCTCCACAGGAATAACATGCTTTCTGCCCATTCACTGTGTCTTTGAAGTTCTGCTTCTTGCTTCTTTCTTGCTCCGTCTTTGCTAATTCTTCTCTTCTCTGCCATTCCTGAAGAAGTTTAGACGTAATATATTCCTCATTAAGACCGGCTTCAGGCATCGCTTCGATCGACGTCACAAGTGAATCCCAGGATTTATCAAGAGATGACAAGATTATAAACACTCTTTGAAGCCTAGTATGTGCCACGTTTCTCTCCTCTAATTCCGCAAACAGCCGTCTGAATTCCAGCAGATGCTCAGACATGGAACAGCCTTCTTCCAGTCTCATCTGATATAACTTCCGAGCCAGAAATATCTTAGATCCCGCTGTCTGTCTCACATGGATCCCATTTAACACTGTCCACATTCTTTTAGCTGTGGGCTCATTCTGCACATATAGCAATTGAGAGTCTGATAACGACAGTATAATAAACGCTCTTGCCTTATCATCTTTGCGTAGCCATTCATTCTGCGGAGCTGCTGGTGGGGCTGTATCAATTACATCCCAGAGGTCTTCCTTAGTCAAAAATGCTTTCATCCGTAGTTTCCAGCTACTGTAATTCTTCTCTGTTAGCCGCTCCAGAGGTAACCCGGCTGACATTGCCATCTTCAGCAGCACGCTTCTGCTCACCTCTCCAACACTCGGCCACAGTCTTTACACGTCTTCTAGAACCTGCAACCTCTGCGTTACACTGCGTAGGCTGGGCCCATAACCCCTGTTGTGCTGTGTGATGCAGCAAAGCCAGTTGGCACAGAAGATTGCTGAGAGTATCCCGGTTAAAGGATTTCAGGTCCGGTAGAGATTCAGACGCGTTAAAAGGTTTAAGAGTCTTTATTCCAAAGACATACAGTTACAAGAATCACAAGCTCCAATACAACCCCCACACTTTGCTTTCGGTTTGCCCAGCGCTTATATCTCATTCCGTGCCCTTGCTCAGCAACATCTGCAGTTTGACCTTGGCACGAACACATAGCTGGCTTAACCCCACAATTGCCTGTTTTACTGTCCTTGTGGAAATACATTGCTTCTGAGCACACAACACAATCCCTCCTTTTCTATACACTTCCATCTGTAACAGCTTCCCTCTTTTACACATTCCTCTCTACACCCAGTTAACTTTTTTTAAGTATTTCATTTCTTTCTAACTTTATTCAGCAGCTCCCCTGGTCTTTTCCCTTCAGAGTGGGAAGTCCTCTAGGGTTGCTAGGTGTCCAATTTTTGCCTGGAGACTCCAGATTTTGGGGGTCTGCTCTGGATGACTAACCTTAATCTCTGGACTCTCATCTTTAATTTTTTTTAAAAGTTTCTAGGTGGTCTGGTTCACAGAGATATACACCAAAACGTCAGCCCCCCCCCTGTGACTGTTAAATCTTTTTAATAGATCTGTTAAATCAGCTTGTAGCTCTAGTCCTGCCCTTTCAGGTTTGTAGCCAGTAAGTGAAGTCAGGGTTGTGATTTCTTGTTGCTGTTGTTTGTTTGATTGATTGGTTGGTTGGTTGATTGATTGATTTATATCCCTCCCTTCCTCCCAGCAGGAGCCCAGGCAGTTGATCTCCAGGCAGTGCCTAGACCCCATTGCAATGCCAGAAAATGGTTGTTTTTTTCCTGTTTATCTGAAAATCTCATAAATTGAGTAAGTATATAACTTTCAGGTTTTTCCTCCCTTGTGTGCAGGAGTCAAACAAGTTTGAATTTTTCTGGGAGATTGGAAAGGGCAGTGTTTTGAAAACCTTCCTAATATGAAGCTTTAATTGCATACTTGCTTTTCTGGGAGTAAAGCTGCAATCCTAATCCCACATACCTAGAGTAAACCCCATTGAATTCAATAGGATTTACTTTTGAGTAGACATGGTTAGGATTGTGCAGTAAATTAATGGGACTTTTGAGTGAACATAGCAAAGAATTGTGCTTGTGTTGCAAATCTTTCTCTCCTCCAATCCTATTTTTAAAGCAATTAGGCAGGACTTACTTAGGTATCATAGTTTTTATTATGTAGGAAACGAATACTGATTTTTAAAAAAATGTTCTGCAATGACCAACTGGTTTGACAATAAACTATTATATGGGCTGTATGTATTTTTACATCTGCAGTGTGTGTGTGTGTTTATGGAGTCTTTCAACAACCCTGTGAGGTAGGGTTGGTGATTGGAAACCAAGGCAGCTCACAATGAGAAATAAATCCCTTAAAAATCCAATAACCATAAAAACAAGTATAAACAGTTGCAGAACAGCTTAAAGTGGCATGATTCTGAAATTTTGGTTGTGTGAGTCAAGTTCCTTATCACTTGAGGCTGCAGTTCTCTCCACATATCTGTGTTTGAGTAAGCCCCACTGAATACATTGGGACTTGCTTCTGAGTAAACAAACATGGGATTGCGCTATAAATATCTTTACAGATTGTGTAAATAATAAACATCTTTGATAGTCATCCTTATATAAATAATTCTTCACACTATGTCCCAATAAGTATTTGATTTCACACTATGGTTGTAGATTATTATTTCCTCTACATTTTAAGTGTGCCCTTCTTCCTTGGGTGGTCATGGTTCCCCTCTGTTGTTTTCATCCTGAGGGGCAGATAGGCAGAGACATGGTGAGTAGCCTATGGTCATCCAGTACATTTTATAGCTCATTTCCATTTTGGAAAATTAATTTAAAAGATTTACATGCAGGCAAATGAGAGCCAGTGTGGTGTAATGGTTAAGGTGTTGGACTATAACCTGGGAGACCAGGGTTCGAATCCCCACATAGCCATGAAGCTCACTGGGTGACCTTGGGCCAGTCACTGCCTCTCAGACTCATGAAAACGCTATTCATAGGGTCACCATAAGTTTGAATCAACTTGAAGGCAGTACACACACATACATGCAAAGTTTATTAAGTAGATCCACATAATACATTTAAAGCACATCCAACTCAAATTTAAAGCATATAACTTCCCCTAAAGAATCCTGGGAAGTGCAGTTTCTCCCTCACAGTTATAGTTTTCACCACCCTTAACAAGCTACAGTTCCCATGATTCTGTGGTGGGATTCATGTGCTTCAAATGTGTGTTGAATGTGCTCTAAATGAATGGTGTGGATCTGCCCTAGGTATGTTGTGCATTCATTACTGAATTGAAAAGAACAATTTTAAAAGATACTTTTTTAAACGGGAAGGATTGTAGCTTAGTGGTAGGGCACATGCTTTGCATGCAAAGGTTCAAAATTCAATTTCTGGAAAAGACTATTGCTTGGAATCCTGGAGAGTCAGTGCTAGTCCATGTCATGAGTACTGAGCTAGATGGTACCAAATGGCCTGAGTCAGTATAAGGCAGATTCCTTTATTCCTAAAAGTGGGAAGAGACTCAAGGGCCACAGTGACCCCAAAATTTATTTATGTATTTTATTTACAACATTTATATACCACTTTACTGAAAAAAATCTCAAAGCAATTTACAGAAGGAATTAAAACAGTAAAATTATTGGCAAAAAAGTCAAAGACAGGTATTTAAAAACATTCAAAATAATAAAACCATCAATGAGTTAAAAACAGATAAAACCCACAAAACTTCTATATGCCTGGGTACGCTAAACAAGAATGTTTTAGCAGGTGCTGAAAAGAGTACAATGAAGGCGTCTGCCTAATGTCAATAGGCAGGGAGTTCCAAAGTGTAGGTGCTGCCACATTAAAGGACTGATTTCTTACAAGAGCAGAACAAGTACTATGTGGCACCCATAACATGGAAAGCATATATTGAACTTGGCCTGGTAGCAAATTGGCAACCAGTGCAGATTTCAGAGCACATGTATTATGTGCTGATAGGTTCTCACTCTTGTCAGCAATTGTGCCACAGCATTCTGCATTAACTGCAGCCCTCGGGTCAGGTTGTGCTGCATGGGGATTTCTGTGACTTTGGATGACTGGCTGCCAGGAATATTTTTAGTTTTTTGGGGGGTTGGTTATGAATCCTGACTGGTTGTGGGATGCTGAGTTTTCTGCCTTACTCACAGGAATCTTGTTGTGGTTGGTATGGCATTGCATTTAGGAAATCATCACTGTCTTTTGTTTTTCTTTTCTATTTGCATTTAATTTACCTTTAACCTCACTCCCCTTACATCCATAGAAGCAACAACAGGGGTTCCATGCGGTCAGCTTAACCCCCTTAAATCCACTGATGATGCGCCTTGTTGGTTGCATGAAGGTTTGTTTCTTGCCCAATAGTAGTAAAAGAGAATTCATATATATGGAAGTGTGGCTGCAATTGTTCCCAAGCTGATGCCTGTGAAGGTAGACCAAATATGTGTGTTTTCTCTCTGTCAGTTACTACTCACTGGAATTGGGTTGGCTGTCAAAGTGAGTTTGTAGCAGCCCACAGGGTAGACAGAAAAGGGTAGAGAATCTTCTTAGTCTTACTCATTTCTCAGACCTCTTTCTGAAGTGAAGGGTCAAATCTGTAAAGAAGTTTGGGGCAGCCATGTTAAAAGTTTGGGGCAGGGCATTCCAGGCAGGGGGTTGCCAACCCTGCTTGGATATGGATATCTTTGCAGAGGATCCGTAGTCAAGCTTTACCAACAGCACAATCCAAACTATATCTGCTTAGAAGTAATTCCTGTTGAGTTCTATGAGCCTTAGTCCCCTAGTGTGTTTAGAGCTGCAGATTCTAATCTTCACTCCTGAGTGCTCTCATCTAATATCTCCACAACACAAGGCTCCTTTCTTCCTACAGTGGCATTCTGGTGACTGGCCTCACCTGAGGGCACTTAAACCCTTCTTGCCATAAGCAAATAGGCTAGATTAATTGTCCCAGGCTCAATCTTTTAGCTAAGATTTCTATCTTAATTTCCAATCAGAGAAACGTTTTTGTTTGAATTGTATGCTCCAAGCAACTGTGGTTGATGCTTCATATACCATGCTTAATGATATCACTAGGGCTCGCCCCATGACATCACTAGGGCCCACCCCTGAAATGTCAGGGTATGGGATGCTTCTGACCTGGCAACCCTAATAGTCCTCCCTTTCCTCTCCCCTGAACTTTGACTCTCAGCCACCCTTACTCACCATGCAGGGACTTGCTGGTGCTGGCATTGACCCAGCTAAAGGCTATAGCATGGCCCGGAGCTGGGCAGGTTGTGGCACGGAAGCCCACCTGAAAGTGGACTGAGGCCCACTAGTGGCTCCTTTTGAGAAACAGTGAACGAGAGCAGGGGTTCCCAAGCTGTGGTCCATGGACCACCAGTGGTCCACAAACTTCATTCAGGTGGTCCATGTCATATTGGCATTAAACATTCAAGTTGATTTTAATTGCATTTTAGTGCTTTTTTATTTAGTATATTTAATTTGATTGTATTACAAATTAAGTTATAAAAATGCAATTAAAAATCATAAAGCATTGAACATAGCGCACTGCAATTGCTACAACTGGTGGAAAAATCATTATGTGGCCTATCAAGACCATCAGCAATTTTCAAGTGGTCCGCGGGGAAAAAAGCTGAGGAACTACTGAACTAGAGGACACCTCTGAAACACCACAGCTACATGCTATGGAATTCATTCCTCCTACACTGATCTGCATAAAAACCACATACCTTTGGGGCTTCTATTTGGCATAGTAAAGAAACCAGGTGGCCACTGTGAGAATAGGATGTTGAAATAGAGGGGACACTGGCCTGAACCAGCAGACTCTTCTGATGTTCTTAAGCTCTTATTACTATCACCAATGGCAGCTTCTCTCCTGTGCTAAATAGCAGCTTCAGGGAGTAATATTTGCAGAGATCGTGGCCAAGTAAGGGTTTACACAGAATCATAGAATAGTAGAGTTGGAAGGGGCCTATAAGGCCATCAAGTCCAACCCTCTCAAGTTCATGCACTGTAGTCCTGTTCCTAAATAGGGGGCACTGAGGCTTTTATGTGAGATTAAGACAGAATCAGACAGTGCCACCCTGGGTGTTAAATGTAATTTGGCCCTCAGGTGGCATGAGTTGTTATCTCTGTTGTCCAAAGGGATTGGCTGGGATGTTGTATTACTGATTTAACAGTATCCTGTAATTTTATAACATTTTAATTTGATTATTAATATTTTGTACTGTACTATTTTGTACTGTATTTTTATTTTATATACCATTTTGAGGTTTAATTTTTGTCTTGACTTTGAGTTGTTTCGGTATGTTGTTTGGCATTGTATTTGACCACCACTTTGTTTTGAGATTCCTTTATACTGTATCTGATTTTTATATTATATATTGATTTAAGGTTTGTTGTTTGGTATTTTATTTTTATTTTGTGCACGGTTTTGATAACCTTTTATATGGTACTGGGTAGGGATGGGGTTCACTACCTAGTTCTGATCCACTTGCATTCCAATAGTCTGGCTTTCCATCCCATTCCATCCTTTTTTTGTTCCTGCTTGCTTTGGCACTTGCTAATTTGCACGCCTGTTGTTGTGGTTTTTTGGTTGTGAAAAAATATTGTGCAATTTTTAATGTAAATGCCTATGTAAATGATCACAGTGTTCCACGTGGTTTATTTTTTCCTATTTATCACGCCTACACGCTGTTACAAATGCATCACCGTAAAGGAAATTACAAAGATACATAAAATCGAGGGGAATTTTTTTAAAAAAATCAGTGCTGATTACAGCCACAGCCTGCCACAAAAAAATCATTGCTGGCCCAAAAAGATAATGGACTGTCAAATTCAGTTGGAATCAGGTACTAAATCCGCCGACATTCTGCCACAGCCCTAGTACTGGACCTCTACTTTGTCCAGCATTCTGAAATCTGCTTCATTTAATTTCTGTACACTGCTTTGAGATTCTTTGAATAAAAAGCAATTAAGATATTGTCTAAATAAATACATATGGAGCAGAATGGCATGAAAAAGGAGCGCTCTCTTACCCTTCCATCATGAGGTGCAGGGTTGCAGTGCAGCAAAAAACTAACTGAGCACCCTGAAACCTGGTATGGCAGCTCTGCCCATCTTCTCCCAAGCATCTCCCCCTTTTCCCATATGAGGCACAGGGTCAGAGGGTGGCAAGGGTCAAATAGCAGCACTGAGGCTTCAGTTTGGAGAAAGAGCAAAAATGGAGAGAGGCGGCAGCTTCTGTGCCCACATCTCTCCTAAGCAGCTGCCTGTCTACCCTATTCCATGGAAACAGAAGTAGCCCTCCGGCCCAGGAACTCAAGCACATCTTGGTAACAGAGCCCCACTTAAATAAATTCAAGTATATAGACTTCCCTTCAACGCAGAAAAAAGGGGGGCTTCTCTTTTTTCAGGCCTCTGAAAGGACTCTTTATAGGGGATTTTTACATGCAAACCACCTTCCAATAAAGAGTGCGCAGTTTATCCTCTTTCCTGAAGATAGGCCCTTCCTTTCATTAATTTAGTGAGAAATGAAGGGCAATTCCAAATTCCTAGAGAAATCCTGATTTTTTAAAACAAATATAAGACTAAAACATTTACAGGACAAAGCTGTCCTTTAAAATCAGGACTTTCTGCCTATTCTCTGAGAATGACATGCTGTCCAAACCCAGAATTTAATCCAGCAGAAATAAATGTGATACTCCTGTAGAGTCCTGCTTGTTCTGGCACCTCCCTCAGATGAGAGCCACAAACTTAAGAGTGCTCTCAGGACCCCAAAATTTCACCTCTCCTTCAGGGAGATTTTTGTGAGTCCTTGGCTCCTAGGGTAGGTGGGCTAAGACTTTTCTCATCATTGACCTCTCCCTGGGGTTACTGGATAAAGTTTGTCCTCCCTTCCCTCCTCCCTGAATACCTGTTCCCGGAAGCGGTTTACTTCCCTGACTCGTCACTGGGTTTTAACCCAGAAAGAATTCCCTCTTGCTACATCTCCCACAATAATGCAATGCTTCCCTTCCTTGATCTTTTTGTTTTCAAACCTATGCTGCTCCTGTAGCTGATTTTTCCTTCCAGACTCCTCTCCTTTTCACAGTATGCAGAGGTTGGAAAGTGCATCCCACACAGCTGTGGGACTCTGCACAATCAAGGTTCAGCTTTGCAAACCTCTCATGTGGTATTTAATAAATTAAATAAATTAATAAAACCTTAGAACTGGAATTCTGGGGACCAAATAATATTCCCAGTTTTCTAGAAATCCCTATTACCACCACCACTGCAAAAACAAAACAGCTTTCTGATAGATCTGAGAAACTGATTTTGGCTGAATGGCAGATTTCCATCATACTTCTCTGTGGCAAATCTAGCCTGACACTGCATCCCTGCAGACAGCAAGTGTGATTTGGTGTTTTGCCAAATCTGGGTATGGATCCCTCCTTGACCATGGGGCATTCTGGGTGGTCAAGAGAAAATTATTTTATCTCAGCCTAATTAAACTTAAGAACACAAATACGGTATGTTAAATAATATAATCCTCGAAATTATAATCCTCTGCCTTGCCCATGGACTGCTTGGACCCTGTCCTTTGGACCTCCGTGACCTTGACTGACTCCTCTGTTATATTCTCTGTTTGTTTGGACTGGCCCTTGGTAATGCCTTGGAGTTGCCCATGTTGGTGCTGTTGCTGGGACGTTTCTTGCTTCCTCAGGAGCCCAGTGAGGACAGGACATCTGGGTTATTCAGATGGCATTTCCTGCCCTCATCCTTGGTCCTCCACCTACTAGGCATCCCCTGGTGTCCTCTGAGGTAGGGAGTGGGGCTGAGCAGCTGGATCTTCCTCAGCCTGTGATGGAAGCCAACCTTTCCGAGCTAGCAGTACCAAGCAACCCACTTGCAAAAGCTGGTGGAAGGTGGTGGGGAGGAATTTCTTTGCTGGAGACCCTGAAGAGTTGCTGCTTGCTCAAGTAGAGAAGCAGGCCATTATAAAGCACTCTGCAACACCCCAAGTGGGGCCATGGGGAGTGCTTTGCAAGGGCCCTCTCAAGACCCAACAATCAGCCGGGTTTCAGGTCTTGCAAAGCTGAGAAGTGCCCAACTACAGGTAAGGTCTCTTCGGGAGTAAAGGCCTGGCTGAAGGTGGATGATAAGAGTTAGCGGGGTGTGTTGTTCCAGCAGCTCCAGCTCAAAAACACCAGAGCTTGGCTAGAAGAGCCAAGAAGACTAGAACAATGTCTATGTACCAGCTTTGTACTTGGCCTGTTAGTGGATCTCCCGCTGACTCCATGTCTGACCTCAGACTTGCCTTCACTCTGCTTTGTCCACAGACTGGCCGGGCCCTGACCTTGGACTGCTATGAACTTGCCTTTTGCCTGAGTCTTTGTTGTGGACTCTGATTGTTTGGACCCTGACTTCAGACTAGCCCTTTGGTTGTTGCCATGTTGGTGGTGTTGCTGGCAAGTCTCTTGCTTCCTCAGATGCCTAGTGAGAACAGGACACTAGGTTCAATCCCCAGCATCTCCAGATAGGGCTGGGAAGGACTCCTGCCTGAAACCTTGAAGAGCTGCTGCCTGTTAGTGTAGGTAAAACTGAGCTAGATGGACCAATAGTCTGACTCAATATAAGGCAGCTTCCTGCGTCCCTACTACAGAATGCATGTTTGTTTGTTTTTTTATATATAGTATTCACTTTCAAGGGCTGGGGTGGTGGTTTCCAGACTCCAATTTCAGTCTGAGCTAAAGGAAAGGCCCTCTATTTGTGTTGTTTTTGCTGGAAGCCTTGTCATTCAAGGGGAGGTACTTCCCCAGAATATAGACTGGCTCCCTTCAGATACAGTGAGAATGAAGTGAATGGAAATTTACAGCGCATTCAAAATTTTCCCTTTTCTCCCAGCTGCTTCATGAGAAAGGAGTTACATTTATCTAGCTGCTGTTCCAAACACCGCTTTGCATTTCAGTATAGGAGTTTTAAAGTGTCCTGGAAAAGTTTAAGTAGCTGTGCTTTCTTTTGCTTTGGATTGTGCTGGAAAGCTTGATGAAGATGTCAACCCAGTGTGCGGCTGCTGTAGAAAAGGCAAATTCCATGCTAGGGATCATTAGGAACGGCACTGAGAATAAAACTGCTGATATAACGTCGTTGTATAAATCTATGGTGCAGCTGCATTTGGAACACTGTGAAAAGTTCTGATCGCCTCATCCCAAAAAGGATATCGTAAGAGTTGGAAAGGGTTCCGAAAAGGACACGCAAATGATCAAGGGGATGGAACAACTCCCTATGAGGAAAGGTTGCAACATATGGGGCTTTTTAGTTTAGATAAAAGGTGAGTCAGAGGCAACATGATAGAAGTGTATAAAATGATGCATGGCATGGGAAAAAAGTGGATAGAGAAAAGTTTTTATCCCTCTCTCATAACACTAGAACTCGCAGACATTCAATGAAGCTGAATGTTGGAAGATTCCGGACAGACAAAAAAAAATACTTCTTCATGCAGTGCATAGTTAAACTATGGAATTCGCCCACAAGAGGCACCGATGGCCACCAACTTGGATGGCTTTAAAAGAAGATTTGACAAATTCATGCAGGATAAGGCTATCTGGCTACTGGACATGATGGCTATGTTCTGCTTCCATAGTTTGAGGAGGTATGCTTCTGAATACCAGTTGCTGGAAATTCTGGGAGGGGAGAGTGCTCTTGCGCTCAGGTCCTGATTGCAGGTTTCCCATGGGCATCTGGTTGGCCACAGTGAGAATAGGATGCTGGACTAGATGGGCCACTGGCCTGATCCAGCAGGCTCTTCTTATGTTGCTACCAACTATATGCAGAACAAACCCCTTTATGACATTAAGTGGTTTTAAAGTGTTCATCTCCAATATGTCATCTGTGAGCCTCCTTATACCCATGTAGCTCTTTGGCTCAGCTATTGTAGTGCAATGGAATGTCTGTAAATGTTATGTCAAGCAGGAAGGGTTGGTCACAGAATGTGGACACTGGCGTAGGTGTTGTGAGGGTAACAGAATGTTGCATGATGGCTAGGGACAAAACGGGCTAGTGAGCCAAGAGATGGCAGGGTTCAGGAAGCCAGAGGTACAGTGGGTTGGCAAGTGGACAGGAGCAACAAGGTCTAACCTGGGATGAACTTCACATTTTATTTTTTTATTTATTTTTATTTCATTTTTAAACCGCCCATAGCGAATAGCTCTCTGGGTGGTGAACAAAACAAAACATATATAAATATAAATTCAAAAAACTGATCAAATCTGTGATTGAAGCTCCCCACTGTCAATGAGATCTCCCCAGAAGCAATGGAATGGAAGAAAATGTTTAAGCTGGCCTGAATGTCTGCTTTAAGGGCAGAAAGGGGTCTGTGTGCCTGGCCCCTGCTGGAACAGGAGAACTGAAGCCTTGGCAAGGCTTTAGTGGAGCTGAGATCATGTGCCAGGGTGACGAAGATAAGACTCATTAACAGCTCTGAGCGACCTTCATGAAAATCCTTGTACCCTGATAAGGCTTGGGAATATGTCACTTCGCAAAAATAATGAAGTAAAAATAAAATAAAACACCTATTTTACTGGAATCAGCCCCTGCTGTAATTTACCAATACAACACAGAATTTCATTGACAAGGTGGAGCAAGAAAAAAAAGTGAGTCAGAAAACAGGAAAGTTTGGAGGTGTACAGGGATTGAAAAGAGCCTGCAACTCAGTGCTAGAGCTGTCTTCTACTTCTTAATTTTATTTTTGCTTAACTCCAAGTTTTCCTAATAGAATTTTGTTTGTTTCGAGGCCTTTGGAGCCCAAGTGTACCTTCTCTTTGAGAGGAGAAGGGATCTCTTGCTTTGAGCATGTCCCTCCCTCAGTTTTTGAAGCTACTCTTGGCCATTTACTCTGAGCCAGCCTTCATGGGTCTGAATATTTGGCTCATAAATCTTTCCCATTTGTTCTATTTTTAGTCTAACTCTGGTCTCTTTCTGATTACCACCACTAGCTCACTGGAGCAAATTTTAAGAAACTATTTTCAATGTGAAAGCATACAATTTGTAGTTAAACATACATCAACATCTATATGCAAAGTTTCAGCACATTCTACCCAAACAGAGTGAGCAATTACAAGCAGGAATCATATTGTGTGACTCTGCAGGTCTACTCATTTTCACAATCTTTATACGGAGTCCCATGATTATGGCTTTTAAAAAACAAATGGGATCACAGTTATCACATAATTGTCTGATCATCTGAAACTTTCATCCCATGTGTTTTCATTCTGTCCAAGACCTAGCCACCCATAGGTGCTTAAGAGACGAACCCACCCATACACTACGCTCATCATCAAAGGTCCTCCTCCGGGTGCCTACTCCGAGGGAGGGTCGGAGGATGCAACAAGGGAGAGGGCCTTCTTGGTGGTGGCCCCCAAATTATGGAATTATTTTCCTGACGAGGCGCACCTGGCACCAACACTGTTATCTTTTCGGAGCCAGGTCAAGACTTTCCTCTTCACCCAGGCATTTTAGCATGTGTTTTAATTGGTTTTTAAATATGTGTTTTTAAATTTGTATATTTGTTTTTAATGTTTTAATTGTTGTAAACCACCCAGAGCACTTTGGCTGTGGGGTGGTATACAAATGTAATAAATAAATAAACAAACAATAATAAACTGAGAAGAGGAAATGACTGTTAAGCCACTCTAGAAACTGTAATTCTGTGGGGCTTCTTAACAATTCTGAGCATCCTTAACAAACTACAGGTCCCAGGATTCTTTGGGGGGAAACCATGAATGTTTAAAGTGGTATAATAGTGCTTTAAGTGTATGGTGTAAATGTGGCTCTGGAAGAAATAAGGCCAGTCAGAGTAAGCACTGCTGAGCTAGGTGGACTAATGGTTTGACTCTGTATACAGCAGCTTCCCATATTGCGAAGAGCCCGTAGCAGAGCACACGTTTTGCATGCAGAAGGTCCTAGGTCCAGTTCCTTACATTTCTAGCTTAAAGAGTTTCAGAGAGCAGGGCTCAGAAAGACCTCTTCCCGACACCTCAGAATGCACTATATAAAGGAACTTTATAAGTAGTGTACAACAGCTTCCTGTACATTATTCCTATTTTGCAGTATGCACTTTACAAAGAGATTAGAGTTCTTACAACCCCGTGAGGTAGTGTTGGGTTGAGAGTGACTCAAAAGGAAAAGGAAGATATGAGAAGTCCTTGGAGGAGGAAAGAGGTGAATCCCCAAAATTCCTACCGCACCTCTTTTAAATAGGAGAACTTGATATGCCTGACGTGTTTCTATTATAATGTGCAACTCTTCATCGGAGCCAAATGTAAGCACTATTTCAGTGTGAATAAATGTCAATGTAGCTTTTAAATTACTTTGATGCAATGCTATTTTTTTTAACAAAATGTGTATACTACGTAACTGCAAATAAGACCTCTTAAATGGTTTACAAATAGCATGAAATATACATTAAAATTATCAATAAAAGTCATAGCTAAAAATAAGTTTTAAAAAATCCAGAATATAATTAAAAACAGCAGCTGAACTAAAATTACAGATCAACACACATGTCAACTCTTACATATCTGGGAAGGATTTTCTAAACCAAAAATGTCTTAGCAGGCACGAAAAAGAGTACAGCGAAGGCATCTGCTTGATGTCAACAAGCAGGGAGTTTTACTGACTGGGGCAACCTACCATAATGCACATTTGCTCAAGATGCTACACTGGTTGCCAATTTGCTACCAAGCCAGGTTCAATTGTTGTTATTAACATATAAGGCCCTAAACAACTTGGGACCCAGTTACCTGAGAACATCTTTTCCCAAATAGACCTGGCCATTGATCAGGACCTCCAGGTTTTTCTGCTAACGGCACAGGTATGACTTATGGTAACTATGGGGGGCAGACCTTTTCTGCCATGGTGCCCAGCCTTTGGGCTCACCTTCTTCAAGAAAAAGCAGTCATCATCCGTGGGCTTATCCACATGGGAGCATTTCTTCATAGCCAATATACTGCTTTCACCATCATAATAGATTTGCAATGTAGATTGGTTGGTTTATTGTGATTAGTTTGTGGGTTTTTTTGTTTGTTTTGTTTTCCTTCTGTCGTCAGTAGGTGGCAGTAATAGGGCCTTTTAGGCCTTGCTTCGCCATAAAACCCCATAGGAAAAAGACTTTTTTAAAAATCCACTTTAGATTTTTTAGGAAAAAAATGGAAACCAGGCACAGAGAGATGTTACTTCAAAATTCTCTCCGCAAAGGTAGAGAATATGAAAAATAATGTTAAAATCCAATGAAAATTGCCATTGCTAGTTACAAGGAATAAAGGAAGTGAGAAATGATTTATAATCCATCAGGTCAAGAGGGCTGGTCAGGCCTAGCAAAAGCCTCTGCTTGTGCTCTTATTATAAATCAGAAGCCTGAAATATTAAGATGCGGCATTTGTTGTTATGTGCCTTCAAGTCGATTACGACTTATGGCGAACCTATGAATCAGTGACCTCCAAAAGCATCTGTCATGAACCACCCTGTTCAGATCTTCTAAGTTCAGGTCTGTGGCTTCCTTTATGGAATCAATCCATCTCTTCTTTGGCCTTCCTCTTTTTCTACTCCCTTCTGTTTTTCCCAGCATTATGGTCTTCTCTAGTGAATCATGTCTTCTCATGATGTGTCCAAACTATGATAACCTCAGTTTCATCATTTTAGCTTCTAGTGACGGTTCTGGTTTAATTTGTTCTAACACCAAATTATTTGTCTTTTTCGTAGTCCATGGTATGCACAAAGCTCTCCTCCAACACCACATTTCAAAGGAGTTGATTTTTCTCTTATGCACTTTTTTCACTGTCCAACTTTCACATCCATACATAGAGATCGGGAATACCATGGTCTGAATGATCCTGACTGTAGTGTTCAGTTATACATCTTTGCATTTGAGGACCTTTTCTAGTTCTCTCGTGGCAGCTACAAGCTACTGAGACTGAATCTGTCCAAAATTTGACAAAAATCTGTCAAGAAATATGGAAAACTAAACAATGCCCCACAGACTGGAAGCGTTCCATATACATCCCAATTCCAAAGAAAGGGGATCCCAGGGAATGCAGTAATTATCGAACTATTGCCTTAATATCCCATGCAAGTAAAGTAATGCTCAAGATTCTACAACAAAGGCTCTTACCATATATGGAGCAAGAAATGCCAGACGTCCAAGCTGGATTTAGAAAGGGAAAAGGCACCAGAGATCATATCGCAAACATATGTTGGATAATGGAACGGAGCAAGGAATTTCAGAAGAAAATCACCTGAAAGTAATCTGGAAATGCCTTTTGAGATGGGAACAGGGAAGTTGTGGTCACAGAAAGATTTCACATTACTAGATTCAGCTTAGTAAACATGTCTAAGCCGCTCGTACCGTCCACTGAACAGAGATTTTGGATGGAGGAGGATGGAAATGGATGGACTGCCTTCAAGTCGATCCCGACTTATGGCTACCATATGAATAGGGTTTTCATGGTAAACAGTATCCAGAGAGGGTTTACCATTGCCTCCCTCTGAGGCTAGTCCTCCTCAGCTGGGCAGGGCTGCTCAGCTTGCCACAGCTGCACAAGCCAGCCCCTTCCTTGTCCGCAACTGCCAGCTGGGGGGCAACTGGGCTCCTTGAGACTATGCAGCTTGCCCACGGCTGCACAGGTGGCAGGGCACATAACCCCTGAGCCACTCACTGTGGGGGTGATCTTTAGCTGGCCCTTGACACCCAGAAGACACAAGCGGGGATTTGAACTCCAGACTCTGGATTCCCAGCCACGCTCTCCTCCCCACTGTGCTATACTAACCTGGCACATGGACGGGCAGGGCAATAATGTGTAAGGTGACCACCCAAAATTGTGTAAGATACTACTATGTATGGATATAAGGTATGCCTTATGACTATGACATATGTATGACATGTAATCACTATATAAAGCTCTGCTTGGCATATTTTGGGCAGAGACGGTCTTGACAACCCCTCTCCCAATGGTCCATTGGTATATGTATCTCAATAAACTCTGTCCTTTGGAGCACGATCCAAATGACTTGAGAGGTTTCCTTCTACAGAAGTTTACTCGGGGAGAAAGGGAGGAAAGAAGGGAGGGCTGCAGCAAACTGTGAAGGGGAGAGGACAGAGCAGTCAGAAGTTGCTAGATAAACCACTGGAAACAAAATGGAATTCATGGGATAGTAGGTGGAGAAAGGGGAAGAGCTTAAAGGGACAATTCACCCACCCACTAAAATCCATCAAAGCAAACCATCTGCAAAGATGAGTGGAGTGGAGTAGAACCATATTGTTCTAAACCTTTTGTACTATCAGTGGATTGGGTTAATAGTGATTTACAGAGGGGAAACTGCGTGACAGCTTCTGTTTGCCAGCAACGTCATGTGAACCATGCAAATTAAAATATATGAGTAGCACTAAACACAGAATAAACAACAGTGTAGATGAGCGCTGTGTCATTGTTTCAGCATCTCTTAAAGACCCACTTGTTCACACAAACATTTCCTGATGTTTTCTTACTATGGTTTTAGTTATATTTATTGACTTGTCTCTGTTACCATGGATGTTGTACTCTTATAAATGGGTTTTTAATATATTTTAATTTGGGGTTTTTAACGTATTTTTGTTTTCATATTTGTTTTGTAAGCATCCTGAGATTTTTTTAAAAAAATGATGGGTGGTACATAAATTTATTTATCATAATCACGTTTTGGGTGGTGTCAAATTGCTATAGGACTGCCAAGCTCCCTAGAGATCATAATATGCCACCCAACTCTCAAGCAGATTCATGGCCAGTCTGAACAGCATCCCTCCTACAGTTGCCTAGCAACTACAACTCAGTTTCTCCTCCCTGTGGCTGTCAGTATGATGACAATGCTCATCTGCAACCGCCAAGAACAGCAGCAGCAAAGCCACTTGGGGAACTGGAACATGTTATTCATTCCAAAAAGTGACCAGGTCTTAGTGTTCATTTGCAGGCTCAATTCACATTTTTTAAAGGTCTAAACTTTGGGGAGTGAACCTTTTTGGACCCACACTGGAAAAACCATTGTGGGCACTACACATACACTGCAACTTCTTTCAAGCCTAATTTCAGTGGGGAAGAGGTAGTGGGCAGGGCTTGGAAGTAACTCGTTATTTTTAACGAGTTACTTGTAATTAGTTACAATTTTAAATAACGAGTGGGTAATTCCATTACATTTGGGAAGTAAAGGAACGACTAGTAATTTCCCTACTTTTCAGCTGCAACTTTAACGTTTCCACGTTAGGTTGGACGTTACTTGGGGGCGGGAACAAGGGGAAGTCAGCTCCTGGCTGTGATTGGTTAACACAAGACATGTGCCTCACACTGACTGGACCTCTGCGCAGACTCTTCCCTCGTGATCTGTGTTAGGAGGCACGAGGGAAGAGGTGAATAGGCAGGGCCTGCTGCTAGCGTCTGAGAGGACAAAATGGACGCCAGAGGAAAAAGCCAGTTGAAGGACAACGGAGAAGGCAGCAGCAGAATGGCGAAGAGCTGTGGAGGTGAGTGACGATGATTTGTGTGTGTGTGTGTGTGTGTGTGTGTGTGTGTGTGTGTGTGTGTGTGCGTGCCCCGGTGTGTGTGTTTTCGGCTGGAGTCTCTGGTTTTTTGGGGGGGCTCTGGCTCTCTGGCTACCACCCCTTACTCTCCAGACTCTCAGCTTCAATTTAAAAAAAAGTAAGTTTCTAGGTGGTCTAATTCCCGAGATATACACCAAAACGTAAACCCCCACACACAACTTTTTTTAAAACAGATCCATGCTCTAGCTACAACTCCCATCAGCCCAATCCAGTGGCCATGCTGGCTGGGGCTGATGGGAGTTGTAGTTTTAAAAAGTAACTTTTCAAAGCTCTGGCTGTAACCCCGCCCTTTCATGATTGTAGCCAATGACGCCAGAGTTGTGACTTGTTGATCCAGGCATGCCTAGGCTGAACGTCAGAATATGGTGGCTTTGAGTTTTTTGCAGTTTGCGTAAGTAATATGGCTTAATGTTTTTTTTCCTCTTCTGTCCAAGAGTCAGACCCTGGGCTTATGAAATATGAAAGTATTTAATCCAATATCTGCTTTTCTGGGAGTAAAGCCATTTCTGGGAGTAAAGCATGTACCTGGAGTAAACCCCATTGAACTCCATTAGGACTTGCTTTTGAGTAGACATGGTTAGGATTGTGCTGTAAATTAATGGGACTTGTGAGTAAACATAGTGCAGACTTGTGTTTGTGTTGTAAATCTCTCTCCCTCCAACCCTATTTTTAAAGAAATTAGGCAGGGTTTATCACAGTTTTTATTATGTAGGAAACTAATACTCATTTTTTAAAAAAATGAATGAAGTTTATTTATTTATTTATTTTTATTATTTGATTTATATCCCACCCTTCCTCCCAGTAGGAGCCCAGGGCAGCAAACAAAAGCACTAAAAACACTTTAAAAATCATAAAAACAGACTTTAAAATATATTAAAACAAAACATCTTTAAAAACATTTTTTAAAGCTTTAAAAACATTTTTTTTAAGAAAAAGTTTAAAAACATATTAAAAAGCAATTTCAACACAGACGCAGACTGGGATAAGGTCTCAACTTAAAGGACTTGTTAAAAGAACAAGTTCCTTATCACTTGAGGCTGCAGTTTTCCCTGGTTGAGTAAGCCCCATTGAATACATTGGGACTTGCTTCTGAGTAAACAAACATAGGATTGCACTATAAATATCTTTACAGGTTATATAAATAAACATATTTGATAGTCATGCTTATATAAATATTTTCATAGAATCATAGAATAGCAGAGTTGGAAGGGGCCTATAAGGCCATCAAGTCCAACCCCCTGCTCAATGCAGGAATCCAAATCAAAGCATTCCCAACAGATGGCTGTCCAGCTGCCTCTTGAATGCCTCCAGTGTCGGAGATCCCACTACCTCTCTAGTAATTAGTTCCATTGTTGTATGGCTCTAACAGTTAGGAAGCTTTTCCTGATGTCCAGTCGAAATCTGGGATCATCGAGAAGAGATCCCGGCCCTCCTCTGTGTGGCAACCTTTCAAGTACTTGAAGAGTGCTATCATATCTCCCCTCAGTCTTCTCTTCTCCAAGTTAAATATGCCCAGTTCCTTCAGTCTCTCCTCATAGGGCATTGTTTCCAGTCCCCTGATCATCCTTGTTGCCCTCTTTTGAACCTGTTCCAGTTTGTCTGCATCCTTCTTGAAGTGCAGAGACCAGAACTGGACACAGCACTCAAGATGAGGCCTAACCAGTGCTGAATAGAGGGGAACTAATACTTCACATGATTTGGAAACTATACTTCTGTTAATGCAGCCTGATATAGCATTTGCCTTTTTTGCAGCCACATCACACTGTTGGCTCATATTCAGCTTGTGATCAACAACAATTCCAAGATCCTTCTTGCATGTCGTACTGCTAAGCCAAGTATCCCCCATCTTATAACTGTGCATTTGGTTTCTTTTTCCTAAGTGTAGAACTTTGCATTTATCCCTGTTGAATTTCATTCTGTTGTTTTCAGCCCAATGCTCCAGCCTATCAAGGTCCCTTTGAATTTTCTTTCTGTCTTCCGCGGTATTAGCTATGCCCCCCAATTTTGTATCATCTGCAAATTTGATAAGCATGCTCTGTACCTCCTCATCCAAGTAGTTAATAAAGTAGTTAAAGAGCACTGGGCCCAGGACCGAGCCCTGTGGTACCCCACTCATTACTTCCACCCAGTTTTGTCATGCTGTGTCCCTATAAGTATCCAATTGCATACTATGGTTGTACAATACTTCCTTTACATTTTAAGTATGCCTTGGGGTAGTCATGGTTCTCCATTGTTTTCATCCTGAGGGGCAGATAGGATGAGAAATGGTGAGTAGCCCATGGTCACCCACTACACTTTATAGCTTATTTCCATTTTGAAAAATTAATTAAAACAATTTACATGCAGGCAAAATTTATTAAGCGGATTCACACAATATGTGTAAAGCACATCCAACTCGCATTTAAAGCACATGACTTCCCCTAAAGAATTCTGGGAAGTGTCATTTCCCCCTCACAGTTATAGTTCTCACCACCCTTAACAAACTGCAGTTCCCATGATTCTGTGGTGGGATTCATGTGCTTCAAATGGGTGTTGAATGTGCTTTAAAGGAATGGTGTGGATCTGCCCTAGGTATGATGTTCATTCAAGAGTGAATTGAAAAGAACAATTTTAAAAGATACTTCTTACTCTTACTCATTTTTCAGACCTCTTTCTGAAGTAAAGGGTCAAATCTGTAAAAACATTTGGAGCAGCCACATTAAAAGATAAGGGCAGGGTATTCCAGGCAGGGGGTTGCCAACCCTGCTTGGATATGGATGTCTTTGCAGAAGAACCCTAGTCAAGGTTTACCAACAGCACAGTCCAAACTATATCTACTTAGAAGTCAGTCCTGTTGAGTTCTATGGGGCTTAATCCCTTAGTAAGTGTGTTTAGAATTGCAGCCTTCAGGAGCCTCCATCTTTACTCCCCAAAGCTCCCATCTAACATCTCCACAACACTAGGCTCCTTTGTCTCTGCTGTGGCCTTCTGGTGACTGCCCTAGCCTGAAGGCACTTAACCCTTCTTGCTGAAAGCAAGTAGGCTAGATTAAATGTTCCCTACCCAGGCTCATATATATAAAATATAAAAGATAAACAGCATTTTGTCAAAAGTATTTTTGTCTACATTTTATACCTCATCCTTGGTTTTCCAAGCTTGGCATGGAATACTTCTCATACAGAATTAATTTGAAATGCTGCATATTTATTATCATAATCATCATATTCAAAATAAAAAATATATGTACCGCCTTCAAGTTGATTCCAACTTATGGTGACCCTATGAATAGGGTTTTCATGAGGCTGAGAGGCAGTGACTGGCCCAAGGTCACTCAGTGAGCTTCATGGCTATGTGGGGATTTGAACCCTAGTCTCATTTTGTTCTCACAACAACCCTGTGAGATAGTAGGTTAGACTGGCCCAGGCAGGGTTATTTAGTGAGCAAAAATGATGCAAATAGGATCTCTTTTAATTGTGCTATCGACCTGCTTACTTCCACTCTGACTGGGGGATCTTGCAGCATGGGGAAGAGATGGGGGCACATCACAGCTGAAGTTCACCCATATAGGAGCATTATCTCTTGTTTATTACAGAGATGCCTGTTGCAGGTTTTGCTGCTGAGAGCAGCAGTCAGTTAGTGCGGCCACTTGAGTCACAGCTTGTTGATCCTGAGGAGGCAAAACTAGAAAGTGAGGTTCAGAAAGGCCCTGTGCACAAGGAGGAGGAGGGCATGAAGCAGTGCCAGTTGCCCACAGCCACATCTGCAGAACAGCAAGTACCATGGTTTGGCTTTGAGAAAGCTTGTACATTTGTGAGCCAGAGTGGGAAAAATGTTGTTGTACGATGCAATTACTGCCTTCCAAGGATCACAAATCTGAGATCAGCTGTTTCCTCCTCATCCAATGTGAAGAAAGATTTTGAGGTAAGCCTTTGTCATGCTGGTCCTCAAAGAGTGTCCATTGTCTATTTATGTTTAAATTGTGAAGTTCCTCTTCCATTTTTTCTTGGATTCATGCTTTGTTCTTCTTCCTCAGAGGGCACACCCTGAGAAGCTGAGAGCAATTGAAGAAGCAATAAAGGCAAGGAGACGTGGCCTTCCTGACCAATGCATGACACCCCTCCTCCCAAAATGCTGAAGCAGCAGCAGACAACCCTTGAGAGGTGGGGATCTGGCAGGGAGCCTGTCACCCAGAGCAATCTCGACAGGAGAATAATTGATTTCATTGTAGAGGAGACATTACCACTTCAGACTGTGGACAAACCATCATTCATTAATCTGGTTCGCATTGGACTCCCCAAAGATCTCACCATCATATGTGCCAAGACTCTGAGAGACAGAATTGAGAAGAGAGCATGCCACATGAGAGAAACTCTTGCAAACCGAATGGGTGCTGTGGCATATATAGCAACCACTGCAGATTGTTGGACCAATGGCAAGAAGAGTTACTTTGGGGTAACAGCCCACTGGATCAACCCAACTACCCTGAAACGTGAGGTCGGGGCCTTGGCTTGTAAGCGTCTGAAGGGGCGCCATACATACAATGTCCTTTCAAAAGCACTGCATGATGTACATGTGCAGTACAGGATCCACAACAAAGTTATGTGCACTACTACAGACACTGGCTCCAACTTTGTGAAAGCGTTCAGAGTTTTCATGGCCAAAGAACCAGTGGAAGCTGCAGGCACCAGGGACGATGATGGTGATAACCAGGAGGAGGAGGAGGCTGAGGTGGAGTTTGTGCCTATCTGTGAGATCCTGGACACAGGACCTGAGGCAGAGGAAGAAGCTGCAGACTCAGGAGAGGATTTTGTTTTACCACCACACCAGAGATGTGCTAGCCACACCCTCAACCTTGTGGCAACACAAGACATAGAGGCCATGCTTTCTGACTCCTCCAAAAGTAGTCTTCTTGGTCCTTTCAAGAAACAGTTTCGTTCCTTGATGGGAAAGTGCAGCAAGTTGTGGTCCAAGCAGAACCAGTCAGCCCAGATTGCTGAGTATATCCATGCGCAATGTGGTGTGTATCTGAAGGTACCAAATAAGACCAGGTGGAATTCCACCTTTGATGCGTTGAAGCAACTACATGAGCTCCTGTCAACTGTGCCACTAAAAATGCATGCCATAATGGACCGCTGCTCCTTGTCCAGGATCACAGCTGCTGAGATTGAAGTGGTACAGGAATACACAGAGATTATGGAGCCACTAGCCCAGTCCCTAGATATCCTGCAACGGGAGAACGGCATGTTCATGGGGTATTTGCTACCAACGCTCTGCAATCTGGACCGCAAGTTAGGACTGGAAAACAAACCTGAGAGGTACACATACTGTTTTCAGCTGCTGAGAGGTGTGCACGAAGCCCTAAGAAAGTGGTTTGCAGCTATCTGGGAGGACAAGAGGCTTCTTCTGGCAGCCTGCCTACACCCTCACTTCAAACTAGATTGGCTGGAATCGTGTCAGGCCACCACCCATACCAACAAGTAAGAACATTAGGGAAGCCCTTTGGGTGGATTACTCCAAGGGAAATGTTGTCTCAAGGGAGGCATCAGAGGGCTTAAGGTGGTAGGCAGGGGCTGGTCCTTTTCTTCCTGGGGCTCCTCATCACAACCTTGGGTTGCTGCAGGTAATCCTTAAGGGTCTGCTGTGCTGCCCCATGAGTGTGGTGACTTGGTCACCTTCCTACCTTCCATGTCATCATCCACAGGCTCAGGCTGGACCCTGAACCAGGGGACATGACAAGCATCAGGAAATGAAGAGCAGATGATGGTTTCCTAACATATATGTGTTAACATATTCTCTCTCTTTCTTAGATACACGATGGAAGTCTTGCTGAAAGCTGAAATAAAGATGGGTGTACTTAATGAGGACAGTGATCAGTCTTCAGATAAAGACCAGGAAGGAGATGACTTAGAAGATGACTTCTTTAACTTTAGTTGATCAATCAAATTAAAGCACCAAAAAAAGACCACAAACCAACAGCATCCAAATGTGTTTCTTAGCTTGGAGTGTCCTTAATGTGTAACCCCTTAAATAAAATTACGGCCAGGCCAGCGCAAATGAGTTAACTAACCAAAAGCACTTGCTCCATTACAACAAGGATTTACACTTGTACAGTAGAATGTCCCCCTTCTTATCTCCCTGTGTGCACCCCACATCCTCCCCTAATTTGCTCTGAAGGGTTGGGAGAACCTCCAGAACAGATTTAGGGGGTGCGAGGGAGGGAAGTTCCATTGCACAAGCATAAATCCTTGCACTAGCAGACTTAGCACTACTCTGGATGCAAGCCTAAAGCTTTAAAGTTCGCAGGTCACACTATTTTGCATATTTTGCTTTATATTATCAAAAAAGAGACAATGCTTTAGAAGAAAACAACCACTATTTCAAAAGGAAGGGGTTAGGGTGGAACCACTCAAATTCTCTAGCACTAGAAAACAAACAGGGAAAAAGAAATTCCACCCCAGGAAGAAAATAACCCCCAATTCCTGAATATATTCACACCCTTTCCTGGCCTAGCTATGCTCAAAGCTGACTCAAGCTTATTCACATGGTGTGTCACATACTATTACTGAGAGGAAGTAAATTAGAACAGTAGCAGCCAAACAATAGGGGCTAGGGAACAGAAGAGGGAATTTCCCACATGTTCCCCCAACTCTTCCATTGCAATCAAATCAACATGACCAGAGAAAAAGTGGGCACAGCTGACAGTGTGAATCTTACCTCTGGAAGCTACATTCTAACAAGTCAGTGGTTTTTGCACATACACATCCCACGCACGCACACACACATACCTCTCCAACCAACCAAGGTACATTGCAACTGTTCAAGGAGATGCTTCAACCAGGTGTTGAGCCTCAGCTCTCCCTGGAAGAGGGGGGAGGGGGGAGGCCTGACTTGCAGGCGCCTCAGCTGTCAGAAGGCGCAGAAGACCCAGGACTTGTTGAGTCTGAGCAGGACCTTGGGAGGGAAAGCGAGCCTGAATTCAAGCCAATTCCCACTGATAGCGCGATCTCAGAAGAGGAGAGCGCGCCACCTCCAGTTGTCGCAGAGGAGCCATTGGGGGAAGCTCATGGAGGACAGGGCTATCAATGGCTACTAGCCATGATGGCTGTGCTCTGCCAGCCTAGTCACAGGCAGCATGCTTCTGAAAACCAGTTGCCAGAAGCCTCAGGAGGGGAGAGTGTTCTTGCACTCGGGTCCTGCTTGCGGGCTTCCCCCAGGCACCTGGTTGGCCATTGTGAGAACAGGATGCTGGACTACATGGGCCAATGGCCTGATCCAGCAGGCTCTTCTTATGTTCTTATGTTCTTAATGTGCCAACTCCTCCCTCGCCAAGCAGTTCTCAGGATGTCACCAGCATGACGCAGCCTCCTGACCTCGAGTCTGCTACTCAGGAGCAGGTGTCTTCTGATGAGCCGTTGGAAACATGCCCCCCTTCACCTCACTCCCACCGCCGCAAGAAACGGACAGGGCAGAGACAGGACTTGCGAAGGAGTCACAGATTACATTCAAAAACGTTCCCTACTTAAGCTTGCAGCTCACAGTGGGGAGCTGCTGAGTCAACTTCCTTCATTCGCCGGAGTGTAGTTAGGGACTCTAAGTGAGTTAGTGTAGGTTTTTTCTATGAAGCGTAATGCCTTGGATGTATCCATTACTTTAATAAAATGAGATTTAATTGCACCCGCGGCTCAGACTCGTGGTTCCAGCTCTGGATGGGACAGTTTGACTCAGCTGCCATCCCTACTCGAATCTGTTCCCATGACAGACGAAATGGACCTGGACGGAGCAAGAGGGGGAATACCCATAACCCTGGAAACCTTGTACACTGAGATCCAGAACCTCCGAGCGACCACACAGGCCCTGCAAACCGAGAACCAGAACCTTAGAGCCGTGACACAAGCGCTGCAAACGGATAACCAGAATCTCCGAACCTTGATTGCCCAAGTCCAAGATTGTCAAATCTCCAGTAGGGCTCCCTGTTTGATACGGGGGCCAGAGTGAACAGTTTCCTACGTTTCTAGCCCAGTGTGAGTTGTACATTCAGGTATGCCAAGTTGAGTTCCCGACCAATGATGCGAAGGTGGCGTTCATCATTAGTTTACTGGAGGGAGAAGTTGCAGTATGCACTTTACAAAGAGATTAGAGTTCTTACAACCCCGTGAGGTAGTGTTGGGTTGAGAGTGACTCAAAAGGAAAAGGAAGATATGAGAAGTCCTTGGAGGAAGAAAGAGGTGAATCCCCAAAATTCCTACTGCACCTCTTTTAAATAGGAGAACTTGATATGCCTGACATGTTTCTATTATAATGTGCAACTCTTCATCAGAGCCAAATGTAAGCACTATTTCAGTGTGAATAAATGTCAATGTAGCTTTTAAATTACTTTGATGCAATGCTATTTTTTTAACAAAATGTGTATACTACGTAACTGCAAATAAGACCTCTTAAATGGTTTACAAATAGCATGAAATATATTAAAATTATCAATAAAAGTCATAGCTAAAAATAAGTTTTAAAAAATCCAGAATATAATTAAAAACAGCAGTTGAACTAAAATTACAGATCAACACACATGTCAACTCTTACTTATCTGGGAAGGATTTTCTAAACCAAAAATGTCTTAGCAGGCACAAAAAAGAGTACAGCGAAGACATCTGCTTGATGTCAACAGGCAGGGAGTTTTACTGACTGGGGCAACCTACCACAATGCACATTTGCTCACGATGCTACACTGGTTGCCAATTTGCTACCAAGCCAGGTTCAAGTGTTGTTATTAACATATAAGGCCCTAAACAACTTGGGACCCAGTTACCTGAGAACATCTTTTCCCAAATAGACCTGGCCATTGATCAGGACCTCCAGGTTTTTCTGCTAACGGCACAGGTATGACTTATGGTAACTATGGGGGGCAGACCTTTTCTGCCATGGTGCCCAGCCTTTGGGCTCACCTTCTTCAAGAAAAAGCAGTCGTCATCCGTGAGCTTATCCACATGGGAGCATTTCTTCATAGCCAATATACTGCTTTCACCATCATAATAGATTTGCAATGTAGATTGGTTGGTTTATTGTGATTAGTTTGTGGGTTTTTTGTTTGTTTTGTTTTCCTTCTGTCGTCAGTAGGTGGCGGTAATAGGGCCTTTTAGGCCTTGCTTCGCCATAAAACCCCACAGGAAAAAGACTCCAGTAGGGCTCCCTGTTTGATACGGGGGCCAGAGTGAACAGTTTCCTACGTTTCTAGCCCAGTGTGAGTTGTACATTCAGGTATGCCAAGTTGAGTTCCCAACCGATGATGCGAAGGTGGCGTTCATCATTAGTTTACTGGAGGGAGAAGCGGCCAAATGGGCCACCCCGTATTTAATTCACAATGACCCAGTACTGCGACAGTTTGATGCATTTAAGGACGCAATGGGAGAGATGTTCCGAGACCCCTAGACAAGGAAAGGGGTCCGTGGGGGCATACACCAATGCTTTTCGCGTCTTGTCTCAAGAAACAGAGTACAATGACCCCGCCTTGATGTATTTCTACAGAAATGGACTGAGTTCAGAAGTTTTGGATGAACTGGTGCGCTTCACACACCCCAACACGCCTGGAAGGGAGGAAGTTGGAACGTCGGATGGAACCTCCTCGGTCCCAGGTTGTGGCTCTGCTGCCTCGCGCGTGCCCCATACCCAGCTCAGGCGTTCCTACTCTCTCAAGAGAGGAGCCCATCCAGATCGGGGGGGGGCAGACCACGTTTGACAGAGGAGAAGAGGGAAAGGCACGGGAGGGAAGGGCTGTGCCTGTACTGTGGGAAGCCAGGCCACCTCACCCGAAACTGTGCAGCCAAGACCGGAAGACCCCAGCCGCCGGAAAAGTTCACATCCCAGCTCTCGTAGAGGCTAGAGAGTTGGGGGTGACACAGACACTGAGCCTCTGCCACAACCCCTTCCGTCCCAAGTTGCCCTCCTGTTACCCATTCGCATCACCCTGCCCTTGGGCGAGAGTTTCTCAGTTTCTATGATTGACAGTGGAGCATTCTCTTGTTTCATGGACCGAGATTTGGTGCGGCACCACGCTATCCCCACACGAGAACTGGACCAGCCGCTGGCAGTGGAAACAATAAATGGTTGGCCCCTGAAGTCAGGGGGAGTAACCCGAGCGACCG
Organism: Rhineura floridana; assembly: GCF_030035675.1. Taxonomy (NCBI): domain Eukaryota; kingdom Metazoa; phylum Chordata; class Lepidosauria; order Squamata; family Rhineuridae; genus Rhineura; species Rhineura floridana. The sequence continues at coordinate 8,758,036 of NC_084485.1, forward strand.
AGATTTTGGAAGTGGCAGTCCCTGGACATCGGGAAGACCTGTCGTTCTATGTGGCATCCTTGCCTTGCTTTCCGGTGGTGCTGGGCATGCTTTGGTTGGTCCAGCACAACCCCACAATCTTTTGGGATGAAGCAGTGGTGGCATTTACCTCCAAGTACTGTCATCAACACTGCCAACCTGGGAAGAAGCTGGAAGTCTTGGCAGGGGCGCCTTCTCCAAGGGAAATAATCTTGCCAGCCAAGTATGGGGATTTTCGAGACATATTCGACAAAAAGGAAGCGGATCAACTCCCTCCTCACCAGCCCTATGATTGTGCCATTGATTTGATGCCAGGGGCGCGCATTCCCGCCGGGCAGATCTACTCTCCGTCTGAACCTTAGTTGGCCGCTCTAAGGGAGTTCCTGGACACCAACTTGAAGAAAGGATTCATTCGCCCTTCGCAGTCTCCAGCCGGTGCACCCTTGTTGTTTGTTAAGAAAAAGGGGGGAGCTACACCCATGTAATGATGATAGAGCCCTCAACCAGATCACGATCCCCAATAGTTACCCCTTGCCACTCATCAGGGAGATGCTGGAGCTGTTGCGATCCGCCAAAATTTACATGAAACTGGACTTGAGAGGAGCTTATAACTTGGTACGGATCAAGGAGGGGGATGAGCAAAAGACTGTGTTCAAGACCCGTTACGGTCAGTACGAGTACCTAGTTATGCCATTCGGATTGTCGGGGGCTCCTGGAGTCTTCCAGAATTTCATGAATGACATCTTCAGAGACTTTGTGGACCGCTTTATGATTGTTTACCTGGACAGTATCTTGATTTATTCGGATACCCCAGAAGAACATGACGCACATGTGTGCGCACTGTTGCAGAAGTTACGAGAACAACGCCTTTACGTTAAACTGGAAAAATGTGGGTTTGACCTGACCACTTTGGACTTTTTGGGGTATCGAATCTCCCCGGCAGGAGTAGAAATGGACCCGGAGAAGGTCCATTGCGTACTTATGTGGCAGCCCCCCAAGACCAAGAAAGATTTGCAGCGCTTCTTGGGGTTTGCCAATTATTACCATCCGTTTATAGCCAACTACTCCAAGCATACGGCACCGCTCATGGACTGCCTGAAGGGCTCGGGACCTTTCCGTTGGACGGAAGCTGCTCAGGAAGCCTTCGAGAGCCTGAAGCGAAGGTTTGCTACAGAACCCATTCTTCAACATGCAGACCCTGCGTTACTTTTTGTGGTAGAGTCAGATGCCTCAGATGTAGCAATCGGAAGCGTCCTTTTGCAACTGGCTCAGAGAGGGGGAGGACTGAAGCCTTGCGCCTACTTTTCCAGAAGGTTAACTGACTCTGAACAAAATTACACCGTGTGGGAAAAGGAGCTGTTGGCCATCAGAGATGCCTTTGAAGTTTGGAGGCACCACCTGGAAGGGGCGCAACATGAAATCAAGGTGCGCATGGACCATCATAATCTAGAGAGTCTACACACCGCCTGCAAACTCAATCAATGGCAGGTGTGCTGGGCCCAGTTCTTCGCACAGTTCCATTTCAAAATCCATTACATTTCCCAAGCACAGAATAAGAAGGCAGATGCCCTATCTCGGAAACCGGAATATCTGGAGGACCCCACCCCAAGACCGTTACAGTTCATTATTCCTCCTGAGAAAGGAGTGGTTGGGGCTTGTCAAGACTCCTGGGAGGCTGAAGTGCATGAGGCGCAAAACCAGGACCCATTTGCCCAGGGGCGGCGGGCTGGCATAGACGCCCTGCCCAAAGCAGAACAGAAGGACTTCACATGGAAGGATGACATACTGCACCATCAGGAGGCTATTTACGTGCCCCCCGGAGAACTGAGAGCCAGAGTGCTACGTCAGTGTTATGACTGCCCCACGGCAGGACACTTCAGGGTCTTTAAGACCATTCAAGCCGTCACCAGGGAGTTCTGGTGACCCAAGGTGAAGAAGGACGTAGAGCATTATGTCCGCTCCTGTCCCACTTGCACTGGTGCTTTAAAGCTTTCGATTTCTGGTTAAATTTCTGCAGGATTTAAATCGCTCTCATCTTTTACTGCCAAATCCAATAAAATAAATAGATTTTATTTTTGTAAACAATGTCCATAATATTAATCATCATTCAAGCTCTTGGGACAAGAGCCTCACTTGTTCTACTCTCGTTCCCGACCCTGGAGAATCCTGTGCCCCAGATAGAGACGCCTAGAGGGCCCCATTCAGCCCCAGGTCTCAAATTACCCACACCTGTACAGGGTCGGCACACAAGAGATTCTGCCACCTGAGTCATCACCCCTGCTGCCCCCTCTTCTACTCCTCTCTCTCCTGCTGCCCACTTACTGTTTCTTCTCCTGCTGCCACATTAGCTCACTCGTTTAGGAGCACATTTACTCAGAAGTTCCACTGAATGGAATGTTGATGTTGGAAGATCTGAGCTTTGCTATGTCAGACCAAAAGGACCATCTCATCCAACATCCTGTTTCCACAGCAGTCAGTTTCAAGGAAGCCTCATGCAGGGCCCAAAGACAACAGCCTACATCATTATCCAGTTCCATGTACTGTAATTCCAAACATCCTGTAAACCAGGGTTGGAAGGGACAGAGTGGACTGTTACTAGACTTTGGAACAGCTCATTCAGTCCTCCTCCTCTTGCAGAAACAGTCAGACCAGTATGTCTTTTGCAAACACAGCAAAAGATGGCCCTGACATACTTCTCTTTACATCACACACCTGGGAAAACAAAAGAGATTAGAATAATCCAGTCACAAAGACTGGAGACTGAAGCAAGACAGTTCACAGTTAAGGAGTGGGCCATGCTTACATCTATCACTTGGGGGTACAGCAACATGATGTTTCATAGCTATACAAATGAATCATCACTACAGGTGATTTTGCTAGCATCCAGTATCTCAGTATTGTTTTAATGGAGACAGTTCACACATTTGGCTTGGAGTTATCATGCATATTTACTCATGGGAATTGCAGGAGTAAAGCAGGTGTGGTGAACCTTTGCCCCTGCAGATGTTGCTGAGCTACAACTCCCATCATCCCTGGCCACTGGGCATGCTTACTGGGGCCCAATTCTTGCTGGGGCTGATGGGAGTTGTAGTTTAGCAACATCTGGAGGACCAACGTTTTCCAACTGCTGCAGTAAAGCAAAATCTGCAAAGTGCAGGTAGTGCTACCACCGAGCACTGTCCAGTTGGTGCTGATTCATGACGGCCTTTTTACCCGTGGCTCCCTGTTTGTGGAATGCCTTCCCCAGTGAGGTGTGTTTGTCTCCATCACTACTGACTTTCTAAATGTATTTGAACACATTCCTGTTTACCCAGGCATTTGATGGCTGAAGGGCACTGATCCTGGCAACACAAATATCACTGATGAAAGAATGATTTTAACTGTATATGAGAATATTTTTAACTGTGTTTTAGAATATTTTTAATTGTAATTGCATTTTGTGCTTTTATTTTTCCAGCGGAAGAGTGGGACATAAATTCAATAAAGAACTAAAGGAAGCTGAAGAAGAAGCTGAACAAGGGAGATTCAAGTATATCCTTGACTTAAAACCAGATGTAAAATACTTAACTTTGTCTGGCTTGTGCTCCATTTTTTGTAGTAATTAGTATTTATTTTTTAAAAAATAATATTCTATATATTGCTTTGTGTTTTTAAAAGAAACTATTGTACAGAAGACAAGTGAACAGGCACAGGAGTGACCTGCAACAACTATGCCTGTTCATTGGTGCATATGAAAGTTGTAGAAATCTTGGTTGACTAATCAGATGAGTTAAATCTTCATTGATTAATCAGATGAACTGATTAAAATATATTTTCCTATGAACAGAAACACTTCTGAAGAAAAACTGTTTGAACCCTATGTAGCGCTGAGTAACTATCCTGTCAGTGCAAGGATTTATGCTTGAGCAGCAGAATTTTCCCACACTCCTTTCCCCTTCCGCATGCCCAGGGCCCTCCCCAAATCTCCTCTGGAAGGGTTGGGGGAACCCCCAGAACAGATTTAGGGGGTGCGTGAGGGAGGAGAGAGAGGGAAGTCCTGTTACACAAGTGTAAATCCTTGCACTGGCAGGATAATTACTTAGTGTTACATTGGATACAAACCATTTATTTAGTTTTAGGGGGTGCCCTACTATGTCTGCAAGGAAAGGCTTGTTTGAAAATTCTGCTTTTTCATTTTTTATTTTAATCTGCTCAATTAACCAGGAGTACCTGTTCAATCAGTCAAAAGGATATTATTCCATTGATTTGATTGAGTAATGAAATATTAAAATCCACTTTCTCATAGAATCATAGAATAGTAGAGTTGGAAGGGGCCTATAAGGCCATCACGTCCAACCCCCTGCGCAATGCAGGAATCCAAATCAAAGCATTTCTGACAGATGGCTGTCCAGCTGCCTCTTGAATGCTTCCAGTGTCGGGGAGCCCACTACTCAGCACTTCTCAGTTGCTTTTAGTCCTGTCTGGGGGTGAGGGGAAACCAGGCACAAAACAGGTACCATATTTTGGTTTCAGCTCTCCCTCAGGCGACAGGACATCACAGATCCTTTAATGAGAGAATCCAGGGATTGAACCTTGGCCCAAAGCACAGGCTGTCCCACTGAACTGTGGCCCTTGCCCTTAACCTAAGCACATCCACAGTCTTAGGAAGCTGCCTTCTACCGGATCAGACCATTGGCCCTTCTAGTTCAGTACTGGCTACTCTGACTGGCAGCAGCACTCCAGTGTCTGGGGCAGAGAAGAGTGTTGCCCATCACCTACGACCTGATCCTTTTAACTAGTGATGCCAAGGATTAAACCTGGGGCCTTTTGTAAACAAAGCATGTGCCCTAATACTGAGTTATAGTCCCTCTTGTGGCTCCTTCTGGTATGCTTTGCGCATACCATGGACTGCGAAAAAGACAAATGATTGGGTGTTAGAACAAATTAAACCAGAACTGTCACAAGAAGCTAAAATGATGACACTGAGATTATCCAACTTTGGACACATCGTGAGAAGACCTGATTCACTAGAGAAGACAATAATGCTGGGAAAAACAGAAGGGAGTAGAAAAAGAGGAAGGCCAAACAAGAGATGGATTGATTCCATAAAGGAAACCACAGACCTGAACTTACAAGATCTGAACAGGGTGGTTCATGACAAATGCTATTGGAGGTTGCTGATTCATAGGGTCGCCTTGAAGGCACATAACCACAACGGCAGGTCTGCCGATTCCAATGTGTTTCCACCTCTCTCTTCTGAAAACATGGGCACACAAAACTAGTCAAAACCTGCCCCTTTTCACTGTAAAACCCGGTGGGATCAGCTCAAGTGAGGTTTTTTTTTTTAATTCAATTTCAAACAGATTTCACAACTGATCAACCCATTCCCCCTCCTAGTGTGGCTATTGGAAACACTTTGATGTGGCAACTAGTGTGTTTTCCTGCCACAGTCTCTCAGCCTAATCTACCTCACAGGGTTGTTGTGAGGACAAAAATGTGGGAGGCAGAACACCGTATACGCCACCTTGAACTTGGAGTTTCAATGAAATGAAATACATTGTGCCAAGCTCTGTCCACTGGTGTGAACAGCAGGTGGCAGTTGAGCAATGAATATCCATGACTGGGGGGGGGGGGGACGGGAATGTATGGAAGGAAATAAGCCAAACGCACATACAGAAAAGATGGATGGGAGCAACCCATCTGTTATGAGTGGAAGCTCACCAGGCATTGTTACTTTCTTTAGGAAGGAAATAGACACCCTCCAACACACACGCATTGATATACCTCTGAAGGGGGTAAATGGCAAACAGTGGCCCTGGGGTGATGCATCGTTCAATTGCTGCTGCTGCGAAGGGTCGCTGGGCTGATGAAGCTGTAACTGAGTGGCCAGGGCCCCAGGCGCCCTTTCGCATGTCGCTGCTATTTGACCCCACTGTGCACCATTGCCCCCCTCCTCGTCACATCTTCACCCAGCCCGCCACCTCCCCCCTGAGAACACTCGATGCACCGGTCCGGGTTTGGGTCGTCCGGGAGAGGTTCTGCCCTCAGCCCCAAGCCTGCCATCGGTTGTCTTTGCAGCCACGGCGATCCTCCCCGGGCGCATTGCTCGCGGCTCTCGTCCTAGCAAGGGCTCCAGTGGAAACGCGCAACCTCGGAGAAAAAAAGCGGTGGGGGCGACGCTCTTGAGGGCGGCGGAGAGGGAGCCCCCAGTTCTGGCCGCCCCCGCGAGGGTGGAAGCTGGTGAAGAATTCTGGAGAGGACTCCCCTGAGCCGGGGATTCCCGAGCGGGGAGGGGCTTGTGCACATATAAGCGGGAAGAAAATGCCCCGTCAGGACAGGGCAAGCCGAGCGAGAACGGCGCTAGAGGTAAAAGGCGCCGCGAGGCAAGGCGCGCAGTTCTGGGGCACGGCGCTTGGGTGCGTGTCCGCCGGCCCACCCGCAGGCTCGGTCGCGTCAGCCAGCCAGCCAGTCAGTCATCCGGCCGGCCGAACGGCTGGCTGTCGGCGTGTGCGTGTTTGGGGGGGTGCTGCCCTGAGCCGAGCCGCTGGCGCGACCTGGCCCCGACGGAGATGCGCGTTCCGAGGGCGCGCCGGGGGCTGTGGGGCCGCAGCTCAGGTAGAGCCAGCCGTCAGGATTTCCAAGCGGACGGGACCTCTTGCTGTGGGCGCGTGTGTGAGCGTGAAAGAGAGCGGTCGGGGTGTGCGCCCGCTGCTGCTGCCGGCCCGTGCTCTGGGCTTGCGGCGGACGCTGCTGGCGTCTCGTAGCGCGCGTCTGTGTCTGAGCGGGCGGCGGGGGCGACAACTGCGCGGGCGTCCCTGGGTGGACGTATGACTCTGGCGTGCCTTCATGAGGGGTTGATAGGGCACCAGGGTGAGCGTTCATAGAATGATAGAATAGCAGAGTTGGAAGGGGTCTGTAAGGCCATCGAGTCCATCCCTCTCTTTCTTCGAAAATCAGTGGAAGCTGGTCCGTTAGGGTGAGTGGGGTGTTGCCCCACCAATCTCTGTTTGGCAGGCAGCCCACACCCACACCTGCTGCCTTCCTTCCTACAGCTCTGTGACAAATTCAGAGCATGCATTCTGGTATCCAAAAGACAGAACAGTCTGTGTTTGTGCCTGGGACATCTCCTTCCACTTAACTGCACGGTCTGTTCCTTGCAATCTCTTCAGACAAATCTTTTGACTTAGCAATAATTGGGTGCCTTGAAAAAGCCAACTTCTGCAGTCTCGGAGTTGACAGATGAGATGAAACCTATCTAAATCTGCCACCTTTTTTTCTCAATTAGGTGTTTGGCGCAATCCAACTCAGGAGAAGCCTGTGTAAACTCTGCTGGCACAAGAAAAGCTGGCATAAAGTTCTGCCACATCCAGTTGCCATTCAGGAAGGAGCCTCTGGGTTGGCTGAACGCCACCTCAGCTGGCAGCTGCACGCAGGGACCAGAAAATAAAAGCCTGCTCTCCCAAATACCCTCTCCGTTGATTTTTAATGTATTTAAAAATCTTTTTATTTTCTGGGTATTGATATTGGAGAGAAGATGAAACATCCTGGCATACCTGTTGCCTATATTAGGACCTGCAAGAGCGCTTCTAACACAAGTTGGACGTGGCCTAAGTCCCCTTACCTTAGCCCCTCCCCTGACCCACCCCCTTTTGGAACCTTACACAGGCTTACGCTGGCTCTACTTGCACCAGTCTTGGCTGCACCCCAGCTAAGCCAGACTGAGGAACTTATGCCGGTGTAACCCAGCTGAGCCAGGACTCAGCTAGCTCAGCTGGAAATCTGATGCATAAATGTAAGTTGGACTGCGCTCTTATCAACGCTTTAAATAAATAAATCAAGCCAGTCCACCAATCAGCTTTGAAATCTGCAGTTGGCATGATCACTGACTGTGCAATTCTATGAGTATTTACTCAGGAGTAAATCTCACTGTGCCACAATCTTTCTTTGATTTCAGTGGGTCTTCTCTGAGTAGGACTTCATCAGTTACCATCCACAGATTCTAGTGACATTTATTTGCAGTTGGTGTATACAATAGAGTGCAGTCTTGCGTATGTTGAGTATAAGCATTTTATCATTTTAAAAAATATGCGCATGTGCCGAGAGGCCTTTTGTATATAGGACAGATGTATAAATAACTAAAGTAAGTAGAAATTGTCATAACATTTTTATGATGTACACATCATAAAATGAGAGCTTTGGCTATGGGGCAGTATACAGATGCAATAAATCTTCTAGCACTTTATAATGTGCTTTGTTTCTCTATACTTTTTTGTATTCCAGAACTACATCACCAGTGGATGGGAGAAGAGAAAGTTTTGCTTAGGCTGAATCCGCATATCTGAAAACCGCACTTAATTCCAAGGAAGCAAATAGAATTTGTAAAACTCTGAGCAGTATGCAATTCTCCAGGAATCGGAACCCTTTCAGGAATCTCTTCGAGGTAGTATTCCACCTTCCTTTTGCTTTCTAAGTGTGTAAACACAGTGAGCTGGAACAGTGAGCATAGACCAGGAGTAGCCAATATGGCACCCTCCAGATACATTGGACTACTACTCCCATCAGCCCTAGACAAGATAGCTAATGGACAGGGGTGATGGGAGTTGTAGTCCAAAAAATTTGGAAGGCACCACAGTGGCTACCCCTATGCATAGCAAATGGAGTAAATGCTTCATCCTCGCTCGTAATTCTAACACTCTGGCATAAAGAATGATAGGTCTATCAGTAGCTGGTAGTTAATCATGACAATTATTTAGCCTCCATGTTTTGAGACAGTCTACCTTTGAGTACTGAGGACAAATTGCAGGGAAAGACTTGGGGGGGCATTGTTCTGCATATGGGCTCTCTAGATGAATCTGGCTGATTGCCATTGGAATGGCATGGTGGACTCTGTATGCCAAAGATAATTTTTTGCCATTGCTGAATGCTTTTCTCCACTTCTTGCATGCTGTTTTCACTCATTCTGCAGTGATATCTACTGTGTCCAGGCTCTTGAAAGCAGACTTGTTTCACCATATCAGATTCTGTTTTGTTTCTTATATGTATATCCTAGCTTTTGGCCCTTCAGATGGTTTAAAACAGGGGTTCCCAAACTGTGGTCCACGGAACACGGGTAGTCCACAAGCTTCATTCAGGTGGTCCATGACATGTCTGTAAAAACACAATAAAATATCATAGGGCATCTAGCACAGCACAATTGCTACAAGAGATAGAAAAAACATTTAAGTAGTTTGCTGAGATCCACAGCAATGTTCAAGGGGTCCATGGGGGGGAAGTTTGTTTAACCCAGCAGTTCAGTTTAACCCAGCAGTTCAGAATTTTTTTTAGAAGAAATGTTCACAAAGGGCCATGTTCCATGTGTTTACATATATTTAGCAGCATCTATTATCTGGACAGAGAGCCAGTGTGGCGTAATGGTTAGAGTGTTGGACTATGACCTGGGAGTCCAGGGTTCGGATCCCCATACAGCCATGAAGCTCACTGGATGACCTTGGGCCAGTCACTGCCTCTCAGCCTCAGAGGGGGGCAATGGTAAATCACCTCTGAACACTGCTTACCATGAAAACCCTATTCATAGGGTCGCCAGAAGTCGGGATCAACTTGAAGGCAGTTCATTTCTATTTCATCTGGACAGGCACCTGGGGGTGGAGAATGAAAAGGAAACAAGTGTTCCCTACAACCCTGGCTGCCCATTTGCTACTGGGCCAAGTTCAAGGTTCTAGTTCTGGTGTACAAAGCCCTATACAGCTCAGGACCAGGATACCTGAAAGACCGTCTTACCACTTATATACCCAGCCAATCACTGCGCTCTGCAGGTGAGGGTCTCCTGCAGATACCACCTTATCAGGAGGTCCGTTCTGCACAACATAGGGAATGGACCTTTAGTGTGGGAGCACCTACCCTGTGGAATTCCCTCCCCTTGAATATTAGGCACCATCTCTGCTATCTTTTTGGTGCCTTTTGAAGGCTTTCCTCTTTCAACAAGCCTTTTAGGTTGAGACCAATCCCAGTCTGCGTCTGTGTTAGAATTGCTTAATATGTTTTTTTAATAATGTTTTAAACCCTTTTTTAAAGTTGTTTTTTTAATGCTTTTAACACTGTTTTGTGTTAATGTATTTTAATATCTGTTTTTATGATGTTTTAAAGTGTTTTTAGCACTTTGTTTGCCGCCCTGGGCTCCTGCTGGGAGGAAGGGCGGGATACAAATTAAATAATAAGTAAATAAATAAATAAACCCTGAGGTTCAGTTGGCCTTCACTAGGGACTAGGCCTTTAGTGTGGTAGGCCATGCCCTGTGGAACTCCCTGCCAGTAGAGATTCAGAGGCAGTATGCTTCTGAATACCTGAAACTGCAGGAGAAAATGCTCTTGTGCTTAGGTCTGGCTCGCAGGTTTGCCATAGGCATCTGGTTGACTGCTGTGAGAACATGACCCTGGACTAGTTGGGCTATTGGCCTGTTCCAGCAGGCTGTTATGTCTGGCAGAAATCATTCCTGCCCCCTTTTAGATTGTCTCCTAAAAGCTGTGTTATACAGATAGACTTTTGCAATTTGAATTTCTTTTTGCCAACCAGTATTTATTGATGTTTTTATTTATCTTATTGTAATTGTTGTATGCTGAATACCACCTTGCCGTGTTTTTTTTTAATGAAAGTGTGATCTGTAAATACTTCAGAAATTAAATATCACAATAAATGTGTGTGCACACCAACGACGTGTGAGAAATCTAAGCCTATGGGAGAAAAGGAGAGGGAGTACTTTTGCCAAGGACAGTTACCAGAAATGGCTGGTGCATCTGCTAACTTGTGTTTTTCCTTTGCTTCCTAGAGGGTGATTTGTTGTGTTCTGCTCCTGGGTATCCCATGTTGCACCTCCCAGCCCACCTACAAAAGGCAAGATCACCGGACAGGTGAGACGCTTGTGTGCCATCAGTGTCCACCGGGGATGCATCTGTATCGGGAATGCACCAAGGATACGCTAACCATTTGCAAGCCGTGCCCTGATCTCCACTACACACGCTACTGGAACTACCTCAATAGATGTCTTTACTGTAACATCTTCTGCAACAGCCTTGAAGAAGAGTCGCAGGCGTGCAACGGCACACACAACCGAGCGTGCCAGTGCAAGGCAGGCTACTACTCTGATTCAGATTTCTGCATAAAGCACTCCAACTGTCCCTTGGGAACCGGAGTCACTCAGCTTGGTATGTATTGCAGGTGGCACTCCAAACTCCCCTTCGAATCACAACAGGCCCTCTTTACTGGGGACAGTCCCTCTTTTCAGCTATCCATCCCTGGTAAATTGCAGAGCTCGTTTTTGCATTTTGGTTAAAATTTTGTTTGTGCAGTTTGCTAATGTTGTCTTTCCGTCATGGTTTGGCTGCCTCCCTGGAGCCTGTAGAGCAGCCTTTGCCAACCTGGTGCCCACCTGGTGTGTTTGGGCTGCAACTCTCATTAGCCCCAGGCAGCACAGCAGTTGTAGTGCAAAACACTTGGAGGGCACCAAGTTGGTGAAGGCTGCTGTAGAAGTTAAATCCCTGAGTGGCTGGTGAATGCATCTTGCCTCTTTTGTGTTGGTGCATGTAGCTCACATGTGTAAATGTCAAGGTGCCATGTAGGCTATGGTCTGAAGGCACATGAGACCAGCTCCCTGCTGAAGCTAAGCAGGGTCAGGTCTGGTCAGTGCCTGGATGGGAGACCGCCTGGGAACCGTATGGAAGCCTCCTTGGATTTCCATCATGAAAAGGAAGGTTGGGGTATAAATATAATAGATAAATAAATAAAATAGAGACCAGTCTTGTGATTTCATACTCTGATGAGGCTAATTTTGAACTGTTGCCTGACAGATTGTAGGACGACACTGAGATTCCACAGGAGCGGCTTTTGTCGTCCCTCGAGTTGGCGAGGCTCGTGTAACATCGAGCCTTCAGTGTCATTGGCCCAGTTCTCTGGAATGCTCTGCCAACAGAGATTCGGCAGGCGTCTTCCCTTTTAACTTTTAAATGCCTGCTGAAAACCTTCTATTCCATCAGGCTTATGCAGACAATTAAAAACATGCCTTTTTGCAATAGTTGACCTTTGTTCTTACTATATTTTTAATGTTTTTTTATTGGGTGATGGTGGTGGTTGTTTTAACTTGTTGTAAACCTCTCTGATGTTTTTAACAAAATAGTGGCATACAAATATATTTATAAATAAATATATAAACACATCCACACACACAGAGTCCCCTAGCATAAAAAGCAGGCTCTTGGCTTTTGAAATATTATTGCAAAGACTGCTGACAAGTCCTTGAACATAGCAGACTGAATAAAGTTTTCAGCAGTTTGTAATGGAGGAGGGTATAGCTCAATGGCGAAGTGTCTACTTTGCAGAAGGTCCCAGATTCAGTCCCCTATGGTTTCTCCAGGTAGGGCTGAGAGAGACTCCTGTCTGAAAGCCTGGAGAGTCACTGCCAATCAGTGCAGACAATATAGAGCTAGATGGACCAGTGGTCTGACTTGATAGGAGTCAGCTTCCTGTGTTTCTGCTTGTGTTAATGAGATGTTTCCTTTAACTTACTGTTTGACTGTTTGAATTGTATTTTGCAACTGATTGAATTGTGTAACTTTTTTGTCATGGTGTGAGCTGCCTTGAGCATAGATTCTTATGGAAATGTGGCATACAAATAAACCATGATGATGATGATGTTGATCACCTTAGCTGGCTTTGAAAGGAAGCTCGATGAAAACATGGAGAAAAAAGCCAATGAGCAAGCTAGTAACCAGGCTAGCTAACTAAAACCTCTTTGAGCAGTACATCTCTGAATTAGAGTTGCTGAGGGACAATCTGGGTGTGCTTGTGTGTGCATGCACAATAGCCATCAGCATCTCACCCTGGTCCCCAGAGTCATACGCCTGGCTGCTGTTGGATCCAGAATGCTCATCTAGCTGACTCTGAGCTAGTCTTGCATGTCAATAGGAGCCTCTTCCATTGTAACTCCCCCTTCCTCGTCAATCCTTTCAACAACCGAAAGCTGACTTAACAAGCCAACTGAAGTAGCAGGCTCAATAGGTGTTAGAAGCTACCCTGCATGGAACAAGTGGAATGAGGACAGTTCCCAGGCCTTGTTGGTTCCCAGTTTTCCCTCCTCCCCTATTATGGGATGTTGGAAGGGCTTGTCAAATTGGGGCACAGTCAACAAGCCTGTGGTGGGTGAGTGTCCGCCAGCACTTGCTTCTTGATTTCTGAAAAGTGCTAGATTCCTGGCAGTTGCATTCCATACCTTAAGATGCATAGTTCTGCACTGCAATCATTTTTCAAAGAGGGAAGCAAGTGCACTCAGGAAGCACTCAAGCCTCGTCTTGCATCTAGTTTTGGTTTTGCAAGGCTGAGCCTTTGCATTTCAGTCAGGTTCCCGTCCCAGGATGACCCCTCTGCATTGTTAACAACATTTGTCTTTGACCACTATCCAAGTGGCGTGTGAGTCATGTTTGTCATTTGTTTAAACAAGTGAGTTGGCAGCAGTCTGGCATTATTGAAAAGGGCCTACTTTCACAACTCCTTTCACTTTTCTTTCTTAGCTGGGTAATTCCCCTGCATTATTGCACTGAAGATGAAAGGAGTGCTTGCATGCATGTGCGTGTGTGTATATCTGTCTGAGCCAGTGTGGTATAGTGGTTAAGGTGTTGGACTACGACCTGGGAGACCAGGGTTCGAATCCCCACATAGCCATGAAGCTCACTGGGTGACCTTGGGCCTGTCACTGCCTCTCAGCCTCATGAAAACCCTATTCATAGGGTCGCCATAAGTCAGAATCGACTTGAAGGCAGTACATTTACATTTTATAGGAAAGACAACTTGGCTTTTGTGGACATGGGGTTGGGTTCTTGGAGATCTGGTTTCATATCCTCCTTCCATCAAGCACTCCTAGATAGATAGCTCACTTTCTCTCACTTCAGTGTGTGTGTGGGAATTATACTGGCAAACTGTAAAGTTCTGCGCTCCATTAAACAATGACAAATTCTGATAAGGCTCTGAAAAGTAAAACAGAGTGCCATCCAGGGTCTTGGTATGGCTTTGCCACAAGGGGTTATATCCCATGCTAGTCCTACTCAGAGGAGACCCATTGAAATTAATGGACATGACTAACTTAGGTCCATTACTTTCAGTGGGTCTACTCTGAGTAGGGCTAACATTGGATACAATCCAAGGGTGTGTGTGTTTTAATGAGAGCTTACTATGGTGGCACAGATGCAAGCACACAGTTAAGAATGCTAGCTGTCTGGCACCCCCAGTTCATCCATTCAACAGTTCACAGCATTGCTGTGACCTTCATCTAGCAGGTGCCTCTTGTATGCAGGAGCACCAACCAGCTGGAAATCGACAAGCCTTTTCTGGAATGCTCTAAAAGCTGTAGTAATGTAAGGGTGATTAAGAACTCTGTTAGAGCTCTGTCTCTGCTTTACAGAACCGCAGTTTCTCTCTTTCCTTTGGAGAAAGAACAAACAATTACACATTGCACATGTCAGTGGGTTGTATTTAACATAGCACTAAGCCAGGGTCCCATCAGTGCAAGGATTACCACTAGTGCAGTGGGATTTTTCCCTGCTCTCCTTCCCCTCCCCTTAAATCTGTTCTAGAAATCAGAAGAAGGCTAGGACTGGGGAGGGCAGCTGTGAGAGAACTAGAAAAGGTCCTCAAATGCAAAGATGTATCGCTGAACACTAAAGTCAGGATCATTCAGACCATGGTATTCCCAATCTCCATGTATGGATGTGAAAGTTGGACAGTGAAAAAAGCAGATAAGAGAAAAATCCACTCATTTGAAATGTGGTGTTGGAGGAGAGCTTTGCGCATACCATGGACTGCGAAAAAGACAAATAATTGGGTGTTAGAACAAATTAAACCAGAACTGTCACTAGAAGCTAAAATGATGAAACTGAGGTTATCATACTTTGGACACATCATGAGAAGACATGATTCATTAGGAAAGATAATAATGCTGGGGAAAAGAGAAGGGAGTAGAAAAAGAGAAAGGCCAAACAAGAGATGGATTGATTCCATCAAGGAAGCCACAGACCTGAACTTACAAGATCTGAACAGGGTGGTTCATAACAGATGCTATTCGAGGTTGCTGATTCATAGGGTCGCCATAAGTCGTAGTCGACTTGGAGGCACATAATGACAATGACAGGGGTTCCCCAATCCCTCTGGAGATCTGGGGAGAACAGAGGTCTGTGGGAAGTCCTGTTGCACTAGTTCTAATGGCAGTCCTTGTGCTGATAGGTTGAATTGGTAGAATACCACCCAATAGGTTTAACTGTTATTTTTGCAGTATCCCTCTGGGAAAGCTAAACCAGATTAAGGATTGATTTAGATTCCAAGATATGTATTCGACGGTATGTTTGATGGTGTCCAGCCTATTGACATTTGCAATATGCAATTGTGGTGGCTCCAGCTGGAATTTTTAGAGAGTGTTCATTGACGCATGTCCCTTCTCCATGGTTATGTCTTGCAGGCAACCCACAGGAAGACACCAAATGTGCACCATGTCCTCAGGGAACGTTTTCCTGCTCCTTTTCCAGCACTGACCCATGCCAGTCCCACCAGAACTGTTCTGCGCAAGGCCTAGAGGTCAACGTTCCAGGCAACCAGTTCCATGACACCATCTGCACCCCTTGCAAGCTGAAGAAAGCCAATGACACCAGTGACAGAGCAGATGACATGTCAGGTGAGGAGCTGCCTCTGGTCCCATGAGGACACAAGTACCCCCAACCCGTTTAAAACTGGCATAAACGAGTTGTGGTACACCTTCAGTGAAATCCTGGGCGCTGTAATTTTGAGAGTTCTTTGAGAGTTCTGAAGTTTGCAGAACTATGGTTCCTGATGTTCTTTGCTGTGGGAGCTAGGACAGGTAAAATAAGGCCCTAGCCCTCACTGTGGAGGTAAACATGTGTCGGGCTGGACTCCTTCAGACTTCCAATTGCCTAAATTGAATTCTCTGCCCATAGAAAATGAGCATGTCATGGGGAAGGATTCTAGCCTAACCTTCATCCTGACATGCCAGTTTTCTATGTGCAAGCATATGGAGGAGCATTCCATGTGAGCTGCCGCTAATACTGAAGTGGCCCAGATGTAGTTTTACCATTGCAATGAGGACTAGTCCTAAGCCTAGAACATATTTGAATTCAACAAAATACAAATGGGAGAAAAGAAACAATACCATATGTAGTGAAACATAAAAATATTAACATTTAAAACACTGAAAATCCTTAACTAACACCAAAAAAAAAAAATCCATATCTCCTACAATGATCCACCCTAAAACTGGTTGGGATGGGCCTGTCTGGAGAGGAGCACAGCTGCCATGGCACACGTGTGCTCTACTCTCTGCCTGCTTGGCATAAAGATTGACTGGGCTGAGACAGAGATCCATCCATTAGAGGCTTCTAGACTGGACACTCAGTGTTGGGGACTGGTGAGACAACCATTTGATTTCTGAAGCCCACCAGATCTCGCATGAAAGGCCATATTTGGTGACTCATAGCAGAACATCCTAGACTTGCCACTTTAAAGACTCTCTGGGTCAGAGAGGCAGATAATTTGAAAAATTAACGTGTGTGTTGTGCTGGTCTGTTAAATTGTCGATGGTTTCTTAAACTATTTTCTTCTCTTGTAAACCACTCTGCAAATCCTTTTTGGACTGAAGCATAGAGCATCAAATGCTTTTAAACCAGTGGTTCCATAATCATTTCCCCCCTCCCCCCCATGGACCACGTGAGCATTGCCGAGGGTCTTCACAGACCACCTAATGAACTTTTTCTGCCCATTGTAATAATTGTAATTCCAGAGAATTCAAATTGTAATACAACATAAGAAATAAAAGAAGCAGTAAAAATACAATTAAAAATCAATGTGGATATTCAGTGTGATCAGTGTACCATTTTGCATCTTCAAACACAAATCCACAGACATACCGCAGATCACCTGAATTAAGTTTATGGTCCACACACTATAGTTTGGAAGCCTCTGCTGAAAACAGCTTGTAACAGTCTAAAGTAACCAGTTTTAATATGAGCCTGATATAGGGATCTAACACACACACACACACACACTGATACTCAGTTCTGATTGTTTTCCATCCCTGTCTTCTCCAGGAAACAGGGATGATTGCCAAGAGGCTGTGATAGACTTTGTGCCTTATCAAGTGGGGTCACACAGAAGGCTACAGCGATTGAAACGTATCCTCAGTGGTGTCCTGCCTGCCAATGGGAGTAATAAGAAGAGCCCAGCAGAGCTCCAGGTGGAGCTCCACACCTACCTCATCCAGCTCAAGAACACTCACGGAAAAGAGTTTGTGGTCCGCAAGCTCTTGGGAGCCCTCAAGCGCATGAAGTTACAACATGTACAACAGAAGATCCAGAAGCGTTTCTCTTTGAGTTTATGAGGCTCATTGCACAGTCTTGGACTTCAGCATGTTAATTTATATTTAAAAAAGGACACACACAAACACGTCTGAGAAAGATAAGTAGTAACTTTCTTATTTGTAACCGGACCTCGTTCCAAGTGGGCAAAGACTTCCTTTCAGCTTCATATACATCTTCTATTCCTCCATGAAAGGAAGCAACATTAAGGGTTGCAACTTTTAACTTTTAATAAGAAATATTACCAATCTACCTTGTGGAATTCCCTCCCCTTAAATATTAGACAGGCGCCATTTGAAGACCTTCCTCTTTCAACAAGCCTTTTAAGTTGAGACCTTATCCCAGTCTGCGTTGGAATTGCTTTTTAATATGTTTTAAACCTTTTTTTTAAGTGTTTTTAACCTTTTTTTTAAAAAAAAGGTTTTGAAAGCTTTTTTTAAAAAAAGGTTTTTAAAGATGTTTTGTTCTAATGTATTTTAAAGTCTGTTTTTATGATGTTTTAAAGTGTTTTTAGTGCTTTTGTTTGCTGCCCTGGGCTCCTGCCGGCAGGAAGGGCAGGATATAAATCAAATAATAAATAAATATGATTTGATTTGATTTCCATCCTCAGATGCAGGCAGGTTTGAGGCCACACTTCAATGTGTTCCTTGCTGAAATTGTGCACCCAGGGAACCCAGGCTTCCTGGCAAGACTTTTTTTAAAAAAAATTGTGACCTACATAGATTAGTTTTAAAAATTAGTAATACATCAGCCCCACCCATATATAACATGTAAAAGGAGTGTGCAGATATCACTAATAGCTGGTTTACACTTACCACAATCACTGCAACCCACTTGTAACAGGTAAGAGTGTAGTATCTGTTGGATTATGTGGACTGATCACATTTGCATAATTTGTTTTATTTTTGAATAATTTATCTTGCTATTCCTAACTCTGGTTTTCCTAGTCATTAGATACCTGTATTGCTGCAGCCCCAAATACCAGTTCCTCCCAAGCTGGAAGCTGCTTTTTCTCAGGAACTTGAACTCTGGACAAGAGTGGATTTAATTTAATTCTGCGTTGATAATCTGTTCTGTGTTTTATAATTTTATGATGCTTATTGTACACCACCATTATATTTTTTAAAAGATTTGGCAGTTAATAAATATTCTTATAAATAAATAGTGCATACCTTTCACTTTTTCTCCATTCCTGTGACCCTGGCATGTACACAGTCCAAACAGAAGCCTCATCATCCTGAAGCACCCACAAGGGAGGCTTATAAGACAGTAATGGGCATGTTCCTGCTTTGACATGCTTTGTTTACTCTCTCCCTCCCTCTCTCTCTCTCTCTCTCTCTCTGTGTCTCTCTCTCTCTGTGTGTGTGTGTGTGTGTGTGAAGTGTTCAGAGGGAAAATTTCAGTAGTTGCATGAGAAGGGAAATTGGAGGTTGGGAGGGTTGGTGGAAGTTGGTTGTTTTTAAGCAAAGTAGTGGAAGTTGGTTGTTTTTAAGCAAAGTGGTGGAAGTTGGTTGTTTTTAAGCAAAGTCCCCCACTTATTGTGGGGTCTCCCAACTGTCAAGTGAGGCTGAGGGGCCTGGGCTGGTGGGCATGGTCTGGCAGTCGTCTGGTCCAGTTTGCTGTAGGGTCATGCTTTGGCCCTCCCTCTCAGCCAGTCAGTTGCACCAGTTGGCCTACTTAAGGCAGGGCCTTGTTGTGGACCAAAGAAATGTCCTCTCCCTTCTGCTCCATGCCTGGGCCAAAATGATGGTACCTGGCAAGGCCTTGGCCACTGCCATAATCTAGAATGGAATCATAGAATCATAGAGTTGGAAGGGGTGTATAAGGCCATTGAGTCCAACCCCCTGCTCTACTTCCTCCATTACCCCCACCCTGTCTTGCATGGTTTACCAGCTTACTATGGACAAATGTCAGTTGCCGATTGACAGGGCATGGAAGGAATTTTATCTGTAGCCACAACTGACTTGACGTGAACCAGTTTTTCCCCCTTTCCCTATAGTAATCTTAGTTTTGCTGTGCTGTGCTGTCCTGTAATTTCATTTCAAGTGTTTCAACGGGCTCTGGAGGTACTGGTCCAGATCAATGGCAGGGGTTAGTGGGCAGGCACCCTGTTTGGGAAACTTGAGGTGGTACTTTAAGGCCCAGTCCGTCTTGAGTTGGCAGGTATGCTCCAGGTAGCACCTGTCAGAGATCTGGATCCTGGCCCTATGTCATCCCAAACTGTCAGCAGTGACCAATAGAAGTTGTGAACATTTTTAACCTATTCCATGTGTGGTGCAATTCCTTCTGTTCTACTCCATTTCATAGCAGAGGCACAGTCATAATTTTTGGATTAAATGCAATGGATGAAAGCATATTGAGCCAGGCAGCTACAAAAAGTAGAATGATGATTTTATGTGTTCTTCCTGCAAGAAGGCTTGTCTGGTTGTGGAAATCCCAAGATTTTCTTAGCACGAGTTGGGAAGCCAAGTTCAGAAAGGAAACTAAAACTTCTTCAGGCAGTAAGGAACTTCGGAATGTCCAGATCTGTGCAAAACCTTGTGCAAGTTCTGAGATCAGTGGGTTGCATTCTATGAACTCCTACTCAGAGTAGACCTTTAATGAACCTATATTAGTCATGCCCATTAATTTCAGTGGGTCTGTTCTGAGTAGCTGAATGCAGCCCATGGACATTATTATTATTATTATGTATGTAGTACCTCTGCATTCAGGAGTGATGACCTTTGGCAGCTTTTCTGCACACACCATGTGTATCAGTCATGGTTTATTTACAGTATTCTTGGGGTCCACTTTCTTCTGCAGACCCAATCTGTAGACCAGAAGCATATTTTGCTGCATGAACTGTCTTCCTCAGGAGATAAACATTGGTGCCATTGAACAATTAAGGCTTTCCCATACAGTCAGGCCAGACATGGAATTAGAAACAAAATAATTACACTAAAGTGTTTCATACAAAACAGCAAGATGTGAGATCTTGTATAGAATATAGCTTCTTACAAGAAAAAATGAAATGGACTGCCTTCAAGTCGATTCCAACTTATGGCAACCCTATGAATAGACCCAAAAGCCAATGTGGTGTCTGGTTAACGTGTTGGACTACGACCTGGGAGACCAGGGTTCAATTCCCCACACAGCCATGAAGCTCACTGGGTGACCTTGGGCCAGTCACTGCCTCTCAGCCTCAGAGGAAGGCAATGGTCAACCCCCTCTGAATACCACTTACCACGAAAACTCTATTCATAGGGTCGCCATAAGTTGGAATTGACTTGAAGGCAGTACATTTACATTTTTTATGAACAGACCTACTTTTCCCCCCTCTTTCATTTATGTGAGCAAATATAATTTGCCTTATTGCAACAGTCTTTATTTAATATACAGAAAGGCCACTCTAAAGGTTAATGTGGCATCCTCACCTCTCGGTTTGCTCCTTTTTCCTAGTACATCTTTCATTGCTGTCTCTGGCTTTTGAATCTGTGTTCCCTCCTGCTCTTCGTTCACTCCTTTGCCACTTCCCCCAGCTGTCTTCCCCAACAGGTACATTTGTTTTCCATATGTTTGTTGACTTCCCCTCTCCAATTAAAAAAACTTTCTGTAACATCACACTACTCCATGAAAGCTGTAATCCTTCATGCAGAAAAGGACAACCGAAATTAACAAGGGGATGGAGCAACTCCCTTATTTTATTCATGGAGGACATGGCTATCAATGGCTACTAGCCATGATGGCTGTGCTCTGCCACCCTAGTCTGAGGCAGCATGCTTCTGAAAACCAGTTGCCGGAAGCCTCAGGAGGGGAGAGTGTTCTTGCACTCGGGTCCTGCTTGCGGGCTTTCCCCAGGCACCTGATTGGCCACTGTGAGAACAGGATGCTGGACTAGATGGGCCACTGGCCTGATCCAGCAGGCTCTTCTTATGTTCTTATCTGGTTGGCCACTGTGAGAACAGGATGCTGGACTAGGTGGGTCCCCACTGGCCTGATCCAGCAGGCTACAAAAGATCACACCACCATCACATAGGAAGCTGCCTTCCACTGAGCCAAAACATTTGTCCATCTAGCTCAGTACTGTCTGTATTGATTGGCAGTGGCTCTCCAGGATTTCAAGCAAGGGTATTAAGAGAAATCCTCCTTCTGAAGCTAGTCTTTTCTTTGGGACTAATGCCCCATTGATGCCGTTGGGAGGAATTCATCCCAATGCAAATAGATTATGGCTGTGTACACACCATGTATTTGAAGTGCTCGTGTGTACATGAGTTCGCACATGCACACGCACATGCAAATCATAGGAACTGTAGTTTACCCCTCACAGAGCTAGAATTCCCAGTACCTTTAACAAATTACAGCTCCCATGACTCAGGGGGAGGGGGGGGAAGAAACGTGCTTTAAACGTATGTATGCAGTCCAAATTGGTGCTGAAATTGGCATGTGGTTTCAGGTAAATTCTCCTAATTCTAAATCCAGTTTGTGAGCAAGATTCTCCCCCCCAAAGTTACCTCGTTATGTTCAGTTCTACTAAATATATGTACCCTGCTCCTGCATTAATGGGGGGGGGGGTTAAACACTTTATTAAAAGTGTTTTGAAATGAGTGAATTAACCAATGAATCAATCTAACATTGCATCCCTAATGGTAACTCTACACATGATTTTTTTTGAAATACTGATAGTGTTAATGATCTGGCTGCTGAATACGAGTGTAGCTATTCTGCAAGACGACAATTAGGTTAGTTCTGAGGTTAAACCCTTTTTTAAAAAAACATTGGGGAGTTATGTGAATGGAAGCATTTCCCTATTTTCAACAATGAAGTGTTGGAGGGTATTTTATTTACTTATTCGACAAGATCTGTATATCACCCAATCAACAAAAACGTCTTCTTATAGCAGCAGGACTGGTGATAGCTGCTTCCTGGAAAATACTTGACCCACATATGATTCATAAATGGTATCAGGAAATATGGAAATTAGCACTTATGGGAAAACTAACACATAGTTCAAAAGCAATGAGACAAGGAACAGATGCAGATAAGTTCAATGAACAACGGTATAGATTTACATGTATTGCTTTTGTTAGTCAAAGCGATGGGGCTTGCAAGCCTCCAGTCTCGCATGGTCAGATTTGGCAGTCCACAACGGGATAATTATCTGGAAAACAATTCAGGACAATAACCATTTAATATATGCTTATCTCCCTATAGCATTACAGGTACAATAACTCCTCAACTGCACTGTTTTCTCTCATTGTTGTATGCTTGTTTTGTATTCTGTTCTACCCCAAACCAATAAAAACGTTACAAAAAAACTCTGTGGTTTACATAAAATAATAATATAATAATAATCATAATAATCATAATAAATTTAATTTCTTGGTCGCCTATCTGGCCAATGGCCACTCTAGGCGACTTACAAAATTATTAAAATACAATTAATAAAATACAGTAATACAATAAAAACAATAGATCTACAACAACAATATTAAAACTGGGTAGGAGGCATTACAATTACATCGATTAATTAAATATTAATTAATGAAAAGCACATTGAGATAAAATGTATCAATCGATCAATAAAATCAGCACTTCAAAAACAAATATAATAAAAGTACGTGTTGGAGTAGACTTGCCTAAACAAAATAAGTTTTTAGCAGGCACTGAAAAAAGTATAGTGAAGGCATCTGCCTAAACAGGGAGTGAGTTCCAGGGAGTAGGTGGTGCCCCACTGGAGAATCATTTCCTTGCAAGGAGGGTATAATTATGGGTAGTTTTATATATAGATAGATTTCCTTATGCATCAGCAGTACATTTGCTATGTCATTTTCTGGTTTGGTTTCCAGGCAACGCATACCCAAAAGCACAGCTTTTGACTCTTGGTCTCTCATAAACGTAACTGTGTCTCATTCTGAGCTGCCTCTGTATATGTTTCAGCCTCTAATTACGTCTCTCCAGGCTATTATGCTGAGTCATTTGTAATCTTGAGTTGTCAGGCGCAAGCAGGAGTGTGAGAAGAGAATCCCCAGTGGCAGTTTACGCATGATTCATGATGCAGGCAGTTCTTACTCCCATAAGCAGGTTCTTCAAGTGCATGCCATAGTGAGCAAACAATGAGCTAAAGTTAGAAACCACCATATCAGTTGCAGGGGTGTGTCAGTGAGCGAAGAATGTCTCTCTCGCTTGGAAATAATCCAAATATATCCTTGCCCAGAGATGGCACTATTGAACCTTTGTTCTCCAACACAATGGAAATGGACTGCCTTCAAGTCGATCCCAGCTTACGGCGACCCTGTGAATAGGGTTTTCATGGTAAGCGGTATTCAGAGGGGGTTTACCATTGCCTTCCTCTGAGGCTGAGAGGCAGTGACTGGCCCAAGGTCAGGAGGGGATTAATCAGCTTCTGCCAGTGGGTTATTTCTGGACTTTGCCTTAAGGAAATGCTTCCGTGTGGAGCCCAGCTGTGTCTTACATTTACCAATGGGGTGTGCATTTGCTGTCATCACAAAGAGGAAGTGGAAGCAAATGAGTCCCGCTTCTTTCAGTTTTCAGCTGTTATGAAACAAATGCCACAAGTAATAAACAGATGCAACTGGGGTTTGTCTTTGTACCCCCATTCATTAATCATTCATAGCCTACCTTTTCATTGCAGCAGCAGAGTTCCTCTTGGCACCTGCCTGCGGGTGGCCACATTTCCTCATAAGACCTTGAAATGCATCCTTCTGGAGCATTCAGTGCAGGGGGTTGCCATCCCTGGACTAGAACACATGTTCTAGAACAATTCCAGGACTAGAAAAATCTGCCCTTTTTATGAGCAACTCATCCTGCAGGATGAGTCTGGAATAAAGCCCATGTATGTAGCCTGAACGCTGAGTTCTCTTCATTTGCCATATATA
The DNA here is from genome assembly GCF_030035675.1 of Rhineura floridana. Taxonomy (NCBI): domain Eukaryota; kingdom Metazoa; phylum Chordata; class Lepidosauria; order Squamata; family Rhineuridae; genus Rhineura; species Rhineura floridana. The sequence continues at coordinate 8,782,307 of NC_084485.1, forward strand.
AGAGGCACATGTGAATTGTCCCGATCCCGTCCAGGAGAGCTTTGCTCTCTGGATTTCCATACAATAAATCTGGAGGAGTATGATGGAGAATATAATCACAGCAAGTACCTTTTAAAAAAAACACTTTTCTACAGAGGTCTGTATAGCTGGCTTCCCCCATATATTTTTTATTAGCCAAATTTCTCTCTCCCCCACCCACCAAGGGTTGTGCATAAGTGCTATGTTCAGGAGATATTACTTTCTGTTTGCCCTTGTATCATGGGAGGTAGTTGTAGTAAATGATGGATTAATTCCCAGGCCATTTCCTATTGTATTACCAATGGTGCACCTGTATCCCACCATTTGACTTGGGGTCGCTATGGGGCAAATGTGTGGGAACCATTTAATTTTTTTATTTTAAATAAATTTGTGATGATCCCAGAAACCGTGCCTGTAATACTGAAGTATTTTTTTAAAAATCATAGAGATGTGCTTTGTTGTTTTAAAGATACAGCTGCAACCTGCACTGCAGACGACAGTGGCCAAGTCAATAACACACGTGAGACCAATGTGGGAACAGAGATGGATCCCAAGTCCACTCAAAAGAAGGAATGGGCTGAGGAATGTCATGGTGTATATTTCCTCCATCTTGCCTGCAATCTTACAAGTGCTTACCTTGAGGTTTGCCCCACCGATGACAATGCTACTTACTTCACAGTTGATATCGGTTGCATGGAGGATAAGGCTTTCAGTGATGGCCATGTTGCTGGAAACTGCAGGGGAAGGAGGAGAGTGCTCTTGCGATCAGGTCCTGATTGTGGGCTTCCTGTGGGCATCTGGTTGGCCACTGTGAGAACAGGATGCTGGACTAGATGCGCCACTGGCCTGATCCAGAAGGCTCTTCTTATGGTGTTATCTATTGGGTTGATCAGAAAGTGAGCATTTAGTGCTGTCGATCCATATTTGGCTAATAAAAATATTCTGGTGTCTTTTTATTCTGCATTGTTAGATTTACGCTGCTGGATTCTCTGTTTTTCTGCTATAGTGAATTCTTCAATGTATACTGAAATTTCAGAAAGGGGATTCTTTAATGTTTAAGAGTGTTCATCATAATATTTATTTATTTATTTATTACATTTGCATACCGCCCCATAGCCAAAGCTCTCTGGGCGGTTTACAACAAGAGGACTTCCAGAGTGACTTACAACAACTTGGGACCAGAATATTTAAGGGTCCACCTTGCCCAGCATCTGCACTCCTCAGATCGGGCACTACAGAGAAAACCATATGCCCCCAAAGTGCACTTAGCCTGTATTGGAAACCGGGCTTTTAGTGTTGCAGCTCAAGCTCTTTCGAATCAATGACCAGCCAAATTCAAAGAGGCATCTAGCTTGATGATGCTTAGGTGCCTACTAAAGACATTTTTGTTACAAAGGCTTTCCCTGCAGTGCAACCCAATCATTTATGGAACATCAATTTTATACCTGATGAAATTGTTTTGCTGTTTTTTGTGCCTGTATGGATGATTTTATTGTTTTTGGAGTTTGTTGAATTGATTTGATTTGTGTTTGTAAGCTAGTGTTTGCATGTGTTTTCTGTTTTTATGTTGCATGTTGCTTCAATGGGCTTTATGCTGTGATATGGTCTATATATTTGTATAGCAACAGCAACACAATAAGAATCTATAAAACTTTGTTGTTCTTATGCCCCTTCAAGTCAAATTCAATTTATGGCGACCTTATGAAACAGTGGCCTCCAATAGCATCTGTCAAGAACCTGTTGGGCTGCCCTTAAGGTCGGTCCGGAAGCTGCAGCTGGTGCAAAATGCGGTAGCGAGACTGCTCACTGGGGCTGGGCATCGCCAACATGTCACCGCACTGCTGAAGGAATTGCACTGGCTGCCCATTTGCTACCAGCCCAAGTTCAAGGTTCTAGTTCTGGTGTACAAAGCCCTATACAGCTTTGGACCAGGATACCTGAAAGACCATCTTATCCCTTATATACCCAGTCGATCACTGCACTCTGCAGGTGAGGGCCTCCTGCAGAGACCATCTTATCAGGGGATTTGTTCCTCACAACATAGGAAATGGACTTTTGGAATTCCCTCCCCTTAAATATCAGACAGGCGCCATTTCTGTTATTTTGTTGGCGCCTATTGAAGACCTTCCTCTTTCAACAAGCCTTTTAAGTTGAGACCTTATTCCAGTATGCGTCTGTGTTGGAATTGCTTTTTAATATGTTTTTAAACCTTTTTTTTTTTTAAAAAAAACACCAATATGTTTTTAATCGTTTTTTTTTTAGATGTCTTTGAAGCTTTTGGGAGACCAGGGTTCGAATCCCCACACAGCCATGAAGCTCACTGGGTGACCTTGGGCCAGTCGCCGCCTCTCAGCCTCATGAAAACCCTATTCATAGGGTCGCCATAAGTCGGAATCGACTTGAAGGCAGTATATTTACATTTTTTTTGTTTTAATCTATTTTAAAGTCCGTTTTTTTATGTTTTAAAGTGTTTTTAGTGCTTTTGTTTGCTGCCCTGGGCTCCTGCTGGGAGGAAGGGTGGGATATAAATCAAATAATAAATAAATAAAGAATGAACCTATCCAATGAAAAAACAGCAGAGAAGCATTAAAATCAGTGATCACACCAAAAGATCTAAGGGTTAGAGATTGTTGAAATGCAACTTGTCCCTCAAGTGCTCCAGTAACTGTTTTGAAAGAAAGCAAGTCACATGATGCCTTACACATGGATGATCAGTTGTAAACCAGCTGCTCTCCTAACGCAGCTTCACAGGGGTCATGAGCCCAGCATGCACAAGGTCTGCGGTTCAGTCTCCGGCTAAAATAGTCTCAGGTCAGTGGGACACAGGGAAAGACCCTTAGCTGAGACCTTGTGTTCATATTTCACACAAATATTTACTGCTGTTGCACACATGATGTTTTCTATCAATGGCAGTTAGCCACGATAACTGTACAGGAAGAGAGGACGCTACCTTATACCAAATCAAACCATTGGTCTGTGCAGTTCAGCACTGTTAGCACTGAAACTGCAGGGTTTCAGACAAGAGTCTCTTCCAGTCCTACACAAGAGATGCCAGGGATTGAACTAGGACCCAGGACCAGCCCCAGACATGCCAGGGCCCTTGGGCACAAGCCTGCCCCAGGGCCCAGCACTCCCCTTCCATGATTCGTGGCAGGATCGCTGCTGGGGATCGCACACCCTGCTATTCCCTTACTTAACCTACCTTTCTCAGCTGTTCTGTGGTTGCACACACACCACTGCCCTTAACAAAGATAGCGGCCGAGGTTTCCCTAAGGGGCTGAAGCCTATGCCACCATCTTGGCTTATGGCAGGGATGCGCGTGCGCAGCACACATGCATGCCATTAGCCAAGATGGCAGCAGAGGCTTCAGCCCCTTAGGGAAACCTCGGCTGCCATCTTTGTTAGGGGCAGTGCTGCGTGTGCAACCGCAGAAAAATGTATGTTAAGCAAGGGAATGGCGGAGCTCCGAAGCTCTCGCCGTGTGATCCGCTGCAGCGATCCTGCTGTGAATCGCAGAAGGGGAACAGGGCCCGAGTAGTCCCAGGGGCCCTCAGCCAGTGCCCCACCTGGCTGTCCTTTGGAACCAGCCCTGCTAGGACCTTCTGATGCAAAGCAGATGCATCACTGTTAAGTCCTTCCCTACTGACTTATGGTACCTCTGGGTTCAGGGGGCATGTGACTCTCAGTGCTAGCTTGGCAAATAATTTCTTTGAGTGACACCAAGATCTAGTACAGGTATGGAGAACCTTTAGCTCACCAGATGTACAACTCCCACCATCTCTGGCTATTGGCCATGCTTGCTGGGGCTGATGGGAGCTGTAGTTTGCACCTTTACTTTGAACAATGCTTTTAAATCATGTTCAGTTATGTTTGACTTTTATTTTCTGTACATCGCTGTGAGATTCTTTGCAACTATGAACTTTTCTTAATAAACAAATAAATAGTTCAGAGACATCTGGAGGCCCAAGGTTCCCCATATTATGAGGGGAGAACTTACCTCCATCCACTTATATATTGCCGTATGGTTTTATAATTTCATTTTATTTTATGTTTTTTTAGTTATTTAAAACATTTATATACTGCTTAATCATTTGCATTTCTAAGCGGTGTTGATGAACCACTTCCTATACAACGTCTCAAGGTAACTAACAAAAACTTAACAATTGGACTGCCTTCAAGTCGATCCCGACTTATGGTGACCCTATGAATAGGGTTTTCATGGTAAGCAGTATTCAGAGGGGGTTTCCCATTGCCTCCCTCTGAGGCTAGTCCTCCCCAGCTGTCGAGGGCCTGCTCAGCTTGCCACAGCTGCACGAGCCAGCCCCTTCCTTGTCCGCAACTGCCAGCTGGGGGGCAACTGGGCTCCTTGGGACTACGCAGCTTGCCCACTACTGCACAGGTGGCAGGGCATGCCACCCCTGAGCCACTCCCTGTGGGGTGATCTTTAGCTGGCCCTTGACACCCAGGAGACACGAGCAGGGATTTGAATTCACAGACTCTGGACTCCATGCCAGGCTCTCCTCCTCATTGTGCTATACCAGCTCAATTAAAATCTGTTTCACATCCAATGCAGATAAAGACTGGGTTTAAAATCTCCACTCAAAAGCCTTGTTGAAAAAGGGAGGTTTTCAATAGGTGCTGAAAAGGCAATAGAGAGGGTGCCTGCCTGATATGTAGTAGAAGGGAGTTCCAAAGGATAGGTGCTGCCACGCCTATATCGTACAGAAAAGACCTCCTGATGAGATGAAATCTGCAGCAGGTCCCCTCCTGCAGAACACAGTGATTAACTGAGAACAGAAGGGGTGAGGCAATCTTTTAGGTGTCCTGGTCCCAAGCTGTATAGGGCTTGGTCCACCCATACCAGTACCTTGGACTTACCTAGTAGCTAACTGGCAACCAGTGCAATTGTTTCAGCAGTGGCATAACATGATGGTGATAGTTTGCCCCCTCCCCAATAATAGGGGTTATATCCAAGTTTTATTCAGAATTTTATTTATTGAAATTAATGGACCTAAGTTAGTCATGTTGATTAATTTCAACGGGTCTACTCTGAGTAGGACTAGCACTGCATACAACCCAATGCCTATATAAGCGAGCACCCTGTAAAAAAATGTTTGTGTGTTGTGAGCACCTTCAAAACTCCTTTATCTAGGAGATTTCACCAGCCCTGTAGCCAGGGTGGGGGAATGGGGGCACCCCTCCAAGCTATCCTTTGCCTCCTCTCAGAATTTTTTTCTGGAAACTGTATTTTTAATTTGTGACATGCATGCTGGTCACTGACATGACAGACGATGACAACCCCCATTTAAAGAATGACAGCTTGTTTTAAGAACAGGAGCAATTTAAGAGTGGATTTTTCATAATCATAGCCACCCTATAATTACTTAAGTGATCCTTAAGTGATCCTGAAAAAAAACAGCTTGTAGAGTAACGTGACCCTTGAAGAGTTAAATATTAGAACTTTGTATTATTGGGTGGAGTTAGACTCCACCCCTTAGACTTTCCTTTGCCCTGCTTTTCAGTTTCAGTTTCAGGTGTGTTCTTTACCCAGCCAGCAGTAAAGAAGCATGTTTGTATGCCTGCAGTAATAAGTAAGAGTTTGTTTCTTCTGCAGTTATTATGATGGTAGAGCAGGATTGGATGCTTCTTGCTAAAGGGTGAAATAAAGAGATAACTTAAAGTGATCTGAAAAAAAATATCTACCCTAAGTTACTATTTACTCTTTTAAAGCACTCACTATACTCACAATCATAGTGGTTGTTTTTTTCTTGAGTACTTGGCAAAGGATGAAAACATCCCTAGAGGAACAGAAACACTGCTGTGCACACTACAATTGGCTGGCCGGCCGGCCGGCCACCTAGGCTGTCATTCAGGCCTAATTTCTGATTTTCCCAATATGTACAGCTCAACATGAGGCCTTTTCAGGGTTCAGTGACTCACAAGCACTTAGCAAATTTGATTTTTCTTGCATTTGAAAAAAAAAGACAGCTAACCTTAATTTTGGTTTTAAAAATTACATTACATTAATTCTAGGAAAAACCAAACACTGTAACTGTTCTAAAGTATGGTTTTAGGTGCTATGCATTTTCTCTCTCTCTCTGAAAAGCTATATTGTAAAGCTACCATTCAGAAAGCTTTCTTGCATGTTTATCAAGCATTTTTATAATCTTACAGAAGGAAGTCTATTATGCAGTAAATGTTTTACTATAGTTAAGGACTTAATCTCATTGACTTCAACAAGGAAATTATGTTGCAATAGGCAAATGTTGCATGTTCACTTACAGGGAATATTTGGGAAATATCCCATGTACCTGTTCACCATGATGTAACTTCCTTATGGGTGGGGTTAGTTACCTGGTTTCCTCCTTCCTTTGTCCTGGAGGATTTTTTGAATATTCTCCATTGCTGATCTATCCACCGTAGAGAGAGGCCGCATGGCAAATGATGCTCTCTGCTGAGAGCATCAATACCAAACACCCAAAATGGACTGAGACGTCTATTTTCTTTCATCTAAGCTACAGCCTATGTTTCTAACATATGAGGAGGTCGTGAGTAAATGTTTTTATCTTTTACCTAAGAAGATTGTGTCTGTTGTTATTTATATAGAGAAAGGTGAGGCTGGTTACATTCTCGCTCTGCTGCTTGTGTTTTTATATCTCTGCTAAGAAATAGGACCAACCAAATTAGTTCCTATTTCTCTGTGGTATTTTTATAATACCAAACAAATTACACATACTGTTCTCAGCACCACGCTCCCTAAATGCTTAACTATGGTTGCATTGTAATGTGCTCTCGCTCTGTTTCTAAACCTGTTTTTTTGGTAAGGATGTTGTCATGATACAAGATTAAAACAGATTTTTGAGAAAACAAGCTCCACAGTAGTTTTTACTTCTTAGTTATAGCATAAACTGTTTTGTTTTACACCTTTTGGTATCCACCTTTTGGTATCCCTTTGTTCACCGTATCCTTAACATCCTTTTGTCTTAAGAAACAAAAATTATACCAGTCATTTAATTCCAAGTGTTCATACTAAATTTTCTGTTAACTTACATAATGGGCTATGTAAAGGTCATGTTAACACACTCTCTGCATAGAGGAGAGTGTCCCTTCTCCTGGCCCTCACATCCTCTCCACCAGTGGGGGTGGGGGTGGCTGGTGCTGTGCACCTCCCCCCCAATGCCTCACCTAGAAATGTGGCTGCCCTACCTAACAAGGAAGGCTGGCTACAGAGCTGGGCTTCCCAGAATGGAAAAGCTCCCCCTCCCAACAAGAAAGGATGCCTTGAAGACACAGACTAGGCACGCTGCCTGCCTGAGGATGCTTCATGGCAACCCCAAGCCTGCAAGGAGAAAGACAGTCCATTTTCCTGTCCTACAAAACATTATTGACACTACTTCTGGGAATGGCTTGGAAAGGCGGCTGTCAATCCATCACAGATCAATACTATAGTTTCAAGTCAAGGCTCAGCACAGATGTGATGCTGCCTCCTTCCCTTTAATTTACATTCATTGGTGGCATTTACCAGAACTATCTTGTAATTCAGAGAAGGAGGGGAAAGGGTATTTGCATTTCCCCTTAAACATCCTCTTTTCATGCAATCCACCAAAGAAATTAATTAGGAAATATTTGATGTTTCTTCATATTTCAGGAACAAGCAACAAGGGAGTGGGTATCATTCAATAAAGTGGAATGGAGGGGGGGGTGCCCCAGAATGACAAAAAGAAAAACGTAGATAGGAAAATACCAAAAGTTTAATGAGGAGCGTGTATTTTTAAAATGATCTTGTAAAAAGCCCAACACGTTTCGGCTAACAATATACAGCCTTCATCAGGGGCTAGAAGAAACAAATATAGAATAAAATAAATATACAATTTGTTTTAAGTCTTTATGTACAGTTTCTAATATCAAAAGGAGAGGCGCACCCCTAGTAGATCATTTTTCAGATTGCAGACATACCCTTACGGATTTTGAATTTTGGGTTTTGGAAAAGACACATGGACATAATCCAAGCGTACTTTTAAAGAAAGAAATAGCATGGACCTTAAAATTAAACACTCTTTCTCCACATGGGTTGAATGAAGACATGGACTTTCTTCCCCTTCTGTAATGGTATGTACTTTAGATACGATCCCTTAAGAAAGACTGCAGTGAATCACCTAATTAACACTCCAGCTGTGACCATTCATGACTGACTATAACTAACCCAACGGTTTCCAGCAGGCACGTTTATTAGATTTGTTCTGATGATCATGATATCGATTACTAATACCCTCTTACAAGCATTTCTGGCTGAGACTAACATATGTATCCAGGCATTCAGTAATTGGTATGTGAGCAGAGAAGTTTCCTTTTTATTTTCCCACCATGTTCTATATTAGAAACTGTACGTTAAAAACAAATTGTATATTTATTTTATTCTATATTTGTTTCTTCTAGCCCCTGATGAAGGCTGTATATTGTTAGCGGAAACGCGTTGGGGTTTTTACAAGATCATTTTAAAAATACACGCTCCTCATTAAACTTTTGGTATTTTGCTATCTACGACGTTCCTTTTGTCATTCTGTGGCACCACCACCACCCTCCTCCATTCCTCTTCATATTTCAATCAGATCTTATCTGCATGCAGTGATTTTATTTTTTGGTACTCATAGCTTGATAAAGTGTTGTGGGTGCCAGCACAAAATAGCTACCACAGGCAGCAAAAAAGAGGCGACATACTCCGCACCATTGAGTACCATCCCATTGAATATACTGATTGCCTCTTAGCTCTTCTGCCTGTTTACCTTAATGCCCTTCCATCTCCTCCTGTCACCATGACAGCCTCTTTTGCAAAGACCATGACCAGAGGTGTAATGGTCCAGGATCACAGGGGGTCTTAGACCCTTTATTTTTTTGGGAGCAGGGTCCCAGCAGGTTCCCTATGTCTCCAACATTCTATGAGCCAATCAGCATGAAAGGGGAATGTGTGAGCCACTGAGAAGAGTCTTCTAGCATGCTTCCTTGTCCTTTCCTGTTGATTGGAGTCAATCAGAGTGAAAGGAGGTGAGTCAGCCATTGGGAAGACTATTCTCAGTAGCTAACACATTTCCCTTTCATGCTTATTGGCTCCTAGGAACATCTGTTGTCGTGGGAAAAGTTGCACGTAGGAAGAACTGAGGAGTGTGAAGATGATCACGGGGAGCAAGGGGGTATAGCTGTGAGGGGACCTGGCATGACTATCATGAAGGGACCCTGCCCTTCTGGATTTGTCACTATACTACTGACAATGCCTTGCAGCACCCACATGTGTCTGGGGTGGTATATACAGTATATGTCTCCTTCTGATTCATGTCCTTGATTGATTGCTCAGTTGATTTTACTTATATTCTGCTGTCCTTTTGGCAAACTCAGAGTTCACCTGCTGGCTTGCAGCTCCTGGTGATTTCCTACCCGGGCATGGATCAGCCCCACCTGTTCTTAGCTTCATCTGTGTCTCAGTATCAGACGATGCTGAATCATTCACAGGGACCCTTCTGTGTACAGCGATGAACATTACATACAGCAGTGCAGTGCAGTGCAGGCTGGTGGCTCCAATGTCAGTGGGGCAGTGAATCCGCTGAAAGCACCTTGGACAGCTCCTTGGAAGTTCAGAATAAAACCCGGAGTGGATTCACTGCCCCGCTGACACGGGAGTCACCAACCTGCACTGTACCAATGTATGGTGAGAGATTGAAACATAAGCCATGAAGTGTTCTGGTTTGAATGAAACATTTGCTCTAAGGAAGCTACTTTTGTGTCAAGCTTCAGTAACAATAACACTGACCTACCTTGCAAGACTGCTATGAGGATTTGATATTCATTTATTCACTTATTTATTTAAAAGCATTTATAGACCGCTTAATATTTCTGACACCTCTAAGTGGTGTACAGTCTAAAAAACAATCATTAAATAAAAAGAAAGACCTAAAACCCGGTAAAATAACAATATACGAACACATAAAAGCATTCAAAAGCAAATAAAAGGAAATTTTGGACACCTCAAAACACATAAAACAGAGTCCAGTCTGGTAAGGGAAAGCCTATACAAAAAGATAAGACTTCGAGAGACATCTGAAGCAACAGATAGCTGAGGGAAGGGGATTCCACAGTACAGGGGCAACAGCAGAAAATGCCAGTTTTCCAGGTCACTGCCCTATGATATTCTGTAGGGTGAGGAGCCATTAGTAGAATTTCCCAGATTATCGAAGTGATTTGATAGGTTCCTACAGGCCTTATGTAGCAAACCCAGGTTTCCTGGCACATAATGGCCTCATTTTGCACATAACACTGAGTCAAACTTTGGCTACAGATGGTGGTTAAGGAGGGGAGACTTTGGCCCCAATCCCGGGTTTGGATGTCACTCTAAGTCAAACCTTGGCTAGCTGCCCTATCTCACTGAGTGAAGAAGCCTGGAGAGAAGGAGCAAAGCAGGTGTGAGCTGCTCTCCAGCAGCTAGGAAATTCGAGCCTCCTGAAGTGTTCCAGGAACTGGCATTCAGAAGCATACTGCCACCGACAGTGGAGGGAGAGGGTGGTTTTCAAGTAAATTCTTGCACTCGCACAATGATTATCACAAGCGCAACAGGACTTTCCCTCTTTTCCTTCCATTGTACGTGCCACACATCATCCCCCAAAGCCATCTGCTCTGGAAGGTGGGGGGAAACCCCAGAACAGATTTAGGGAGCATGCGGAGGGGAGGAGAGGGGGAGAATGTTCTGTTAGTGCAAGGATTTTCCTTGTGTAAAGAGATAATCTGTTTAGTGTCACATTGAGTACAATCCAGCTTCCTCTCCCCACCTCAATCCACAGCCCTCCTGGTCCTGATGAGAGCACCAAGTTCATCCCAGTGCACAATGCTTTGTCTGGGACTTTATGTCTGTTCAAGGTCCATGTCCATTATCTGCATAACCCTTGAGTCCCTCTGTGTTGGTTTCCATCATAACAAATAGCAACGGGATTATTTAATACCCATGGGGATGTCCGCGTGGATATGAAAGTGAGACTTGATTTCAAGCCAAGAGAATTTCCCTTTGCATTTTTTCAGATTTCCCTAGCTGTTGCTTATTTTCATTTGTTTGTTTATTGTTTCATTATTTCCCCCTTGGGAAACCTTAATGGGTTCTGCCGGCAATAATGTGATGAAAGAGTCATAAGGTTTCTTGCTTACTAATAATGGCAAAGGCTTGGCGCTGTATTCCTAAAATAAGCCTGTGAGCCTTGCTGCTGGTGCCACTGGGGTAAAGCATGTAAATGGTGGATATGTTCTAGAAAATAACATACAAAAATCATTATAAGGGAGAATTTCTTTGCAAAATGTGTATATTAGAAAAAATTGCATATAAATACATGTCTATTAGGAGAATTTTGCATTAAAATGCTCAGGAATTTTCATGAGGCCTTTCTTTAAAAAAAATTGCAAACTGACTTGAAAATGTGGAGAACTGAATTTAAGATTGGAGGAATGAGAAATGGAAATTGACATGTTTGTCCATCAGTAATAGCAGTGTATGTCCAGGCTTTATACAGAACTTCCACTGATTACCGGGGGGGGGGGGAGGATCAGGTGTAAAATTTCTGGAAATTTTGAAGCCATGGTTTTTCTAATGGATTTTTTGGGGGAAATGGAAAAATATGCAATACTTTTTTTTTAGCACTTTTTACAGATCAAAAGTCATTTTGTTACTTTAGGAACATAAACTGGATTATGTATAACTTCGCTTACCATTCAATTATCTAATTTGGTAAATTAAAAGTACAGTTTATTCAGACAATGATTACAAATGTAATTTACTTTTTAAATTTCGTTTGTTACAAATGGAGCTACAAGCTGCTGAACTGTAAGGAACCTAGTATCTCTTTTGTTTTTCTTGTTTATGAGGAGCAGGCAAAAATCAATAAAAACAGGAGAAACCATCAATATTGCAATAAAAAGAAAACATGAATTCTGGAAATTATTATGTCTCCTCTAGGCCTCCACAGTATCAAGCTCACTGGGGCAGGACATCACCAACATTTTACCCTGCTGCTGAAAGAATTGCACTGGCTGCCCATTAACTACTGGGCCAAGTTAAAGGTGGTGGTTTTGGTGTATAAAGCCCTATACAGCTTGGGACCAGGATACCTGAAAGACCTTCTTATCCTTTATATACCCAGTCAATCACTGCACTCTGCAGGTGAGGGCCTCCTGCAGATACCATCTTATCAGGAGGTCCGTTCCACACAATATAAGAAACGGACCTTTAGTGTTGTGGCACCTACCCTCTGGAATTCCCTTCCTTTAAATATTAGACAGGTGCCATCTCCATTATCTTTTTGGTGCCTACTGAAGACCTTTGTCTCTCAACAAGCCTTTTAAGTAGAGACCTTATCCCAGTATGCATCTGTGTTGGAATTATTTTTTAAGATGTTTTTAAAGCTGTTTTTTTTAAAAAAAAATTTTGAAAAGATGTTTTGTTTTTAAACATGTTTTAAATTTTATAAAAAAGAAGTTTTGTTTTTAAACATGTTTTAAATGTTTTTTAAGAAAACATTTTAAAGAAAAAATGAGTGTTTTATCACTTGTTTGCCACCCTGGGTGGGGAGGAAGGGAGGATCTTAAGTAAATAATAAAAATTCCATAGAAAGAGCTGAGAAATAAGAGGGGAGAAAACTAAGCCTCATTGAACACCACGTCAAATGAAATCATCCTTATTTTCTCAGCTGTTGCTATCAGTTTCTGTATCTTCATATTCATCATGGACTAAAAATGGCAGGCTTGCCTGGATTGAAAAAAGCCTCTATATCCTTTCACATGTCATAGTCCAAAGTTTTACAATTTTTCCAATGTTTGGGGGAGGAGAAAAAAAAAGTCTTTTGAAAGCAAAAAAAGGGAAAAAACAACCCCCTCCCCCCATTTATGTTGTTGTTTTTTCCTCCCGGGCCTTCATGTCTCTAGTTAGGAGTGGGAACAGCTCACGTATTGTACAGTTCCCAGAGTGGTCTAATAGTCTGTCCAGTTTCCCTACAGAACTCTGAGAATTGTAGCTCTATGGGGGGAATAGACCTCTCCTGGCGGCATCCTTTACAAACGATGCTTCCCATGAGTCTTTGGGGGAAGCCATGACTGTTTGAAGTGGAATAACAGTGGACTAAATGTATGGTCTGAATGTGGTCGGACTGAAGCCCAGAAGCAGCCCATGTGGCGGAGTTCAGCCACCGAGATGGCATTCCGACAGTCACATCACTGCCACTTACTGGGAGGGGGCAGGACAGTGGCAAGCCAGGATTGCACAAGAAGCCCTGGATCCTCTCTACTGATGCACCCGCCCCCCTCTGACCTCGCTGGTGCCCAGCCTCACCCCCACACCATCCTGGTAAGTTCCAGCTGCTGGGAGGCCGAGACAATGTCTGCACCCCTGACCTTTCTGGTGTTGGTGTTCCAATGTTGTAGGGGCCAAAAGGGGTGTCTGCTGGGGAGGGAGGGAACCAGAAGGAGGCTTTGGTCTGAAGAAGTCAGTGCCTTCCCAGCCCCCTGATCTGGGCAGAAATTAATCCCTTTTATTGCTCTCCCATTAAGAGAAATTGTGTAAAAACCAAAGAAATTGCTGGAAAAGGACAGAGGAGCACTTCTGCCCTGAATTGTGCCCTGCCAATGAGACCCTGACAGGGAACCGGATGAGGCAGAAAAACATATCCTTGGGTTGCATTTTTTAAACATACTAGGGGCTCCGCCCCTGAGCACTTCGTGCACCAACCTCACCACCTAACCCCAGGCATTCACCATGCCAAACCTCTGAGTGGCTCCAGGAGTTACTGTGTGGCTGCCACCACCTTACTCCCCTCCCCCAAGTCTCCAGGGCAACTCCCCCTCCCCCGGGTCACCAAGGCACCTCCCCCTCCCTCAGGTTGCCAAGGAACCTCCCCCCCCAAAAAATTCTCCCACAGAGGAGAAGGGAAGCTTGAGCAGCTCCGCAGTCCCTCCTCCTTACCCTCCATTGGTGAGGTAGATGTTGGAAGCAGGACACTTGCTGAGGAGGTGCCCCAGCTTGTCGTGCTGCCCACTCACTTGCTCTCTCGTCTGCCCGCCTTCCTTCTCCCCACCACATGGCCTGGAGGAAAGGGAGGCCTCCCATGAACCACTTCTGTGGGTTACCCAGGCCACCACCTGCCGCTCTCTGCCTAGTCTCACCTGCCTGCTCACTCTCACCACCACACAGCCTGCTGGAAAGGGCACCTTGCTGTTGACCCATAGGCATGACTGCCCTGTGTTTCCATCAAGACTAAAGCAAAGAAGAGCACAGCAGGGGTTAAGCTGCTTGCAGAGCCTTGCAGAGCCTTGGCGAGACCGTCAAGGCCAACACCTGGTGCTGCCAAGACAACCAAGGGAGATAAAGGCTGGACAGCTCTGCCGGCCTAGTGTGGGGGAAGGAGTTCTTGCAAGTGGGTTATTGAGGCCGTGAGGGAAAGAGAAAGTCTTGCAAGCTGTACTGTTTTTTTGTTGCTCTCTTTAATGTCCAAAGTAAAGGACTCTTAAACCAAGATCTCTGTCTGTACTTGGATTCCTTGAACGTCTCACTGTTCACCTGTACAGTGCCAGACACGCAATTCCACACACACCAACACTTGCTTGCCTCACAACCCCCCTGCATGATGCTGCATGATGGCATGATGGCTTACAAAAAAATAATATAACTAGGGGCTTCACACACCAACCTTGCCTACTGTCGCCAGCTCTCCCCATCTCCAGGTTGCCAGTGCTCCTCCCTTCCTTTCCCCCCACAGGTTGCCATCCCTCCCCCCATGGGTCACCAGCGCTTCCCCTCCCTCCCTCCCACACAGGTATCCAGCGGTCCCCTTGCCTCCCCCCTGCTCATTGGTTGCCAGCACTCCCACCTCTCTCTCCCCCAGGTCACTGGGGGCTAGGGGTAGCGCGCAGCCTGCTCAACTGGCAAAGCCTCCACCTCTGTCCCTCTTGCTGGCTTGCTGAAGTGCTGTGCCTGGCTTGTTGCTGCTGTCGGATACCTTGTGCTCACTGCTGCACCTCGATGACCACCACTGCTGGGTGCCTTGCGCTTGCTGCTGCCGACGCACACCTCACGCTTGCTATGCACCTTACTTGCCGCCAGGCGCCCCTTGCTCGCCACCATAGCTGCCCCGTCTTGCCTTGCCTCACCTCTAATCATCACGCTACCCATGAACGCTTTTGTGCAGGCACATGCCTGCACAGTTCATGGCTAGCATGATACTTGGAAAAAGATATAATAGGAAGATGATATAATGTGTGTGTGTGTGTGTGTGTGTGTGTGTGTGTGAGAGAGAGAGAGAGAGAGAGAGAGAGAGAGAGTCATTATACTACAACCAGAGAGACCCACACTTGAATCCCTGCTCAGCCATGAAGCTCACTGCGGGACCTTGGGCTACTTCCTCTTTTCCTCAGCCTGTCCTACCTCACAGGGTTATTGTAAGGATAAAATGGAGTGTGGAACTGCTTTGAGCCCCATGGAGGAAAGGTGGGATATAAATATAATTGAGACATTTTGGAGCGATGTACAATATGGCTAAGTTTAAAATATAAATGTGTTTTAAATGGCTTTTTTAAAATGTTTTTTTTAATTTCTATATTTGTTTTAAATGTAATAAAATAAAATAATAATAATAATAATAATAAATCAACACAAGGGAGCATAAAATGGGAACAGCCGTGAAATGTGGGCAAGAAATGTAACAATCAGGCTGTTCAGTGAGCCCTACATGCCTGGGTCTGAGGTCCTCTCCCCAAGGTGATTTTTTTCCCCATGAAACTCTCTAGAGCCCTGACTCATTGCCCTAGTTACCTCTTTCACCTGAAAAAACAGGGAAGGTTCTATTCTTTCCTTACGATACTTAAACACTTGGACTGTTTTTTTGGGTGGAGTTGCTCCAGCATTTATTTATTTTTAATTTAATTCCCCACCCCCGCCCTGCCGTGGTTTGCAGGTGTGAGTCAAACTGGAACCTTCCCAATTTGGTGCCCTCCTTGGTGCTTTGGATTACAACTTCCATCAGTCCCAGATAGCATTAAACGAACTACAGAGCAACTGGGTGAACTTTACCCCTGAACCAGTCATCTCCCAAACAATCAGGAAGCCAAGTACAAACTGCCAAGCCAGACACTCTGGTTTGTTTCCTCACTTTAGGAAAGGAGGAGAGAAGTGGGGAGTTCTTGAGCTGGAGCATGCAGTATGTGCACAAGCCAATTGACCTATGTATGTCCTATGTGGTCTTTGCATGTCACAATGGAGCCATTCACAAGAGGTGGGAAATTAATTACACAAATAATTAAAAGGCTGCATTGCCCACAGCCTTTGTGGGTGCTGTGGCAGGAGCATCGGATTATCCCCACCACTGCACCCAAACCGAGATCCCCGCAGCCTTTGCCCCTCTCCTGTCAGTAACTGGCAGCAACGCATGCTGTTGGGAAGCTAGGCAAACAACAACACCCTGCCTGCACAGCCCAGCCACCCAGTGGAGACTTGTGACTCCCTGTCAGTGGGGCAGTGGAATCTACTCCGGGCTTTAGTCTGAACTTTTAAGGAGCTGTCCAAGGTGCTTCCATTCCAGCTCCATGGTGCTTCAGCTCCTTGGACAGCTCCTTGAAAGCTCAAACTAAAACCCAGAGTGGATTGCACTGCCCCACTGACATGGAGCCACCAGCTGCCACTTCTACCACCTGCTACTGCTCCTTCTCTCCTAGCCCACCTCCTCAAGTCCTGCTTGCAGGCTTCCCACAGGCATCTGGTTGGCCACCATGAAAACAGGAAGCTGGACTAGATGGGCCACTACAAGAAGACCCTGCTAGAGGTTCCTACAAGCTGCAGCTTCTGGATCAGTCTTAAGGGCAGCCCCAAATAGAGCATAGCCCAGACTTGAGGTCACCCTCAACGAAACATTAAACTGATTCGGGCCTGATCTAGGTGAGATCAGCCCCAGATCAGCCAGGCTTGGATTGTTGTTCTTGCTGCTGTTGTTGTTATTTGATTTATATCCCACCCTTCCTCCCAGCAGGAGCCCAGGGCAGCAAACAAAAGCACTAAAAACGCTCTACAACATCATAAAAACAAACTTTAAAACACATTAAAACAAAACATCTTCAAAAATGTTACTTTAAAAAAGCTTTCAAAACATCTAAGATTAAAAACATTTTACCCACAGAGAACTTTTGGCCTACTATTTATTGATTTATTATTTGATTTATATCCTGCCCTTCCTCCTGGCAGGAGCCCAGGGCAGCAAACAGAAACGCTAAAAACACTTTAAAACATCATAAAAAGACCTTAAAATGCATTAAAACAAAACAACGTTAAAAACATTTTTAAAAAGCTTTAAAAACATATTTAAAAACAAAAAGGGTTAAAAACATATTATTAAAGAAAACATATGAAAAGCAATTGTAACACAGGTGCAGACGATGTTGAGCTTGATTTGGAGGGAAGTATTGCATGCCAGCATCTGAGAGGAATTTCCTGCTCCCTTTACCCTGCAGTTGTTCGCCTTTGGCCTAATGGATTAATCCTCCCCTCGGGGCATATGACTGGCACGCTGAGAATGGTGATTCAGCAACGAAGTTTAAAGCATAAGGACTGCTGAGTTCAGTGGGGCTTAGCGGTGATGTGGGGGCAGATCATTCATGAGCGAGATGGGGCAGCCTGTTTGCACAATCCACCCATCCCTTTCCTCTAGCTGAACAGGGAATCATGCGATATAGAGGTTTGATTCACATGACATATAAATGCCCACACATTTATGCACATGACATATAAATCTGCATCAATATGCAGATGACACTCAGCTGAGTCAGGTGAGGTCATAGAATCATAGAATAGTAGAGTTGGAAGGGGCCTACAATGCCATCAAGTCCAACCCCCTGCTCAATGCAGGAATCCAAATCAAAGCATTCCCGACAGATGGCTGTCCAGCTGCCTCTTGAATGCCTCCAGTGTCGGAGAGCTCACTACCTCTCTAGGTAATTGGCTCCATTGTCGTATGGCTCTAACAGTTAGGAAGTTTTTCCTGATGTCCAGTCGAAATCTGGCTTCCTGCAGCTTGAGCCTATTATTCCGTGTCCTGCACTCTGGGACGATTGAGAAGAGATCCTGGCCCTCCTCTATGTGACAACCTTTCATGTACTTGAAGAGTGCTATCATATCTCCCCTCAGTCTTCTCTTCTCCAGGCTAAACATGCCCAGTTCTTTCAGTCTCTCCTCATAGGGCTTTGTTTCCAGTCCCCTGATCATCCTTGTTGCCCTCCTCTGAACCTGTTCTAGTTTCCATGAGTGTCTTAGAGCAGCACTTGGACACAGCGGTGGGCTGAATGACAGGCAAAAACCTGAAATGGAATCCGGGTGAGATGGAGGCATTGTGGGTAGGTGGTTTCTGGGTCTGGGAATTAGGTGGGTTGTCTGTTCTGATCACATGTTCCCCCTCAAGGGGCAGGTGCATAGTCTGGGGGTGCTCCTGGATCCATCATTCTCACTGGAGACCCAAGGGGACACAGAGGCTAGGTGTGCGTTTTTCAGCTTTACTGAAACAGACTTTTTCCAGTCTACCAGGATAGCCTGCCCACTGTGTATTGGTGACCTCAAGATTGGACTATGCTCTATGTGGAGCCACCCTTTAAGGCTGCAGCTTGTAAGAACATACGAAGATGGAAACGGAGTTTTAGGCCCTTTGGAGGTCCACTGTGAATTGTTTGCAAGGCACTTTGAGGGTAAAGTTGCTCGCCTCTGTAGCAATCTTTATGCCCCGTCCACATCTACTGTAGTCCCCAGTGAGGTGTCCAGTGCAACATCTGCTGCAACTTTTAGCATGTGTTTTTTAAGTGTTTTTAAATTTGTATATTTGTATATTTGTTTTTAATGTTTTTAATTGTTGTAATTGTTGTAAACCACCCAGAGAGCTTCAGCTATGGGGCGGTATACAAATGTAAATAATGTAAATAATAATAATAATAATAATAATAATAATTTGCTCCCAATTCTGTTGTTGACCTGTAATGGGGTGGGGAACCTCTAGGCCAATCATGACCCCAGTAGGGGTGCTACTGGGACCACGAGGCCATTTTCTCCAAACCATGGCCACTCTCCCATCAGTTGACATCAACTGATGCCAGGTGCCAGGCGAGAAAACAGGTTTAATCCTGCCTTGGCTGCATGATCCTGTTACCAGCAGGGAATAAAATCGCACAGCCAAAGCAGCAGGATTTAATCTCCATTCACCAGTTGAGCTGAGATTAAAGCCCTGCATAAAAGCATTATTTGAAGCAGCTCACATGCACGTGGAACAACATGCAAAGGTTTTAAGACAGCTCCTGCACTTCCATTTTCTCAAATGGGAGGGCAGGGGCTATCTTAACATCTTTCCCAAATCTTCACACACTACTTTTAAGTCTCTGCGACCAGGATTTAAAGGGCTGGGAGGCTTGGAAATGTGTTTTCCAAGTCTCCTCTTATTTCAATTTTCCACAATTGGGAACTTAAAGGGAGGGGTGGACTTGGAAGATGCTTTTCCAAATCACCCCCGTTAAGTCCTTGATCATGGAGAATTAAAAGGGAAATGCGGGGAGACTTGGAAAAGGCTTTTGCAAGTCTTCCCCTGCCCCCTTTAAGTTTCTGATCATGGAGACGTAAGGGAAGTGCAAGGGATTTTGACAGGTGGGCATCCCCATCTGCCTGCCAATCATGTGACATCATGTGATTGACAGGTGGATCTGGCCCATAGAGCCAAGAAGTTTCCTCACCCTGAACTATACAGACTTATAATAGCTGCGGTACAGCATCTGCCTGCAGAAAGTCTCAGGTTCCTTTCCCTGCATCTCCAGGTAGGGCTGCGAATGCCCTGTGTCTGAAACCCTAGGCTGCCAGTCAGTGGAGACAAATGACTGAGTGATATGAATCACTGGCCTGACTTGGTTGCGACTGTTTTATGATTTGCATTACGTTTTACATTCCCTTTGAGCACTTTGCTTTTTATGCTAGTTTATTTTGGGGACACAGCTTCTTTTCCTTTGGGGTAGGTGGGACAGATGGACTCTCCACTGACTTGCACTGGAGAAGGAGGTGTCAGAAAAATAGCTCAAATCCCCAGGAAAGAGTGGGGATGGAGGAAATCTCACTCCCCCAAGCAATGATCATTGGTGGGTGGTGGGCTTCTCCTGCTCCCATCATTTTTGGGAATGCAACAGAGATCTCTCCAGCTACTTGCATAGGGGATGGCATCTTTCCATGTGAAAAACAAAAACAATCACAACTTTTAATCCCTCCACGAAATCACTGTGATTGGAGTGCCCTGGAAAATAATGCAATGTGATTAAAAGCTAGACCTATCCTTCCCAATGAGAATTCACACAGACCTTTCCACCCTCTGGATGTTTCCCCAGTCAGCTTGGTTTCATTTCTTGGGCACAGAGGGGTGACAACTGTGCAGGTTTTGGACAGCTGAGTCCACAGAGCCAACTGAGGAGCTGAAGGAGTAGCTGGTGCACCTCAACATGACTTCTTAACGGGCACAATCTGATTCATAAACATGAGAATCATCTCCAAATTAACATGTTTTAGGGTACACACAGACCCGAGACACACCTTTAGCTCAGTTCACCTCCAGCTATCATAGGAGCAAGTTGCTTAATGGGAGCTGAAACATCTGACCTGCTTTCCCCAAGGGCTCCTCCATGGGGTCTGAACAAAATGGCTATTCTGTAGATTCTGGTTTGAGGGGGGAAAACTATGGTCCCTATCTTGGTACTCTAATTTAACTGAGCAGCCTCTGCAGTCAGTATCTGCTGTGAGATACCTCGACAATTTGTCTTGTTTATATTTTTCACCGGACATTCCCTCTTCTCAACTTTTGTTGTTGCCATTCCAGGAAAATTCACAAAATTTACTGCATCAAATAGCTTCAGTTTCTTTGTGCATCATTCTGTTGCTAGTGAAGTAATGGGGCTTTTTTGTTGTTATTATGGAAGACTCCTGTTCAGGAATTTGTTTTATGTGGGGAGATTAGTGCACAACAATCAACACACAATCTTGACAGAAAAAGGCTTTGGTCCAATGGCATGGATACCACGACGATTGGAAGTCCTTTATCTGCTGCAGCCTTCATCTGCCTTCACAGCCGTTGTAACATACACATTGTTATCCTTCGCCTGTTCTGCCGTTGAGGACATTCTTGGATTGTTCTTTGTCTGATTCCTCTCCCTTGACCGTACTGCCATGGGTGACCCTGCTGGGAGTACATGACTCCCGACAGCATCACTCACAGGGTTCACTGGAACACGCAAGCCCACTCATCACTACAGGGTGATGATCTAGCGAGGGGTGAAGCAATGGTTGCCTAGCCAATATATACAGAATATTTTCTTTGTGGTTTGAGATGGAAGCCACCTGAAATGAGGCAGAAAATGGTTGTGCTGTTAGGAAAGTTGTTGGTAATGTGGTCTGCAATGCTTTATTTCAGTGACACAAGTGGTATTTTCCAGACAGGAACTCCTGTAGATTTCAACAGATAAGCAATGCCTGCTCAGAGGAATTATATCAAAGAGAGAATTTCAATGGATGACCAAGGAGAATGACTAATTTAGAGAAGGCACCCTAACCTATTTATTTAATGAAGTCCAGGCAAATGTTTCAACTACAAAAGTAGTTGAAAACCCTACAAACATAAATGTAAATATAAATGCAAAATAAAATGAAATCACATTCATGATGTTAAATCAGGACCAGAATCAAATTACAACATGACAGCAGATACATCAATTAGTACAAATGGCAGGAAAACTGAATAAAATGGCAGAGAAAATATTAAAATAAGTCAAGCAAGAAACAAAGCCAGATTTGTTCCTTATTAAAAACCTCCGGAAAATAAAATAAGTTCTTCACTTTGTCCATAAAATGTAGCAACGGAAACACCAGAATTGGTCTGCCAAGACAGTTCTGAAAACGGACCCCTAGAGACTACAACCCATCTTGGGCCCTACAGTCCCCATCACTGGCAACCAAGCAGATAGAACTACTGGAGGGGAGATGGGGTGCTAGGCTCCAGGCTTGGAGACTTGATCCTTTAAGATCAATGCTCTCCAGGAAAGAGGTACGGCCTGGGAAGTATACTCCGGATTCTGAAGAATCAAAGACCTCATTCACTCCAAACCTTGTGCAAGTAATTTCCTCACTTGGAGCTCTCCAAGGTACTGAAATTTTGTCTGTACATGCTCTAAATCACATCACCTCTTTGTAGAGGTCATCCACTAGGGTGACTAATGCTGTTTTGCTTCCAGATCCAGATAAGAAACCAGATTGGAATAGATCTAAATAATGGGTATCATCCAAGAATGTCTGGAACTGAGCTTGTACCACCTGCGTGAACACTTTATCCAAAGCAAGAAGGTTTAGCAACTGGCAAAAGTCTTAACTTCTGGCTGATGCTCTGAGCCAAGATTGGACAAGGCTAAAGGCAGACGTGGGGAACATTTGCCCTTCCAGATGTGGGCAAACTACAACTCCCATAATCTCTGGCTACTTGCTATGCTGGAGCTGACGGGAGTTGTAGTGCAATCACACCAGGAGGATTCCCCAGATGGAATATCATCTAAATCAGACTTCCCCAACCTTGCGCCTTCCGGGTGTTTTGGATGACTGATATATAATAATAATAATAATAATAATGATAATAATAATAATAATAATAATAATAATAATAATAATAATAATAATAATAATAATATAGTCTTAAATAGGTGGAGGGCAGCAGGTAGGGGAAGGCTGATGGATCAATAATGACCAGATGAGGCACTAGTCACATTTTGTTTTGTTTTTATTATGATATTATCTCACCTGCTTTTCCAAAAACATAAAGTCACATAAAAATATCACTCTGAAACAAAACAGCATCAATCGTTTTTTTTTTTTTAAAAAGGAGCAACATACCCTCTAAAAACAGAAAAGCCAGTTGAAATAAAACCATTTTTGCTCCCTCATAAAAAAAATGAGGGGGAAGGTAATTCTTGAGATACAGTAATGCCAAGTCGTTTAAGGGCTTTAGAGGTCAAGCTGGCCATCTTTGATTGGGCCTGGAATCAAATTGGCAACCAGGTGAAGGATCAGTGTTATATAGTCCACTCTGTGGGCTCCAGTCACAACCCCGTCAACTGAGGCTTCTGAACTGCCTGAAACAGCAGCCCCACATGAAACCCATTGCGGTCATCTACACGGGAAGTGACTAGGCCATGAATAATTCAGGCCAGATCCCATTTCGTTTCATTGAGAATGGATGGATCCGTCCATGTCGGTTGCTCTAAGTTTCACATTTCTCTTAAGTTCAGTTCACCACATGCCTGCATCTGTTTGCAATTTTTTAAAACAGCAGCAGCAAACCTCAAAAAAAATCTGTCAGTATTCTAGTGCTCATTTCTCTTTATGCACAACATCTTATCAATTTTGCCTAACAATTTCCTGCAACAATAGCATTTTTGTATTGTGTTTTCACTATTAAGCATTTTTAATGCACACTTTCCCCTAATGTGCATTTTTTTTGTTGCTGCTGGGAAACGGCATTGCACAATTCAGAAAAGTGCACATTTTGAAGGTTATCTGCTTTTCGCTACCTGTGTGGTTTCAAGAAGTGTGAATTGCCAAATTTCTCCCCCATCCCTAACTGGTATACAGACTAAACTGGCAGAAAGCACTCCTGGTCACTGGCATCACCTGGCATCCAGGAGCAAGTCCAGATCCAAGAGCACCCCCAACCTATGTACCTGATTCCTAAGGAGGTGTGCAACCCCACCTGAAAAAGGCTCTATACCTAATTATTGGTTTAATTAATTCAATTTAAATTAGTAATACTGCTGCTACAGGGTACGGAGGCGGGTCTCCGGACTAATTTTATTAGGGTGGGTGGCCTGCTGAGAAGCAGATAGGGATAGAGGCATGTGTAAGCTGGAGAGGGAGGTGGGGGGCCAAGTCATAGGAAGTGTGGGCGGCAGGCACTGGAAGGGTGCTGCTAGCAGACCATGCCGGAATAGGGGAACACGGGACAGATGCATTATATCTATCCCATGTTCCGGTTCTGCTCAGAACCAGACGGAAACTGGGGGACGCAAGGTTCCTACCGACCTTCGACTGCTGTTATGTAATGCCAGGTCTGTGGCTCAGAAAACCTCGCTCATCCATGATATGATCTTGGATGGGCGCGCAGACCTGGCATGTATTACGGAGACTTGGCTGGACGAAGCCTCTGCTCCAATTCTTGAGGCCATGTGTCCGCCAGGTTTCCATTACGCACAGCAGCCGAGGGTGGGAAGGCGGGGAGGGGGTGTGGCAGTCATCTATCGAGAGTCCTTGGTTTTTGCCAGACCTCCCCTCCATAGGACTCAAATTGTTGATTGCATGTACTGGAGGTTGGGCCCGAAGGGCAGTTTAGGGATCTTGCTGGTGTACCGCCCACCCCGCTGCACGGCAGATTCCCTGGCCGAGGTGCTAGAGGTGGTCTCGGCTGTACAGGCATTGTCCCCAGAGCTGGTAGTGCTGGGTGACTTTAACGTGCATGCCGAGGCCGCTCTCATAGGAGCCCCTCGGGATCTCCTGGAAACCATGGCTTCCTGGGAACTGTACCTAAGTAATACTGGGCCCACCCATGTAGCCAGTCATGCTCTTGACCTAGTATTTGTCCTGGGAGAGGAGAGAAGTGGTCTGAAGTTGGGAGTGATTCATGCCACTCCTGTGTCATGGTCAGACCACTACCTGGTAAATATGGACTTCTCGTTGCCATGCCCCCTCCGCAGGGGTGAAGGACCTATTAAAATGGTCCGCCCCAGACGCCTGATGGATCCGGATGGATTCCTGACTGCACTTGGGGAATTGGAACCTGCTGAAGGTCGCCCGGTCGAAACCCTGGTGAAGGAGTGGAATGTGGGGATCACCAGGGCATTAGACCAGGTGGCTCCAAAACGTCCTCTCCCCCTGAATAGAACTCAGCTAGCTCCATGGTATACACCGCGGTTGCGTGGCTTGAGACAGGAGGTGCGACGACTAGAGCGCCGGTGGCGGAAATCCCGCTCCGAAGATGTCCGGACACAGGTTAGAGCAGCAGTAGCTGCCTACCAAGTGGCAATAAAGGTAGGAAAGAAGGCTTTCTTTGCTGCCTCTATTGCGTCTGCGGAGTGTTGTCCCAGGAGGCTGTTCCAGGTGGTCCGAAGCCTGGTCGGTCCAGTTGCTCAGGAACCCTTGGAACAGTCAAAGGCCTCCTGTGACCTATTAGCAAAACACTTCGCTGATAAAATTGAACACTTACGGAGCTCAATCCCGCGCGCCGTGGACACAGTCGATGAACCAGAGTTGGCCAGTTGCAAGCCGGTAAATTGGGATCGGTTTCGGCTTCTCCCTTCTGAGGAAGTGGACAAGGTGCTTTCATCTGTGAAGCCAACCACTTGTCTTACTGATCCTTGCCCTTCGTGGCTCCTTGTGAGCTGCAGAGAGAAATTGGGCGAGGGGATCAAAGCGGTGGTAAACGCATCCTTGAAAGAGGGTGTGATGCCATCAGACTTCAAGGAGGCAATTGTAAAGCCCATCTTAAAGAAGCCCTCCTTGGATCCCCAAGTGTTCGATAACTTCCGCCCAATTTCGAATCTACCATTTCTGGGCAAGGTCACTGAGCGAGTGGTGGCCAACCAGTTGTCAGCACACTTGGATGAAACGGATTATTTGGATCCATACCAATCGGGTTTCAGGACTGGTCACGGAACTGAAACAGCCTTGGTCGCTCTGGTTAATGATTTGAGGAGGGCATTAGATAGGGGAGAATCCACCTTTCTTGTCCTCCTCGATCTCTCAGCGGCTTTTGATACTGTCGACCACAGTATCCTTCTGCTTCGCCTGGAGGGATTGGGAATTGGAGGTACTGTATTACAGTGGTTCCATTCCTTTCTCTCCGACAGGTACCAACAGGTAGCGTTGGGGGAGGAGGTATCAGACCCTTGGCCTCTCAATTGTGGTGTGCCACAGGGCTCTATCCTCTCTCCCATGCTATTTAACATCTATATGAAGCCGCTGGGAGCAATCATCAGGAGATTTGGGCTGCGGTGTCATCAATATGCGGATGACACTCAGCTCTATCTCTCGTTTAAATCTTTACCAGAGTTGGCTGTGGAGACCTTGTCCAACTGCCTGGAATCCGTGAGTGGATGGATGGGAAGGAACAAGCTGAAGTTGAACCCTGATAAAACCGAGGTACTACTTGTGGGGGACAAGAGAAGGTTGGGTGACATTGACCTGAAGTTCGATGGGGTGAGTTTACCCCTAAAGGACCAGGTCCGCAGCCTTGGGGTTGTGCTTGATTCCAGGCTGTCCATGGAGGCTCAGATTTCGGCAGTGAGCCGGGCAGCCTGGTACCAACTACACCTCATACGAAGGCTGCAACCCTACCTTCCTGTTCATCAGCTCCCACTGGTGGTACACGCCCTGATCACCTCTCGTTTGGACTACTGTAATGCGCTCTACATGGGGTTACCCTTGAAAACGGTCCGGAAATTACAACTGATACAAAATGCGGCGGCTCGACTACTTATGAATAGTCGCCGCCGAGATCACATCACACCAGTGTTGTTCGACCTACACTGGCTTCCAGTTGTTTTCCGAGCCCAATTCAAGGTGTTGGTATTGACCTTTAAATCCCTATACGGTTTCGGCCCACTTTATCTCACGGAGCGCCTTCAACGCCACCAATTATGCTGCCCGACAAGATCGGCCACACAGGGCCTTCTCTCAATCCCGCCAACAAAAACAGCCAGATTGGCGGGTACAAGAGAGAGGGCATTCTCAGTGGTGGCCCCCACTCTTTGGAACTCCCTCCCACAAGATCTCCGGCATGCCTCTTCCCTAAATGTATTTCGGAAAGCCTTAAAGACCTGGCTTTTTCAGCAGGCCTTTGGGGTATCCGGGGAGGGTTAATCGATATAATTGTAATGCCTCCTACCCAGTTTTAATATTGTTGTTGCAGATCTATTGTTTTTATTGTATTACTGTATTTTATTAATTGTATTTTAATAATTTTGTAAGTCGCCTAGAGTGGCCATTGGCCAGATAGGCGACTAAGAAATTTAATTTATTATTATTATTATTATTATTATTACCTACTCCAAGATCACTAGACCCACCGACCTCTGTCTTGTTTGGGTTAATCCTGCAACTGAACTGCAGGAATAGATGTGAGCAAGGGTTAAGAAAAGAAATCATGGTAGGCCACTTAGAGGTCTCTATTATAGCCTTGCAGGCCTACTTGCAAGGGACCCTATACCATTCTGAACAGCTCCACAGGGCAACACTACAAAGTTGGGATGGTGGCAGCAAAGGACAGTATCTTCCCCAGCATTACCACTATAACAGTGGTGGCTGTTGGGTCCAAGTCAGTGGGGTAGTGGAATCCACTCCATGTTTGAGTCCAAACTTTGAAGGAGCTGTCCAAGGTGCTGTGTTCAGTCAGACTTGGCCTGCACCTACCTTCACTTGGGTTTTAGCTGTTGTACCAACTGCTTCATAGCCCCCAACTCCATTGTGTTCCAATTGTCTGGGAAGGCTCTGTGCAGTGGGAGGATGTTGGGAATTACTGTATCTATAGCCTGAGTCAAACTCAAGTGTTCCACAGAGCAATGTGGTTTCAACAGGAGCACCAGTCATGCAGAATGGAAACTACCTCAGGGCCATCAACAGCCCATCAGCACTCCATCTGGACCCATTAGCTTCTTGGGACAGTCCACCCACCAGTAGCATAAACCTCACCAGGAAGTGTTCCATCCATGACAAAGGAGTTACCAAAAAATCCCCAATCTTCTCCCTGCCTGATCAAGAGCACCAAATCCAGAGGGTGAGCCCTTGTCTGCATTTGAGCTGATGACATCATTTGAAAACCCCGTGGTTCTCAGAGGGGCCATGAGGTCCTGAGGGACCTTGAGGCTGAGGTGGCCAACCCCATGGAGATGTCAACCCAGCATACAGCTGCTGGGGGAGGGGGGAGAAGGTGAATTCCATGTTAGGGATCATCAGGAAAGTAACTGAAAATAAAATCACATCAAATGGTAATGCTGCAGTGCACATTATGGGGCGACCTTGTTTGGAATGTTGTGTCCAGTTCTGGTTGCCTCATCTTGATAAGGTTCAGAAAAGAGTAACTAAAGTGATCAAGGGCTGGAACAACTCAATGAGGAAAGGTTACAATGTTTGGAAGTTTGATGAGTTGAAAGAAGGCAAGTAAGTACAGACATGGTTTGAGATGTATGAAATTATACATGATATGGATGTATACAAGCAGACAACTGAAAAAACTTCCTAACTGTTAGAGCCATACGACAATGGAACCAATTACCTAGAGAGGTAGTGGGCTCTCCGACACTGGAGGCCTTCAAGAGGCAGCTGGACAGCCATCTGTCGGGAATGCTTTGATTTGGATTCCTGCATTGAGCAGGGGGTTGGACTTCATGGCCTTACAGGCCCCTTCCAACTCTACTGTTCTATGATTCTATAAGTACCTCTTCACACAGGGTTGCCTTCAACATCATGCTAAAGGTCCTGTCTGTGCAAGGTTTACTGCTAGTGGAACGGGACTTTCTTCCCTTTCCTCCCTCTGTTCACCCTCTAAATCTGTTCTAGGGGTTCTCCCGACCCTCAAGAACAGAAATCGGGAGGGAGCACCAAATGCACAGAGGAAGAAGGGGGAGGAAGCCCTATTGCAGCAGCGACAATCCTTGCGCTGATGGAATGTATTAGTCAAATATTGCCCATAGCATATAGTGAAACTATGGCATTCACTACTGTAAGTTCTGATGATGGCCGCAAACGTGGATGGCTACAAACTCATGGAGGACAAGGCTATTGTCGGCTATTAGTCATGATGGGCTATATGTTACCCCCAGAATCAGAGGCAGGATGTCTCTACCTGTTGGTGGGAACTGCAAGTGGGGAAGAGTGCTATTGCACGCACATCCTATTTGGGGGCATCTGGTTGGTTATTGTGGGAAGCAGGATGATGGAACTAGATATGCCTTTGGCCTGACTCAGCCAAGGCAACCTCAGCATGAGGGTCCTCAAATCTAAGACCAACTCCATCAGCTCAGGCAAGGAGGTTGATCCAACAAGCAGGATGGTTGGGATTCCTTATGCTGCACCTTGATGATTGAGATCCTCTGATGGGGCACTTCTTGTGGTTCCCCATGGCTCTGAGGTTCAGTCGGCTTTTGCTAGGTCCTGTGGAACGCTCTGCCTTCTTATAGACGTCTCCTGAAAACGATGTTATTTACACAGGTCTTTGAAATGTGAATTTTCTTTTAACCAGCCAGTATCTATGGATTTCCCTCCCCCCCTTGGCGTTTTATTGTTGTAAATTTTTGTATGGTCTACGCTACCTTGTTGTATTTTTATGGAAGTGCGGTTTATAAATATTTCAGTAACAAACAATCAGATAGACCCCTGTTTGGTTTCAATTGCGCAGCACCAGATGCAAACTGTTTCCAAACTGGAAATCTTCTAGAGAAGGACTCTGAATGAGTGCCTGGAACATCCATGCCCTGGGCCACGGCCTCCTAGTTCAACACAGAGTTCATGCATTCCCCAGGACGTAATTAATAAGCTGCTGATGGAATGACTAAGCATTCAATTACACCATCCAGACCCCCCATGAAGCACCACAGGGGCAAGCCATGAAGTAACATTGCCTCAGGCAGCAGGCCATAAAAGACTGGGAAAAGGCCATTTTCCCCATCCTCAGTTCCCCTCTCTGTGTATTAGCTCAAATATGTGCTCCAGGAAGCAGTTTGGCTTCTTTTCTTCAACTTTGTCCTGAATCACACTATGATTCACATCATCCAGTCGGAAGAGCTTGTTGACCCTATTTAGAGCTTGAAACCAAGGCCCCATTGTCTAATCCAGCCTTGTGAAACTTATCCAGTCACCACAGGATGGAAGTGAACAGGCTGGTTCTTATGCTGGCCAAGGAGGAAGGTGGCTCCTTGCTTCCACAGGCAGCATGGACACCCGGGAGGGAAGGAAGCCTCTGGACCTCCTTTACTGGTCTTCTCCCAGCATGTTTGCATCAGAGTCTTGCTCTTGCTAAGGTCTCCAGACGCCATCCAGACTCTCGTTTTAGAGCTCTGGAGTCTCCTTAGCTGCCTAAAGCCAAATGAGTAGTGAACAAAGCAGCTCACAGCTGACTAACTTCCCTCATATTACCAAAAAGAAAAGATATTGGGCTGTATTCAGCTAAATTATTGCACGAGCAGATTTCCCCCTTCTTACACTGTACTTGCCCCACACTGTCCCCAAATCTGCTCCAGAGGGTGGGGGAAAACCCCACAACAGATTTAGGGGGCACACAGGGGGAGGAGAGGGGGAGAACATTCTGCTGCACAAGGAAAATTCTTTGCTAGAGATGAGAAGGCTTGGGAAAATTAGGAAAAAAGATTCCCCTCCTGAATTTTTTTAATTTTTCAGAAACAAAATTGAAAGACAAAACAAAACCTGTCCCCCCCCCCAACATTTTCTGGTTTCCCCCCAGGACTTCACATCTCTCATCAATGAGCTTCAACTTAGCACTATACAACCCACTGTATGTAAAGCTTTCTTTTATATGAAGTTCTTTTATATGTAAAGCTTTCTTTTATATGGCCCTGCTGCCCGGGACTGATGGGAGTAATAGTCCAAAACAGGTGAAGGGAATCAGCTTGGGGAAGTCTGTTATAGACATGATAAATACACACAGCAGTCATCACAAGGAGAATCGGTGCACAGGATGAGACCATGCGTATTTACACCAGAAGTGAGCCTTGCCAAGTTCAAGGAGAGTTACCTGGATAGGATCACACCCAGGTATCTTGCTCATGTATGTTTTGGGGTCAGATACAAAATTAGGTTAGGGACAGAATATGGAGAAACCGATTGGTTCCCAATCGGAAAGGGTGTGAGATGGGTGTATTTTATCACCCTATTTGTTAAATCTATAAAATAATGGAAAGGGACTGCCTTCAAGTCGATCCCGACTTATGGTGACCCTATGAATAGGGTTTTCATGGTAAAGGGTATTCAGAGGGGGTTTACCATTGCCGTCCTCTGAGGCTGAGAGGCAATGACTGGCCCAAGGTCACCCAGTGACTTTCATGGCTGTGTGGGGATTCAAACCCTGGTCTCCCAGGTCATAGTCCAACACTTTAACCACTATGCCACAGTGGCTCAGACATTTAATCTATACACAGAACATATCATATGGAAAACGGGCTTGGATCAAGATGAAGGTGGTGTGATAATTGGAGGAAGAAATATCAATACTTTAAGATATGCAGACGATACCATACTACTAGCAGAAACTAGTAATTACCTGAAATGAATGCTGATGAAAGTTAAAGAGGAAAGCACAAAAGCAGGACTACAGCTGAACGTCAAGAAGACTAAAGTAATGACAACAGAAGATTTATGTAACTTTACAGTTGACAACGAGGACATTGAACTTGTCAAGGATTATCAGTACCTTGGCACAGTCATTAACCAAAATGGAGACAATAGTCAGGGAATCAGAAGACGGCTAGGACTGGGGAGGGCAGCTATAAGAGAAGTAGAAAAGGTCCTCAAATGCAAAGATGTATCACTGAACACCAAAGTCAGGATCATTCAGACCATGGTATTCCCAATCTCTATGTATGGATGTGAAAGTTGGACAGTGAAAAAAGTGGATAAGAGAAAAATCAACTCATTTGAAATGTGGTGTTGGAGGAGAGCTTTGCACATACCACAGACTGCGAAAAAGACAAATAATTGGCTGTTAGAACAAATTAAACCAGAACTGTCACTAGAAGCTAAAGTGATGAAACTGAGGTTATCATACTTTGGACACATGAGAAGACATGATTCACTAGAAAACACAATAATGCTCGGAAAAACAGAAGGGAGTTGAAAAAGAGGAAGGCCAAATAAGAGATGAATTGATTCTATAAAGGAAGCCACAGACCTGAACTTACAAGCTCTGAACAGGGTCCATGACAGATGCTATTGGAGGTCGCTGATTCATAGGGTTGCCATAAGTTGTAGTCGACTTGAAGGCATGTAACAACAACAAAATTAGGTTAAGATATCTGGCACTGAAACAATTTAAGAATGCCACACACACACACACACACACACACACAAAATATACACAAGTGCACACATACATATGTACAAATGGAATGTGCAGCAAAATGTTACAGCACACCCTCAGCCCCTAAGAGGAGTGCTCCTGTTCAGAGACTCAGACAACATGGAACAGAAGCTTTGTGGTCTTGGGAACAACACCAACAGAACAGCAGGGTTAAAAGACCCTTTGCTTCTCCACCTCTCTCCCAAGGCCTCGGGGGTCCCTTGGGGGCAGGCAGGGGTTTGTTTTCAACAAACATCCGAATGTTCTGTGTGTACATATATGTACACCAGGGCAGCAAACAAAAGCACTAAAAACACTTTAAAACATCATGAAAACAGACTTTAAAATACATTAAAACAAAAACATCCTTAAACATATATTAAAACAACACATCTTTAAAAACATTTTTAAAAAGCTTTAAGAACATCTTTTAATAAAAGGTTTAAAAACATATTAAAAAGCAATTCCAACACAGACACAGACTGGGACAAGGTCTCTGCTTAAAAGGTTTGTTGAAAGAGGAAGGTCTTTGGTAGGCGCCAAAAAGATAGCAGAGATGGCGCCTGTCTAATATTTAAGGGGAAGGAATTCCACAGGATGATGCTGCCACACTAAAGGTCAGCTTCCTATGTTGTGCGGAACGGACTTCCTGATAAGATGGTATCTGCAGGAGGCCCTCACCTGCAGAGCACAGTGATGGACTGGGTATATAAGGGATAAGACGGTCTTTCAGGTATCCTGTCTTAAGAGTTAGGGTTTCTTAAGAGTTAGGGTGGCTTGGGAAACCTTGGAACGCGCCTTCCTGTCCCCACTGCACTCTGACGTTCTAGACATGGCAGTGGTCAAAAAGGAGGGGAGGTGCTGTGTTCAGCAGTGATTTCACCACCTCTGCTGATTTAGTCACAGCTGGTAAATTAGGTCTGAGAGCCAGTGCGCCATAGGTCTCCGCCATTGCTTGAGATTCCCTCTCTCTTTCATTTAACTGTCATCCGCATTCTGTAAGCTCTCAGGTGCTTCTCAGGCTGTTGTTGTGGTTCATTTTTAACAGTTAAATAATTATATACTTCTGTCAACCTCAGAAGTCCCCCCCAAGTAGAAAGCACTACCTTCTTTTTGAGTGGCCTTGTTTTACTGTTAGAAATTTCCCTCCTCTAATTAAAAAAGCCAGGTTGGATAAAATATCAAAGAGCAAATTCCCCAGAAGAGTCAGTTAATTAGATGTAAGGAATATAATGTTCTGTTTTGTTCATTGAGGAAAAGTAAGCCCAGTAACATAAACAATGCCTTCTGCTAAGAGTTTCAAGGAATAACCGGTTTGTTTTGTCTCAGTCCGCTATTTCTCATCAGCTATGAGTCATGACTTTGGAAGGTGCCTTTCACAGAGAAAACTTCTGCATAGAAAGTATGTGCTGCATGTAGAACCACTGAGCGCCAGCTCTTCCTTGTCAAAACCAGGATGTACATACAGACCAAAGACAAATGATTAAAATTATCAGTGTGGCTGCCCCTGTTCTGCGGAAAAGAGTTTCTGCTGAGATAGACAGGCACCCACGATCTGCACTTTCTGGAAACAAAGGAATGCATTTTTGTTTTGACAGGCATCTCCAGCGGGATGAAAAGGTCTCTGCTCTAGGTGTTCGTTCGGTATTGTTTTTAAACCTATTGTCAGTTGGGTTTTGTACTGTTTAAAAACTATTTTAGCTGTTTTTATGATATGTCTGTAAATTGC
Source organism: Rhineura floridana (assembly GCF_030035675.1). NCBI lineage: Eukaryota > Metazoa > Chordata > Lepidosauria > Squamata > Rhineuridae > Rhineura > Rhineura floridana. The sequence continues at coordinate 8,816,228 of NC_084485.1, forward strand.
CTTGAGACTTATATGTAAAAGGTAATTCATAAATAACTAAATAAGGAATGTGAACATCTGCATACATTTGTCTCAGCCTTTCATTTTAACTGTTTCTGATTTATGGCTATTTGCATATATTATTATTTATTAGATTTCTTCTGGCCTTCTCCATGAGGTCCCAGGGTGGAGTGCAGTTTTAAAATACAATACTGTAAACAGTTAAGACAGATTACTGAGCAGGATCCACTCTGCTCACCCCATATGGGGAGGGGGCTAGAAAAGGTGCCCTTGAGATACTCTGTCTCATTTCTCTCCTTGACGGGACTACCGCACCCAGTGGGGTCACCACTTAGCTGTCACAAAAGACAATTGAATTTTGGAACATGGAATATACAGGCATTGCTGGACAACGCAGGTAATGAACATCATGAACGCAGGACTGCCATCATCACAAGGGAGTTGAGATCTTTTAATATTGACATAGCAACACTACAAGAAACTCGAAGAGCAGGTGGACAATTGAAGAGGGGGAGGGGAAAGGAGGTTATACCTTCATCTGGAAAGGACTGCCTGAACAAGAACAACAAATACATGGAGTAGGCTTTGCTATTAAAAATAACCTTGTGAAGCTCTAGTCAGAAGTTCCTATTGGCATTAATGAACAGCTCTCAACTCTAAGAACATAAGAAGAGCCTGCTGGATCATGCCAGTGGCCCATCTAGTCCAGCATCCTGTTCTCACAGTGGCCAGCCTGGTACCTGGGGGAAGCCCGCAAGCAGGACCCAAGTGCAAGAACACTCTCCCCTCCTGTGGTTTCCAGCAACTCTCCGATTAAAACTTGCCAAAAACCAGCAGGCAACTATTGTAAGTGCATATGCATTAGATGCTGATGAAGAAATCAAGGAAAATTTTTATACCCAGCTGGACACCATCTTATCAGAGATACCTAAGGAGGATAAAATTATCCTCCTGGGTGATTTTAACGCAAGAGTTGGGCGTGATTTTGATTTATGGCCAGAAACCATTGGGAAAGAAGTTGGCAATAGCAACCTGAATGGAATTCTGCTTCTGACTAAATGTGCAGAGCATAATCTTGTTATTACAAACACACTCTTTTGTCAGAAAAATAAATTTAAAACATCATGGAAGCACCCTCGGTCACAACACTGGCATCTCCTGGATTACGTAATTGTCCATGCTAGAGATCGTCATGACGTACTCCTCACTAGGGCCATAACAAGTGCTGATGACTGCTGGACAGATCACCAATTAATTCAATCCACTATGGCCCTTAATATTATTCCTCAACGTAGGCTCCAAGGAAGAAAACCAAGGCAAAAAATGAACATCCATGTCCTTCAAGATCCTATTAAGCGAGCTTGCTTTCAAACAACTCTCAAGAAACTACCAACGTAAAAGAGCTTGGAAAAGTTACTTTTTTGAACTACAACTCCCATCAGCCTCAGCCAGCATGGCCACTGGATTGGGCTGATGGGAGTTGTAGTTCAAAAAAGTAACTTTTCCAAGCTCTGAACATAACTCCCTGAAAGTGTCGAGGAACACTGGATTAAACTGAAGACTTCCATTATTGCAGCATGTGAACAAACTATTGGATACCAAACTAAGAAACATCAGGATTGGTTTGATGAGAATGATAGTGAGATTGAACATATCATTGACAAGAAAAGGAAAGCCTTCCAGATAAGGCAGAAAGACATTAACTGTGCTGCTAAGAAAAAAATCTATACCGGTGCAAAGGCTGAGGTCCAATGAAGAACTAGAGAACTTAAGAACGCCTGATGGATAAAGAAAGCTCAAGAAATCCAGCTCTTTGCAGATGCCCATGATACATGGGGCTTTTTTAATGCCACAAAGGCCATATATGGACCAACAAACCCCTTACATTCAACGGATGGTACCAAACTTCTTAAGGATAAAGAGGGTGGCTGGTGAGGTCTTCTTGCAAATTCCACAACAAACTAGAGACGAGCTTGCAGTATCCCCTAATTTAGATGAAGTCAGTAAAGCCATTAATCAAATGAAGAATAACAAAGCTAGTGGACCTGATGGGATTCCTGCTGAAGTCTTTAAATATAGTGCGCCTGAACTTACGCAACAACTTTATAAGCTCATCAAAAAGATCTGGATGAGGGAGGAGATCTTGGAAGACTTTAGGGATGCCCTAATTATCACTCTATTTAAGAAGGGTGATAGAACAGATTGTGGGAACTATCAAGGTATTTCTCTTCTTGCTACCACAGGTAAAATCCTTGCAAGGATCCTTGCAAATCACCTCCTACCTATCTCAGAAGATATGCTCCCCGAATCTCAAAATGGTTTCCACCTTTCCAGGGGGACAGTGGACATGATCTTCACTGCATGACAGCTTCAAGAAAAATGCCAGGAGCAGAATTGACCTTTATATATGGTGTTTATTGATCTGACTAAGGCGTTTGATACTCTGAATCGAACTGCTCTCTGGACCATCCTTCTAAAAACTGGATGCCCTGATAAATTTGTGAATATTTTGTGACTCCTTCATGACAACATGACAGCAACAATTTTGGATAACAATGGCTTTCAGAGCGATCCATTCAGAGTCAGATCAGGTGTAAAACAGGGATGCATCATTGCTCCAGCCTTATTTGCTATCTTCATTGCTATGATTCTACACCTTATTGAGGGGAAACTTCCTACTGGTGTGGAAATCATATATCAAACAGATGAAAAGCTTTTTAATCTCAGTAGGCTGAAAGCAAACAGTTACAACCTCTGTCGTAGAACTTCAATATGCCGATGATAATGTAGTCTCCACATATTCAAAGAAAGATCTTCAAACTATCCTAAATATCTTTGCAGAAGCTTGGGCTTAATATAAAAAACCCAAAGTGCTTCATCAACAGGTGTGAACTAGTCCCTCTATAGCACCATCAAACCAGCTTAATGGTGCAACGCTGGAGAACTTTGATCACTTTTCCTATCTTGGCAGTCATCTTTCTGTAAAAGCTGACATCGATGCTGAAATTCAACATCGTCTGAGCTCTGCGAGTGCCACATTCTCCCAAATGAAGCTTTGAGGATCGGGATATTCGCAGGGAGACCAAAATGCTTATTTACAAAGCCATTGTACTACCGACCTTACTGTACACCTGTGAAACATGGACGATCTATAAACGCCACTCCCAGCTTCTTGAAAGATTCCACCAATGCTGCCTCTGGAAAATTCTGCAAATTACTTGGGAAGACAGACTGACTAATATTAGCATTTTGGAAGAAGCGAAGACTACCAGTGTTGAAACAATGATCCTTCAACATCAACGCTGGACTGGCCATGTTGTCCGAATGCCAGATCACCGTCTTCCAAAGCAGCTACTTTACTCCCAACTTAAGGATGGAAAACGGAATATCTGTGGATAGCAAAAGAGATTTAATGATGTTCTTAAAGCTAATCTTAAAAAATGTAACATGAGCATCAAGAACTGGGAAGCTTTGGCCCATGAGCGTCCCAAATGGAGGTAGGCTATTATCAAAGTTGCTGTGGACTTTGAAGCATGAATACAGAGTGAAAGGGACAAACGAGCTAAGCGGAAGGCATATCAAGCAAATCCTCATCGCGAGTATCTTCCATCTGGAAACCTATGTCCTCACTGTGGGAGGCTGTGCAGATCTAGAATTGGCCTCCACAGTCACTTACGGACCCACCATTAAAGGTCTTATATTTGGAAGACAATCTTACTCGGCCATGAGTGATCGCCAATAAAAAGATTCACCTTCCAATCCATCTAAGGTAGAACCCTTGGTTTTCTGTAGATCTGAGCATAAATTAAATTGAGGAAAAATATCATCCAATAATTTACTCCCCCCCCTGCCGCCTTTGTACTTATAGCATCAAGTGGCAAATATCTTCCAGTGCTTGCACCACTAAATGCAATGTTGTGGGGAAACTTTTTTTCTATGTGCACCACATTTCCTTGGAGTAAAGGGCTGCCTGCCTGCAGTGGTTGGGGCCAGAGCCACCCCACGCTCTCTCTCTCTTAAGCCTCTTCCACTTATCCACCCACCCACCCACCCCATCATGTTTATTCATATAAGGCACTCAAGGCTCTCTCCTCCACCACCAAGCTCTGCCCTTTGCTGCTGCCCCAGTCCTGATGATGCTGACAAAGAAATGAAATGGGCTGCCTTCAAGTCAATCCCAACTTGTGGTGACCCTATGAATAGGGTTTTCATGCTAAGCAGTATTCAGAGGAGGTCTTCCGTTGCCTCCCTCTGAGGCTGAGAGGCAGTGACTGGCCCAAGGTCACCCAGTGAGCTTCATGGCTATATGGGGATTCGAACCCTGGTCTCCCAGGCCATAGTCCAACACCTTAACCACTACACCACACTGGCTCTCGCTGACAAAGAACCTCTGTTAAATTTCTTTGCTTGCATGGCTTCTGCACTGGGCGTGGGGTACGTATGAAACTTCCTTCTCCCTACCCATCCTGGAAGCCAAGCCAACTGTCTGAGCAGGGGCAGAGTGATTGCTCTCTGGGCTAATTGTGCTGCCAGTTTGCTTGGACTCCAGCCAGAAAGGTGCAATCATGTGCAATATCCCTACTAATGTCTGTTGCAAACAACATAGGCCCTAGGGCAGTAGTGAGACCATAGACTTTTAAGCAATGTATCCATGTGGGGGGGGGGTTTCGGAGCGAAGCGCCCCTGCTTGTGAATACATTAGAAGATTATTCCCTAAAACAGAGTTTTGGCTTCTAATCCATAACGTAAAGGCACCACCTCTATTATCTTTTTGGCACCTACTTAAGACCTTCCTCTTTCAATAAACCTTTTAAGTAGAGACCTTAGCCCAGTCTGCATCTGTGTTGGAATTGCTTTTTAAGCCTTTTGTAAAGTTTTTTTTAAAAAAAAAAAGTTTTAAAAGATGTTTTGTTTTAATATGTTTCAGAGTGTTTTCAGTGTTTTGTTTGCCGCCCTGGGCTCCTTCTGGGAGGAAGGGTGGGATATAAATTTAATAAATACCAACAACAACTTAGATGGTAAACCAGTAGTAAAAAATATACAAATTATCCCTCATTTCAATTGGCAGCATTTAAATGCATGAAAATGAATTAATAATGAAAAACATTCCAAACCTAAGGAATCTTAATTCATTTCCATTTAATGTTCTTTCAGTGCACACCTAAATTTAGTTGATTTTTTTTTTACAATAATTTTTATTCAAATTTTCATAAAACATACAAAACAAAGTCATAAAACATTCAAAGACAAAAAAACAAAACAAAACAAAAATGATTAAACAAAAAAATAAAATGTTGACTTCCCATTTGTCACCAATCAAATCAGTTATAAGTCTACAATATATAACAATCCTGTCTCTTAAATCATATTATAAAATCACTTTCCTCCAGTAGTTATCTTAATTAATCATCAAATCTCATAAACATTACTTTATTCTTTCCACAAAAAGTCAGAGAGGTTTCAATTCTTTAAGAAATATATCTATCAATTTTTCTCCAAATAAACATATCGATTAATCCATCTCGTTAATAATAATAATAATCTTATTGTCATAACCATAGTCCAAATAAACATTTCGATTAATCCATCTCATCAAAATCTGTTAGGTCCAATAATTTCAATAGCCATTATTCCATTATCCCTATTAATTTCATCTTCCATCTTCAATAGTCCTGTTAAGTCCAGTAATTTCAGTGTCCAATCTTCCATTATCAGTATTCCATAATAATCTTGCTGTCATAGCCATAGTCATATAATAAGAGTCTGATGGGAATTTCCTCTATCCCAAATATTTTCTTGCCAGCCATTCTGAATAAGTTGCTGAAATACTGTTGTAAAGTCATATCTCTGTTCTTCTTTTTTACAAAATGCACTGGCTCATCTCTTGAAAGTTTTTCCATTGTCACATGGCTGCAGTTAATTCCATAGATTTTCACTATATCAAACTCCATCACGTCATTCCAGTCCAGAAGATTATCCAAGCCATTGATAACTTTATCTCTAATATCTTCATTAATTTCTTCAGAGATAACGTTAAATTCCAAACAGTAGATTTTATTTCTAATATCCATAAACTCCAGATCTTTTTCCAATTCCACATTTGTTCCAATCTCCAGGGCTTGTATCTTCCCTTTATTTATTCTTTTCTCATCCCTGATCTCATTCTCCTCTCTCACAGGATCCCCTATTCCTTTAAGCTCCTGCGTCATTTTGCTCAGTTCAATTTTCAGCTCCTTACTACCCTGTCGCAGGGTTTGTTTCGTTATCTCAATCTCATCCATTATTTTCTGAAACATAATTACTTCCAGATTCTCAGCCACTTTCTTAGTTGCCATTTTTAAAACCACGAAAACAATGCAAAACAAAAATAAAGAAGAACCACTTCTTATTTCAGCAACAATTGGGTTAATATTCCAGGCTTGATGACATCACAGTATAAACAGAGCAGCCTGCCTTATCTCTCTATGTTCAAGAATACAAAACAAATTTAGTTCCCAGCATCAAAACAGTTAGTGGCGTCGTGAAGAAGCAGATTCGTCAAAATAAAATAGACCAAAAAGAGAATAGTCCCAGACAATATAACATTCCTCGGAATAGAAATCCCTCTTCTGTTTATTATCTTTAGAATGCACTTCCAGGACAGCTTTTTGCAACAGAAACAGAGATAAGCTGTTAATTTCGTGAATAACAGAGAAGAGTTATAGCTCACCAGAAGTTCTTCAAAGCCGATCAATCTGACAAATCTCCTTTTGCTGCAACAATTTAAACCAAGTAAGAAAAATAATAGAAAGAAGGGTGCTTGCCTGTTAGTCTGTTTTCTCTTTGAAGAAAAGATAAACGTATCGCTTAAAACAGATAGAGCATGTTCGGAAGTCCGTCCGGCATTGTTGGCTGGACCTTTTCTCATAAATTAATGAAATCCAGGCGGTGAGATCTTCTTCCGGTAAGAACTATTCCTTGCTCACTTAGCTTTTTGCCAAAGGGATTTACAAACTATCTTGACTCTGGAGATCCATCATACATGTTGATTTAAAGGAAATATCTATAACTGTCGTACACTCTTTGTGAGTTTTATTCCATTCCGTTTGATAAGATAAGAAAGCTTTAAAGCGGAGAAGGAGAAATCGCCATTACTCACGAACGTCAGCCGAAGGCTCTAATGAAGCAGTCTCTACATAAAAAATGCCGAAGCTGTGAATGCTGTGTAATTTGATCACTGACATTTAACTCCCATCAATCCCTCAACAGTTCTTTGAACTAGTTACTGTAAACGACTCTATAAATCACTCTAAGCTCTTCGGCTTCTGCCCACAAGTGATTACTAGCATAAGCAGTGAGTGGGGCAATGGAGGGAGCTAGTCCAAAGAGCAAAATGCAAACAAAAATTACGAACTACTTCCCTTATGCACAGGATTCACTGCACACTTCAACAGGCTCTTCCAACAACCCGGCACTTAACCCTCCTTCCCTACAGACGTATGAATGGACTTTAGAACACCCTTTTTCAGTCAAAGCTTATGCTGCAACCGTAGCTGCAAAATCCCTGGCAGATGAACTAAGAGACGCTGGTTTTAATTGTATGTCAAACACAGACCTTGAGAGCGCATACACTGAAATGATAACCATTGACTCAGTTCATGATTCACCAAGACAATCATTTACGTTATCAGAACTGTCTCCAACACCTTACATCCAAACCTTTACTCCCCCTTCGGTACCTATGATTTCCAACTCCGGTTGGCCAGTAGAACTGCTTGAGGAATTGACTTTGGTGAAAGGATTCCTTGCAGAAACAAACAGCCTACTCACCACCCTGGTGAAATCATTTTGCACTCACCTCTCCCAGGAGTCGGCAGAGCAAAGAGCCCCGGTAACCCTGTTAGATGCTAAGGTGCAAAAGGACTCAAACTTAAGCGATACTTCTGAAGTGAAGAATAACAACAACAAATCAACTAAAAAACCTTTAACGGCCAAGAAACAAAAACAAAAGACCAAATCTAAGAAATCAAAAAATCTCAAAGCCACCAAAATTTCCCCAAGCAATAAACTTAATTTCAAGGCATTATTTAAGCTCCTCGACTCTCAGACTACTAACTCAACTCTTAAGAAACAATATCAGATCAACTCTAAATTCACCAGTACAAACAGTCTACAAAAGAATGATGCCCACTCAAAACCTGGGGGAAACAATGATATTCCAGACCCTTCAAATTGCGATATACATTTCAGCAAACTGAGAATGTCACCACATAAGAATACAAAGACTCTTACTATCAATACCCAGAGACATCCCTGGAACCTTGCTCTGCAAACAGACAAATTAGTATTGTCATATAACCAAAGGTATTTGGATAGATGTCCTCCATTTCCAAGTATCCCTTTTCTTGACAAATGTTTTGCCTGCCTGCTTCATCCTTTATACAACACAAGCTACATTAAGTCCTTGATCAATATATCTATAGATACTAAATATACTCGTCTGATAGTCACTTTGCACTCGTCAATACTTGCCAACCAGATCTATCACAGAAGGGAGGATTTTATGGACCTAGGCTTAACAATTCAAAGATATTATGTTAATTCTGCCCCCCCATACCTTTAGTTACATCCTTCCATCAACCTTCCAAGGAGCCCATCTTGCAAATCCAGACAACTCCATCATATGACAACTCGGTGTCTTCTATACAGTGCAGCCCTCAATTGGAAGTTAATACACAAGCCCCCTCTTCCCGGCCACACACCCCAGCGATGTTAACGAATGAACTGGATCCGGAGGAGCAACAACTCAAGGATCTATACTTTCAACTTCCAAACTCAGAACGTACGCAGATAATCAATAATCTTCATAATCTAATCCTCCGACTGAAAGTTATGAACGACACAGAGAGCCCTCCGGAACTCCGGCCAAATTCTCCCTGCACAGCTAAGGAACATTCTAAAGCCAATCCTTTCAATACGAAGAAATCGAATTCTATCCCCATCAAGAAATCCGGAGCAATTTTTGCAGACCCTTCTGGCTCTCTAAACCGCATAGAAGAAATACAGTGACACCCTACCCACAAAATATCGCTACTTTGCGGTCCCACAACTGCTCCTTCACCATCCCCTCCTGGTTGTAATCGAAATCCTTCATTAACCCAGCTGCCTCTGCAAATTATATCATGGAATATAGCAGGGTGGAACAAGCAGCTTAACAATTCTGAACTACTTGTTTATTTACACCATTATGACATAATATTTTTACAGGAGACATGGTACACACACTCTTTACTCATCGATGGCTACTATACGGTTGATCTTCCAGCTAATCCCCCTGATGGGGACAGTAAAGGCAGAGCCAAAGGCGGATTGGCAATCTTAATATCTACCGCCTTGACTGCACACCTGTACAATATCTCCCCTTGTACGAACATTGCTGTGTCTCTTCTGTTGTCCTTGCCTACTTTAGAATTGTTATTAATTAACGTTTATATGCCTCCATTAACCTCAAGGGCTGAAGTTGATAAAAAATGGGACGAATTAGAGGCTTATATAACAAAGTTGGAGGCAAGTCATCCTAAAGCCTTCCTAATCATAATGGGTGATTTCAATGCTAGAATGGGCCCTAATAATGACACCCTTATGGCCTCGAAATTGTGGGGTGGGGAGGATAACGATCAATATGCTCATTTACCTGACAGGGCTTCTAAAGACCACAAGGTAAACTACCCGGGCATATGCTTAACTCGTCTATTAGGAAACCGTAGTCTTAACATTCTTAACGGTCTAAAACCATGGGATGCATGTGCTGAATATACCTTCTTATCCAGCAGAGGTGGCAGTGTCATAGATTATGTTATCATCCCTCACCATCTATTATATGCTATTGTTAACTTTTCCGTGGGAACGAGACTTGACAGCGATCACCTCCCGCTAACTTTTTCAATCCAGCTAAATGAGAGAACTAGATTACCGATGAAACATCAACCGGGATCCAATACAGCCCAACTCACACACAAAAGACAAACTTGGACCCCACTAATAGCTTCTAAGATAGCTGCATTTATCGCTTCACCTCCTGCTAAACTCATCCAGCAGCACTTAAAAAATACCTCAAATATCCCAACAGCCCTAATCACATATGAATCCTTGATAGAGTCACTAAATCTGATATTAGCTCCCAATTCGAATAACAACAGGGCAAACCCCAGAGCTGGCTTGCCTATCTGGTTTGATCAAGAGTGCAGAACCGCTAAAAAGGAACTAAATCTGGTATATACATGCTACCGACAACGTAATAGTAGCAACCTCCCCCCGGAATACTACATAGCAAAAAAGAAATATAAGACGATTCTAGCCACCAAAAAACGACAAGCTCAAATGGAGGGCTGGAAAGCCCTAGTGCTGGCCTCCAAAACCAAAAACTCTAAAGGTTTCTGGTCTATTATTTCAGGCATAACGAGACCTGCCTATTTTGCACCATGTAATATCCCTGCCCATATATGGGAACATTATTATACTATTATACAACATGATACTTTGCATTCTTCTTCATATTACCCTTTCACCTTTGGCCTCTCAAACACAATATTATGGCCCCCTGTTTCTCAGGAAGAAATAGCCGATTTAATTATTAAATTAAAATCTGCCAAAGCACCAGGAATCGACAATATACCTCCTGAGTTATTGAAGAACCACAAGGATTGGTGGGCTCCTATTTTGGCCAACCTATTTACCCTTATCAACAACACGGGCTTAATTCCCCAAGCTTGGAGGGAAGCCATAATCATTCCTATCCATAAAAAAGGTCCCAGAGACGACCCTAATAACTACCGCCCAATTAGTCTCCTTTCAGTTACAGGGAAATTATACACCAGCTACTTAAAAAATAAACTCTCATCCTGGATTGAGGATGAGAACATTCTAGGATGGGAACAAACAGGATTTAGACGCGGACGCTCTGTCTTAGATCACTGCATTGTTTTATATCACCTAGCAGAAAAATACAGGAATCAGGTGGGAAGCGGATTATACACAGCCTTTGTAGATCTAAAATCCGCCTTTGATTCCATCTCCAGGGAATTCCTATGGTCAAAAATGGCAAATACTACAATAGACAAAAGACTATTGCTCCTTATTTACAACTTACATCTGAACACTTCCCTTAGGGTCCGTTGTGGCCGAAACGGGGAACTGACCAATACCATCTTCACAACGAAAGGGGTTAGGCAAGGCTGTGTACTGGCTCCCCTTCTCTTTAACTTATTCCTGAATGATCTAAGATCCAACTGTCTTTCTCCAGATTTTCACTCACCCAGAATCGGTCTGCACAGATGCCCTGTCCTGCTTTATGCGGACGACGCAGCCCTTCTATCCTACTCCAAAGTAGGCCTCAAACGATTGCTGAAAGTGTTTATGTCCTACTGTTTGGAAAATCACTTAGTTATCAATTATAACAAAACTAAAATTGTAGCTTTTTCCAAGAGCCGTAAACTTTCTCATTGGACAATTAAAGGGCAAGAAATTGCTCAAGTCTCCTCCTATAAATACTTAGGCATTCTCTTCCATTCTACCCTCTCCTGGGCCCCACATATTCATGGGGCGGTGTGTACTGCTCGTACCACATCCAAGAACATCTTACGTTATTTTTACATCAAAGGTGGGCACTACATCCCCGCAGCAATACAAGTCTTTCAATCCAAGATTATCCCTCAATTACTGTTTGGTGCCCCTTTATGGATCTTGGCTTACAAACCCCACATAGAGGCTGTTCTATCAATTTTTCTCAGGCAAATCTTTGGGTTGCCAAGATCTGTTCCGAATGCAGCCCTTAGATTGGAAGCATGTGTACCATCGATTGAATGCCAAGCTTGGACAATTGCCTTTAACTATTGGATTAAACTCTCCTATAACTGTCCCCCTGGGTACTTAACTTCCCTTTGGGATGATCCTTATTTCTCCTCATGGATGAAATCCTATCACGAAAAACTTCCCCGATTAGGCTTCTCCTTAGAACAGTTAACCCTATTAGATTCTAAGTCAGCCAGTCTCTCCATTCGTACCAGACTCAAAGATTTAGACCGACAAATTTCTACTACTGCAGCCCTCAAAACTTGCTCTCCCCTACATCACAAACTGCCTTTAAATCCGTCAAAATATCCTTTATATCTTGAATACCTAACAACACCCAAATTCCGACACGCCTTCTCAAAAGCCAGATTTAATTGTCTGGACTCGGCACTTATGGATGGTAGATACTACGGTATTCCACACGATCAACATTTTTGCCCGTGTAAAACGAATGCTCTGGAAACCCTCGCCCATGTCTTGTTTGCCTGTCCCTTTTATCAACAGGAACGATACCAATATATCACCCCACTTATAACGAAATTTCCCAATTTACCCCCTGAACGTTTGATAATCTACCTCCTGAGTGGTTCTAACAGATCTCAAACCGAGTTGGTGGCCAAATTTCTCTATGTTGCTCAATATAAGCGTCAAAACAAGTTTGACACATAATGAGAGTCTCTCATCCCTATGTTTTACTTTCATGCTTATTAATTAACCAATCTTTACTTGTTTTATATTTTTATTCATTTTACCTTTGTACAATGTTGCTCTTTGTATTTTATCCAATACCTATATGGGTCTATGACCGTAATAAAACTGAACTGAAATGAAATCCAGTCCTCCCAGCAAAAACAGGCTTTTGAGGTTGATCTCTACGTTTCTCCCTGCCCGGGAGAAATTTTATCAGTCAAAAAAAAATGTTCTGACTGATTTATATCTGAATAAGCTTCTTTTGAGGCAGGAGCCCGTCTCAAAAGCAGGCACAAGCGAAGTCACCCTTCCCGGAAGTCCAAATTTAGTTGATTTTTGATGCCCTTTAAGTTGCTTTTTAATGCTCATAACGAACTGAAATGAATTCAAAAGCAAATAAGTTTCTATTAACTCATCACTTCTGATTTGGTATTATTGCCGAGCACTCTGGAAGGGCCCTTTATGAACATGCCCAAGTGCTCCTGAACAACAGAAGTCACACAGCATGACTGCCAAGACAAGCTTACCAGACTCAGTGGTGGCTGGTGCCCGTTGGACCTGGTGGCGCTGTGAGGAGTCGTGAGAGCATGGCCAATGAGGTCAGCACTATTTTTCCTTTCATCTGCAGCCAATTTTAAGAACATAAGAACATAAGAAGAGCCTGCTGGATCAGGCCAGTGGCCAGTGGTCCAGCATCCTGTTCTCACAGTGGCCAACCAGGTGCCTGTGGGAAGCCCGCAAGCAGGACCCGAGTGCAAGAACACTCTCCCCTCCTGAGGCTTCCGGCAACTGGTTTTCAGAAGCATGCTGCCTCTGACTAAGGTGGCACAGCACAGCCATCACGGCTAGTAGCCATTGATAGCCCTGTCCGCCATAAATTTGTCTAATCTTCTTTTAAAGCCATCCAAGCTGGTGGCCATTACTGCATCTTGTGGGAGCAAATTCCATAGTTTAACTATGCGCTGAGTAAAGAAGTACTTCCTTTTGTCTGTCCTGAATCTTCCAACATTCAGCTTCTTTGAATGTCCACGAGTTCTAGTATTATGAGAGAGGGAGAAGAACTTTTCTCTATCCACTTTCTCAATGCCATGCATAATTTTATACACTTCTATCATGTCTCCTCTGACCCGCCTTTTCTCTAAACTAAAAAGCCCCAAATGCTGCAACCTTTCCTCGTAAGGGAGTCGCTCCATCCCCTTGATCATTCTGGTTGCCCTCTTCTGAACCTTTTCCAACTCTAGAATATCCTTTTTGAGATGAGGCGACCAGAACTGTACACAGTATTCCAAATGCGGCCGCACCATAGATTTATACAACGGCATTATGATATCGGCTGTTTTATTTTCAATAACTTTCCTAATTATCGCTAGCATGGAATTTGCCTTTTTCACAGCTGCCGCACACTGGGTCGACATTTTCATCGTGCTGTCCACTACAACCCCGAGGTCTCTCTCCTGGTCGGTCACCGCCAGTTCAGACCCCATGAGCGTATATGTGAAATTCAGATTTTTTGCTCCAATATGCATAATTTTACACTTGTTTATATTGAATTGCATTTGCCATTTTTCTGCCCATTCACTCAGTTTGGAGAGGTCTTTTTGGAGCTCTTCGCAATCCCTTTTTGTTTTAACAACCCTGAACAATTTAGTGTCATCAGCAAACTTGGCCACTTCACTGCTCACTCCTAATTCTAGGTCATTAATGAACAAGTTGAAAAGTACAGGTCCCAATACCGATCCTTGAGGGACTCCACTTTCTACAGCCCTCCATTGGGAGAACTGTCCGTTTATTCCTACTCTCTGCTTTCTGCTTCTTAACCAATTTCTTATCCACAAGAGGACCTCTCCTCTTATTCCATGACTGCTAAGCTTCCTCAGAAGCCTTTGGTGAGGTACCTTGTCAAACGCTTTTTGAAAGTCTAAGCACACTATGTCCACTGGATCACCTCTATCTATATGCTTGTTGACACTCTCAAAGAATTCTAGTAGGTTACTGAGACAGGACTTTCCCTTGCAGAAGCCATGCTGGCTCTGCTTCAGCAAGGCTTGTTCTTCTATGTGCTTAGTTAATCTAGCTTTAATAATACTTTCTACCAGTTTTCCAGGGACAGAAGTTAAGCTAACTGGCCTGTAATTTCCGGGATCCCCTCTGGATCCCTTTTTGAAGATTGGCGTTACATTTGCCACTTTCCAGTCCTCAGGCACGGAGGAGGACCCAAGGGACAAGTTACACATTTTAGTTAGCAGATCAGCAATTTCACCTTTGAGTTCTTTGAGAACTCTCGGGTGGATGCCATCCGGGCCCGGTGATTTGTCAGTTTTTATATTGTCCATTAAGCTTAGAACTTCCTCTCTCGTTACCACTATTTGTCTCAGTTCCTCAGAATCCCTTCCTGCAAATGTTAGTTCAGGTTCAGGGATCTGCCCTATATCTTTCACTGTGAAGACAGATGCAAAGAATTCATTTAGCTTCTCTGCAATCTCCTTATCGTTCTTTAGTACACCTTTGACTCCCTTATCATCCAAGGGTCCAATTGTCTCCCTAGATGGTCTCCTGCTTTGAATGTATTTATAGAATTTTTTGTTGTTGGTTTTTATGTTCTTAGCAATGTGCTCCTCAAATTCTTTTTTAGCATCCCTTATTGTCTTCTTGCATTCCTTTTGCCAGAGTTTGTGTTCTTTTTTATTTTCTTCATTCGGACAAGACTTCCATTTTTTGAAGGAAGACTTTTTGCCTCTAAGAGCTTCCTTGACTTTGCTCGTTAACCATGCTGGCATCTTCTTGGCCCTGGCGGTACCTTTTCTGATCTGCGGTATGCACTCCAGTTGAGCTTCTAATATAGTGTTTTTAAACAACTTCCAAGCATTTTCGAGTGATGTGACCCTCTGGACTTTGTTTTTCAGCTTTCTTTTTACCAATCCCCTCATTTTTGTGAAGTTTCCTCTTTTGAAGTCAAATGTGACCGTGTTGGATTTTCTTGGCAATTGGCCAGTTACATGTATGTTTAATTTAATAGCACTGTGGTCACTGCTCCCAATCGGTTCAACAACACTTACATCTTGCACCAGGTCCCGGTCCCCACTGAGGATTAAGTCCAGGGTTGCCGTCCCTCTGGTCGGTTCCATGACCAACTGGTCTAGGGAATAGTCATTTAGAATATCTAGAAACTTTGCTTCTTTGTCATGACTGGAACACATATGCAGCCAGTCTATGTCCGGGTAGTTGAAGTCACCCATTACTACCACATTTCCTAGTTTGGATGCTTCCTCAATTTCATATCTCATCTCAAGGTCTCCCTGAGCATTTTGATCAGGGGGACGATAGATCGTTCCCAGTATTAAGTCCCTCCTGGGGCATGCTATCACCACCCACAACGATTCTGTGGAGGAGTCTGCCTCTTTTGGGGTTTCGAGCTTGCTGGATTCAATGCCTTCTTTCATGTATAGAGCGACTGCGCCGCCAATACGTCCTTCCCTGTCCTTCCGATATAGTTTATATCCAGGGATAACCGTATCCCACTGGTTTTCTCCATTCCACCAGGTCTCCGTTATGCTCACTATATCAATGCTCTCCTCTAAGACCAAGCACTCCAGTTCTCCCATCTTGGTTTGCAGGCTCCTAGCATTAGCGTACAGGCACTTGTAAGCAGTGTCTCTCTTCAAGTGTCTTTGGCACTTGTGGTTAGGCCTGTGGTAATTTTGCTCTTCTGAATTTATATCCTGTGCCCCTGCTCTCACAATGCCTACTTCTAGGCCTACCCCTTTTAAAATTTCATCATTTCTTTGGTTTTTATCCCAGGGGGGAAGTTTATTCCGAACCGGACCTTTCTCAGCTCCTGTCGGGTTTTCCCCCTCAGTCAGTTTAAAAGCTGCTCTGCCACCTTTTTAATTTTAAGTGCCAGCAGTCTGGTTCCATTCTGGTTCAAGTGGAGCCCGTCCCTTTTGTACAGGCCCGGCTTGTCTGAAAATGTTCCCCAGTGCCTAACAAATCCAAACCCTTCCACCCAACACCATCGTCTCATCCACGCATTGAGACTGCGAAGCTGGGCCTGTCTGGCTGGTCCTGCGCGTGGAACCGGTAGCATTTCAGAGAAAGCCACCTTGGAGGTCCTGGCTTTCAGCATCCTACCTAGCAACCTAAATTTTGCTTCCAGGACCTCACGGCTGCATTTCCCCATGTCGTTGGTGCCAACGTGCACCACGACCACTGACTCCTTCCCAGCACCGTCTACCAAACTATCTAAACGACGGGCGATATCCGCAACCTTCGCACCAGGCAGGCAAAACACCTTGCGGTCTACACGCCCATCACACACCCCACTGTCTATGTTCCTAATGATCGAATCACCAACTACAAGGATCCCTCCACCCCCCTCATTCATTTCTCTTCCATACCTCTCACATGCATTCTGTTTGCTGTTACTTCAGCAGGTGATTTAGCCCTCTTCCTGCCACCCAGAGCCATGGAGAGACTCTGCCCTTCCTTAGCTCTCATGTGTGCCTATTACCAATTGTCTGTTAATCTTTTCCAGCAACTCAACCCTTTTCCTGGCATGCAGGCTCAAAAGATCTCTGGGAAGTGGCAACCCAGCTCTCTTCTTCCCTGTTCTCGAGTTGATTCATAGAATCATAAAATAGTAGAGTTGGAAGGGGCCTATAAGGCCACCAAGTCCAACCCCCTGCTCAGTGGCTAAATTTAGCTGGCTAAATTTCCATCTGTTGAAATAAAGTACTGAAGTAGATTCTGAATTTTCAGATCTCCCCTCTGATTCTGCATTTTCTGGCAGAAATGTATGTATGTAGGGACATAGGAAACCGCCTTATACATCAGATTGTGGGTTCAATTGAGCTCAGTATTATCTACACTGACTGCCAGTGGTTCTCCAGCCCTACCTGCAGACTGAATCTGTGACCTTCTACATGCAAAGCAGATGCTCTACCACTGAGCTAATGCCCTTCCCCATGCACATGTGCATGTGCAAGGCTCTGGGGATAGACCTTCATATTAAACCGTGACTCATTTGACTACATTTATTATTGGCAGATCATTAAACTTGTAGAACATTGGGCCACAGTTACACAAAAGTTATGATACAGAGAAATTGCAGTTGCATGTTGTGAACCTTTACGGCATAGAATCATAGAGTTGGAAGGGGCCTATAAGACCATCGAGTCCATCGAGCTCAATGTAGGAATCCAACTTAAAGCACACCCGTCAGATGGCTGTCCAACTGCCTCTCGAACACCTCCAGTGTTGGAGAGCCCACCACCTCCCTAGGTCATTGGCCCCCTTGACATATTGCTCTAATAATTAGGAAGTTTTTCCTGACATTCAGTTGAAATCTGCCTTCCTGCGACTTGAGCCCATTATTCCATGTTCTGCACTCTGGGATGATCGAAAAGAGATCTTGGCTCTCCTCTATATGACAATTTTTCAAATACTTGAAGTACTTACAAACAACACTATGCTCACACTGTGTGTGTAATCCATTAGGGATGTGCCTTGCGGGAATGTTACTACTTCACAGCAAAATATTTTCATGTGTTGCAGCCTTGTAGATACAGTATATCATCAATGATATGGAATTAGGGGTGAGCAGCAAGGTAGCCAAGTTTGCAGCTAACAACAAAAGGTGATTGTGAGGAGCTCCAGAAAGATCTCCCCAGCCTGGGGGAAATGGACATTAAAATGGCAAATTTTCAGTTTGAGCAAGTGTAAGGTGATGAAAGAGTGTGGTGCAGTGGTTAGTGTTGGACTACAACTTGGGACCAGGGTTCGAATCCCCACATAGTCATGAAGCTCACTGGGTGACCTTGGGCCAGTCACTGCCTCTCAGCCTCAGAGGAAGGCAATGGTAAACCCCCTCTGAATACCGCTTACCATGAAAACTCTATTCATAGGGTCGCCATAAGTTGGAATCGACTTGAAGGCAGTCCATTTTTCAAAGTGATGCACATTGGGAGAGAAAATCTTAACATCACATGTAGACTCATGGGGTCAGAATTGAGGATGATTGACCAGGAATGAGACCTTGGAGTCATAGTGGATAGTTCAATGATAATGTCTACCCAGTATGCAACAGCTGTGACAAAGGCAAATTCCATGCCACAGATTATTAGAAAAGAGGTTTAAAATGAAACTGTCAATAAGAAATCCATGGTGCAACCATATTTGGAATACTATGTATGCTACTGGTTGCCTCCCCTCTAAAAGAATATTGCAGAGCTAGAAAAGAGAACTCAAAATGATTAAAAGGGATGGAGCAACTCCCATACAAGGAAAGATTGCATTTGGGGCTTTTAGCTTTGGAAAAAAGGCAAGTTAGGGAGGACATTATAGAGTTGCATAAATTTATGCATGGTACATAGAAAGTGGAGATACAGAGGTTTTTCTCCCTCTCTCATAATACTAGAAACCAGGGGATCGCCAATGAAGATGAATGTTGGAAGATTCAGGACACGCAAAAGGAAATAATTCTTCCCACAGTGCAAAGTTAAACTATGGAATTCACTCTCACATAGTGTAGTGGTGTATTAGGCAAATTCATGCAGGATAAACCTGCCTGTTCTGGATGAGGTTGTACTCCCTTTTAAAGGAGCAGGTATGTAGCTTGAGGGAACTCCTGCATATGTCTTGGTCATTAGAGCCCCAACTGATCTTGGTGCCTAGGAATGCATTTTACCAGCTGTATCTGGATAACCTGGCTACTGTAATCCATGCACTGGTAACCTTTGAGAATGGATTACTGCAATGTGCTCTGTGTAGGGCTGCCCTTGGGCTCAGTCCGGAAGTTCCAGCTGGTACAGAATGATAGACTGCTGATAGGGGCAGATGGCCAACACCATGCAACACCTTCGCTAAAAGCATCTACACTGGCTGCCCATGTGCTACTGGGCCAGGTTCAAGGCTATTGTGTTCATATACAAAGCCCTGAATAACTTGGGTCCAGGATGCCTTAAAGACCACCTGAACCCTTATATTCCAGCCTAATTATAAGTTCATCTGGAGGAACACTGCTAGTTGTCCCCTGAGCTACAGAGGCCCATCTGGCCTCAACCAGAAGTTGGGCATTTAATGTCACCGGTCCTATGCTGCGCAAGACTCTTCTGGCAGAGATTCAGCAGGCATCCTTACTTTTAACTTTCAAGCGTCTGTTGAAGACTTTTTTTATGCTGACAGGTCTATACACTTGTTAAAAACATTTCTGAGTAGCAGATGTTTTATTATTCTGTATTGCTTTTCAAGTTTTTTTTTAAGGTTGGTGTACACCAGCCTGATATCTTGTGAGAGGGTGATCTATCTATACTTTTATAAAAAAATAAAACTGAAACTCAGTGCAATGTACAAGACAAACATGTTAGCTTCCAATCTTATACACACTGCCAATAAGTAAGCCTCAATGAACATAGTGGGATATTATTACAAGTAAACCTGCATGTGATTGCAGTGTTAGGTTTGGGTCAAGCAAGCCTAAGTTCCAAACCAATTCCATTCCATTCTGAAGTTGGATGACCTTTGCACAGTTATTATCTCTCAGCCCATCCTGCTCCACAGTTACAAATATGGTAAGTATGGTCAGATGCCTAACAAATGCTGATTGAAACATTTTAAAAAATAACAGAATATACACATAACTAAGCTCTCTTTAAAAATAGTTTTTGTTTCTTGTTGGAATTACATTTGTGTACAATACTCTTTGTGCAAACTGTGAATCAACCTACACACATTTCCTTTGCATTATTACTTCCTACACTGCAGAATTGATGTCTGGCAGATCTTAAAACTCCTATCCCTCTCTGGGTGACAAACACATGAGATTCTCCTTGCTGACGCATTCAAAGTGCCATTGTGTTATTATAGCTTGCTACTTTCTGGCAAAAGTCAGCAGCAGAAACTTATATCCAATCTTAGTACCAGAGATAAGCCTGTGCCTGCTCCCAGCTTGAAATCTGGACATCAGAGATGGCTGACAAGAGGATGGGCCCGCCCACCTGTCAAAATGGCCCCTGGAGGGTTCGCAACCCGTTGTACATCATGTACAATTACATAGATCGCACCCTCCACCCTCACCTGCCTTTTAAAAAGCCAACACTACTAAAAAGCTTCCATAATTGTAATTTTTTCTTCAGCCCTCGGCTCATTTTGGTTACATTTTTCTGTTCTACAATATCCTTTTTGAGAAGCACTTTTTTTTTTGCCCTGGTGTGCATCACTAGACAGTAATTTACATGAGTCGCTTTTAATGCTCATTCATCCAGTTTGGGAACCTTTGGGAGCTCTTCACAAGCCCTTTTTGTTTTTGTTTTTTAACCATCCTGAATAACTGAGAATAATCAGCAAATTTGCCCACCTCACAGCTCACCCACCAATTCCAGCTCATTTATGAACAAGTGGTGGTCCCAATGCCAAATATTTGGGGGACCCCACTTCTTGCATCCTTCCATTGTGAGAAGTGGCCGTTCATTCCTACACTTTGCTTACTATTCTTCAGCCAATTGTCAAGTCCATTAAAGGCCCTCTCCTCTTTCCCCACGACTGCTAAATTTACTTGGGAGTCTTCAATGAGCAACTGTGTCAAAGCTTTTTGAAAGTCTAAATTCACATGGTATGAAATTGTTGCAATTCTTGTTAACACTGCTAGAGATTGCACAGCCTGTTCTGATAAATCCTAACAATCTAGGAAAGTGCCTTGCAGATTTGCCAATTAGAAGGGAACTTCCTGCCTTCTGTTCCCCAAACAACTTCGCAGCCTTCGAGTAATGTAAAGGAGGCAACAGGTCCACATGATCAGTTGATTCACAGTGGACAGCTGCCACCCCTTCTTCAGCTCTCTTGCATGTTCTTCCCAGCAAGGCTGCAATCAGTTGTTATTGGCCAACTAGGATCATGTCCTTCCAACATCCGTTCCTCTTCGGGCCATGTAGAATGTTTCCCCATCACCAAGAACTATCCCTCCCTCCTGGACCCTGATCTCATCAATGCCTTTATTTCTACTCTTGTTCTATGACACCCTCTTCTTTACTAAAAATGGTTTTCAAAATTCTTTGAACTTGGCATTAATTCAATGTACATGTCATATATGCATTTTAAAAAGAGAGAAAGGTATGTGCCACAGCACTCAGACATTGCTGGAAAACTTTAAGTCAGCCAGTGTCACATGAAAACTTGATCTAGAAAAACTTCCCTCTTTGCTTCTATCCATTCTTACATTCCAGCTGGAAGTTTCTCCAAGGTTTATTCATCAACTTTGGTTTGTTGTGATGCTGTCAAAAATGAGGCTCTTCTGATTACATGATGTACGCCCTCCACTGACGCAGCCAATCTACAGAACGAAGCCTGGAACTAGATGCTCTTTGTGTGTTAAACATGAACGCATGTACAAGTTACTGGAAGAAATACTTCTATGAAGTCTCGCTGGAGGAATCTGAAATGTTCACACCGGTGTAAGCTTTAGGATGGAATTGATTTGGCTGCAACAGCCCAGGAAAGGGATATTTTTTTAAAAATATGCATGACGCTGACCTTTAACCAGTAATTAGGATCTGAACAAAGAATTTTGACAGGTCCTTGATAGAACACCTCCCTTAGATGGCCATCAGCCTGGAAATGTAACCCACATTTGACCCAACAGGAGAACAGAGGCTGTAAGTCAGAAAGGTCAATGGTGATAAGCTTTCTAATTCAGATGCATCACCAGCTTTGCTGAGAGCCAGACTCTTCCCCTGCCAGCAGTCACTGTATGAGGCTATAGCACAGAAGAGGAGCAAGAATGGACCACTCCCATTGGTGCTGCTGAAAGACCACCAACTTTTGGTTCTGCTTCTCCTTGAACTTTTCCGTGCCAGCTGGTCATTAGAAGAGCTTGCAACCAAGAAGTTGCACCCGAGTTTTCCTCTTTCTTCTGCCTCGTTACTCCATTTTCCTCCATTTTTAGATTGTTATACTGAAGGCAAGGACATGATTTGTTTGTACTGATCTGTAAGCCACTCCAGAAGCCTTTTTTGGCAGAAGTGTGGGATAAAAATCATTTTCATACGTTTTATTTATAAAGGGGATTTCTAGCCCACTCTTCATCATACGGGGAGTTATAGCAGAATAAAACCAACATAGCACAATTTATAAAAGCAGATACAAATACAGCATCTTTTTGGGAAACAGCCAGGGAACTAATATCTCAGCTCCTCAGCTGCATCAGTGATGGAATTTCTAATCCCCTATCCCCACCCCCAAGCCTGGGCAAACAGAAAGGTTTCACTGGACGCCAAAATGACAAGCGCGATGACATCAGTCATGCCTCTAGGGCAGCCTACACCAAGCCAGTACCCTACAGATATTTTGGACTACAACTCACATCTGCCCCAGACAGCTGTCGAAGGCTGCCCTAGAGGGAGGTCATTCCATAGGCCATTTGTTCCATAAATGAACAAATAATTCAGATAAAACAGGAGCCAAAGGCTGCAAAGGTTGCAATAAGTGACCTCCTTCATCCATAAAAGGGGGCATTGTGCGGCTCTGCTGGAGTGTTAAGAGTAGCCATAAATTCTCCCCAGAAAGCAAAGTTATGCAGAGGAATATGAAACTTTATTGAAACAATCATCCCTGTCTGGTCTCTATGCATCCTAGAAAGTGCGCAGATCATCTAGGTGCCAGCCATTTACAGAAAAATTGCCAGCTATTTTCTCCATTTAACTGAGAGAGAGGCAAGATACCTTCCAAAGATAGCTTCCATCTAGCACAGCCCATTGTGGGAATGCACATCATGCTGCAGCCTCTGGCTTTCATCTCTGCTACGCTGCAGATAAAGGCAGAAAAACCTACTGGAAATGAAAAAATGTTGTCCCTGTACATCAACCTTGCTCATGGTGGCACGCACCAGATGTTTTGGACCAAGGCTCCCGTGCACTGCACTGGAGGGGGTGGATGGGACTTGTGTTCCAAAACATCCACAGGGCACCAGCATGGCCAAAGCTGCTCAATGTGAACATGAATAAGATTAGAAGTAGGGCCAATAACCCCAGCAGTGCCTTGGTCACACCACAAGGTTTGTAAAATGTTTTGTTACAAAGGAACAGCCATCGCCCACATCACATCCCTCTTTGCCTTACAAACACACTTGGCCAAAGTTACGGATGCCATCTAGGTTTTTAGAAAACAGCTTCAATGGCAACAGGAAAGTGAGACTCCCCCAGTCAATTCCAAGCCCCCATTTCCATTCGATTATTGATAAGCCCTCCTAAGAATCGTTAGTCCCAGAGGTGAAAGCCACACAGGAGGGGCCTAAGCCCTGTGCATTTGCGGGGGCACCAATTCCAAAGCAAAGGTGAGGATTACACCCCTGAAGGGCTCAGCAGAGATCACAACTTTGGCCTGGCGCCTCCCCCATTAAGGCGTTCTCTTGTGAGACACCAAAAGAGGACATTTGTGCCTTGAGCCCACGCCAGTTCTGGGAATCTCCTTGCAGGGGGAGAGGAGGAGGATGA
This sequence comes from Rhineura floridana, assembly GCF_030035675.1. Classification (NCBI taxonomy): domain Eukaryota; kingdom Metazoa; phylum Chordata; class Lepidosauria; order Squamata; family Rhineuridae; genus Rhineura; species Rhineura floridana. The sequence goes on from NC_084485.1 coordinate 8,840,227, forward strand.
CAGGAAGAAAGTGAAAGAGCAGCAAGTCTGTGTGGGACAAAGGTGTCCAGTGCGCAGTTCCTCAACGGCTCTCTACGTGATGTCCTTTTGCCTCGGGGGGCGATGGATATTCCTCACCATGCACTTCACCATCCACTCGATTCCCTCGTTCACTCCTTTCCTGAGGACCAAAAGAAAAAAAGAAGACAGAATGGGGACACACCTTATCATTGCCATCAGCGTCTCTCCACCTTTAGCAATCCTTCCCATGACCCTCTGGTGTCTCCTCACAGCCCCCATTTTCCATTCCCTGGTCTCTCCATCCATAAAGCCGTCCTGGGCTCCTACTGGGAGGGAGGGCGGGATATGAATCTAATAAATAAATAAATAATGTAGAAGTGTTTGGAGTACATGCTAACATGCAGGGGCTCTTGGTGCCCCAGGGCACACAAATTCAAGGCTGCACAATTTTTTATTCCGGTTCACCCTAGCCTTGTATTTAACAACTTGCTGGGTTGCCACAGGTGACCAGGTGTTCCATGTAGGCGAGTGAAGGAAAGCCAGCCTGCTCCCTCCTCCCAGCCTGCTTGGTCTCCACTGTATTCATGAAAGGTTCTTATTCCACAACCAGCATCGAAACACACTAGGCTGATGGAGGGAGTAGGGGGAGGAGATTGATCCCTCTGTCCCTCCTCCACAAGTCTACTTCAGAAGGCATTTTTCTTAATAGGTATCAAAAGAGGTAGAAGCTTCGGCTTCTGTGCTGGCTCCAGGAGAAGGTGCTTCCCCCTCTCTGTAGCCAGCATGCAAATGTGTGTGTGTGCTATGTGCCTTCAAGTAGATTACGACTTGTGGCGACCCTATGAATCTATGACCTCCAAGAGCATCTGTCATGAACCACCCTGTTCAGATCTTGCAAGTTCAAGTCTGTGGCTTCCTCTAGGGAATCGATCCATCTCTTGTTTGGCCTTCCTCTTTTTCTCCTCCCTTCTGCTTTTCCCAGCATTACGGCCTTTTCTAGTGAATGATCATGTCTTCTCATTATGTTTCCAAAGTATAGCCTGTTTCATCATTTTTAGCTTCTAGTGATAGTTCTGGTTTAATTTGTTCTAACACCCACTTATTTGTCTTTTTCGCAGTCCATGATATCCACAAAGCTCTCCTCCAACACCACATTTCAAATGAGTTGATTCTTCTCTTATCCACTGTTTTCACTGTCCAAACTTTCACATCCGTAGGGATCAGGAATGCCATGATCTGAATGATCCTGACTTTAGTGTTCAGTGATACATCTTTGCATTTGAGGACCTTTTCTAGTTCTCTCATAGCTGCCCTCCCCAGTTCTAACCTTCTAATTTCTTGACTATTGTCTCCATTTTTGTTAATGACTCTGCCAAGGTATTGATAATCCTTGACAAGTTCAATATCCTCATTGTCAACTTTAAAGTTACACAAATCTTCTGTTGTCATTACTTTAGTCTTCTTGACGTTCAGCTGTAGTCCTGCTTTTGTGCTTTCCTCTAACTTTCAACAGAATTCGTTTCAAATCATTACTGGTTTCTGATAGTAGTATGGTATCGTCTGCATATCTTAAAGTACTGATGTTTCTTCCTCCAATTTTCATACCACCTTCATCTTGGTTCAATCCCGCTTTCCATATGATATGTTCTGCATATAGATTAAATAAATAGGGTGATAAAATACACCCCCGTCTCACACCATTTCCGATGGGGAACCAATCGGTTTCTTCATGATCTGTCCTTACAGTAGCCTCCTGTCCAGAGTATAGGTTATGCATCAGAACAATTAGATGCTGTGGCACCCTGATTTCTTTTAAAGTATTCCATAGTTTTTCATGATCGTCACAATCACAGGCTTTGCTGTATGCCATCTATTTCTGGTAATTTGTTTCTTCCAAGTATTTTAAAACAGCTTCCACCTCACATTCTAAGATTTCTGGTTTGTCATACGGTTCCTCCATGAATAAATCTGTCATCCTTGCATCTCTTTTATAGAGTTCTTCAGTGTATTGCTTCCATCTTCCTTGTATTTCATCTCGGTCAGTCAGTGTGTTCTCCTGTTGATTATTCAACATCCCTACTCTTGGTTTACATTTTCTTTTAATTTCTCTAATCTTTTGGAATAAAGCTCTTGTTCTACCTTTTTATTGTTCTCTTCTATTTCTACACAACAGCTGTTGTAATAGTTCTTTTTGCCCCTACATACTAGTCACTGTATTATTGCATTTAGGGTTCTGACCGTATTTCTATCTCCTTTTGCTTTCCTTCTTTCTTTAACCATTTTAAGAGTTTCTTCAGTCAGTCATCCATTGAGGTCTTTCTTTTTAACGAGAGGTACTGTCTTTTTGCATTTTTCCCTGATAATGTCTCTGACCTCAATCCAACTAAGTTTAAAACCTCAATTCTGTTCCTTATTTGATCTTTATATGCTTCTGGGATGTTATTTAAATTGTAACTTGGCGTTATGATTGTTTTGTTGTTCTTCTTTAGCTTTACTCTGATTTTGATATGACCAGTTCATGATCTGTACCACAGTCTGCTCCTGGTCTTGTTTTCGTAGAAAGTATGGAACTTCTCCATCTTCCGCTACCAATTATATAATCAATTGATTCCTATATTGACCATTTGATGATGTCCACGTGTACAGTCTTCTTCTTTCGGATGCTCAAATAATGTGTTTCCTAGAAACAGATTGGTTTTGCAGAATTCAATGTTTTTCTCTTGCTCCATTTCTATCTCCTAAGGCCCATTTCCCCACAATTCCTACATCTTCTATGTTCCCTACTTTTGTATCCCAGTCCCCCCATGATTATCAGCACATCTTGTTTTGGTGTGTGATCAATTTCTTCCTGTACTTCTGTGTAAAATCTCTCCAATTCCTCTTCCTCTGTGTTTGCCGTTGGAGCATAGACTTGGATGATGGTTATGTTAATAGGTTTCCTGTTGAGTTTCATTGATATCACTTGCTCAGGCCTAGCGTTATAGCTCCTAATCATCACTTCTCACTATTAAAGCAACCCCATTTCATCTTAATTTATCTGTTCCTGCATAAAATATTTTGTAGTTGATGAATGAAAATGTCCCATTCCTGTCCATTTTAATTCACTCACGCCAAGTATTATGTTGATACATTCAATTTCTTGTTTGACAATTTCTAACTTTCCCTGGTTCATGCTTCTCACATTCCATGTTTCTATTGTATGCGTCATGCAACTATGGACTCCTTTCAGCTCTGACCCAGTTGCATCATTAGTCACAGTGCTACTCGTATTTGTCTGTTGTTCTTCCCCAGTAGCTCAGTGAGTGCCTTCTGACCTGGGGGTCTCATCTTCCAGCACTATCTCGTGTTGCATTTTGGATACTCTGTTCATAGGGTTTTCGTGGTAAGAGATTTTCAGAGGTGGTTTACCATTGCCTTCCTCTGAGTTTGGATGCATCTTAGTCTGGTGTCTCAGCTTTGACCATTCTGCCTTGGGTGCCCCTGCTAGTCTAGCCTCTTGGTCTACACTCCTGATGGCATTGCTCTCAGCTTCTTCGACACTCTCAAACCCCCTCACCATGTATTCAGTGATACATCTTTGCATTTGAGAAGCTTTTCTAGTTTTCTCACAGCTGCCCTCCCCAGTCCTAGCCTTCTTCTGATTTCTTGACTGTTGTCTCCATTTTGGTTAATGACTCTGCCAAAGTGTTGATAATCCTTGACAAGTTCAATGTCCTCATTGTCAACTTTAAAGTTACATAAATCTTCTGTCGTCATTACTTTAGTCTTTTTGACGTTCAGCTGTAGTCCTGCTTTTGTGCTTTCCTCATTAACTTTCATCAGCATTTGTTTCAAATCATTACTAGTTTCTGCTAGTAGTATGGTATCGTCTGCATATCTTAAATTATTGATATTTCTCCCTCCAGTCATCACACCACCTTCATCTTGATCCAAACCCACTTTCCATATATGTTCTGCCTATACATTAAACAAATAAGGAGATAAAATTCACCCCATCTCACACCCTTTCCAATGGGGAACCAATCGGTTTCTCCGTATTCTGCCCTTACAGCAGCCTCTTGTCCAGAGTACAGGTTGTGCATCAGGACAATCAGATGCTGTGGCAGCCCCATTTCTTTTAAAGCAGTATTTTTGCATATTACTCACTTTTGTGAGCTAATTGACAAGTATGACTTAAGCATTCCTTTATTCTTCACCCATGGCTGCCTCCCACTTACATAAACTGGAATGTCTCCTTCACTGCCATTCCTTACCAACCCACAGAGGTCACTAGGTGATCTTAAGGGGGCCCCCCCAGTGAATTCACAGCTGAGATTTGAACTAGCCTCAGCCATTAAGCTGCGGCAGCCTCAGGGATGCAGCCTCCCACAGAAAACCATGGCTTTTGGTTTGTTCAAATGATAAGAGACAGCAAGAGCAGCAGCAGCTTCCGCTCTTAGGTCAGACTGCGCAACCACATGCCAGGGCTGGCATCTCCTCCTTACCGCATGAACACAAGACCGGGACGAATCTTTCTTCTTCTTTACCCCACCCATAACGATATCCACCCCTCTCCCATCACTGCACTCCATCAGAATGCTGACAGGCTGCCTTTCTGTACTTACCCAGTGAGAGCCGAGCACCCTTGGGCCAGGCAGTCTCTCTTCCCAATTTTGTTGATGCAGTCGCTAAATGCAGTCTTGATGTCGGGAATCGAGAGGCAGTTCTATGGGAGGAAGAAAAATCAGAGACGTGCCCTCTTGCAAAGCACCTCCTCGGTCTGCCTGCAGTGGGTTCTCCTGGACTCACAAGCCAAGGCTCAGGGCTCTGACGGTTAGGTCTCGGAGCTGTTCATTGTGTACTACACAGAACCACAAGGACCTTGAAAATCACTGTGCCCAGTTTCATTGCCAGATGCAACAGGGAAAGGATTCCTTGGCACCTGTTCTGCAAGTGTGCAACGCTATCTAGGAGCCTTGCCAAAGCACGAGTTTGCTCGTCTTTTAGAAGCGATGGAATTATAAGCTCCTTTTAGTCATTAGGGCTCTTCCCCACATGCACAACAGATGACCAGCAGCAGGTCTCTTCCCTGCTCCCTGAACAACGTGCATATCTGCAACAAGCACCCTTTCGGTGACAGGGCTCCATGTGACTGGGAACACTGCTAGCATAGCTTAAGGCTGACAGCACAGTACCCTGTCTATGCACACTGAAAATGTGTGTGCCAACTTTTAACTTTTATTTTTGTATTTTATTTTTCTAAATAGAAAAAAGAAACACAGCCAACTGTGTTGGCAATAAAAACATGTGCTCGATCCTAACGTAACAGTACAGTTTAATATATGCAGTCCATATGTTCAAACAAGTATCCAAGTGAGACTGACGATTAAAAGCTATACATTCAAACGTAGCAAGGGCAGCAAGAGCTTCAGATCCCTCAGCAGCGTACGATGGGGGTTTATCCTTCTGTCTGCCACAACGGAATGTTCTCAAAATGCTGCACAAACATTATTTCTGCCATCCTTACAACAACCTTGTAAAGTACTCCAAAACATTTTATTCAGGCTGGCTTTTGATGGCTGCAGTTAAGCTGTGTGAGATATTAAGAGGGCTTGTTTGGTGGGGTGAGGGGAGGAGAGAAGAAAGGTGCATTTCGGGGAAAGGCCATAGCTCAGTGGTTGAGCATCTGCCTTGCATGCAGAAGGTCCCAGCTTCAATCCCCAAAGGCATCTCCAGGCAGGGCTGGGAGAGACCCTGGCCTGAAACCCCAGAGAGCTGCTGCCAGTCAAGGTAGACAGCACTGCGCTAGATCTGAGCAAGGGTCTGACTCAGTATGAGGCAGTGGGGAAAGGGCTGGACAATAAATAAGCAATAGCAGAGATCTAAAAAGAAGCCTCCATAAATGGTGGCAGCATTGCCGGGATAATGAAGAGGAGGAATCCTCACATCTGGGTTAAGCCATGTCATAGCCTGGGCGTGGGGATGGAGGGATGTCATTAAAGTTTAAGTGCAAAAATCAGACAATGTTTAGAGAAACCCCAGAGCTCCAAAGAACAGCAACAGGAAGGAAGAACTCCCTGATGCAATATTTACATTAGGTGAACTTGCACTGAAGGAACTCCATCCAGCACATGGCACGCAACCTTAGCCTAGTGGGCACTGAAATGAAGCCAAGCGCTTTGAGTATCCGGTCAGGATGACACAAGAAAGATCACCCTCAGAAAGCCAGCGTCAAGGATACCTGGAAGAAAGTACTGCCTGGAAGAGGCTCAGAAACCAAAGCCAAAAACCGGTGAGACATTCACCTGCAATTCTGATCACATCTTTCGATGAACCAAGTGCACTCTCAGCTTAGGCACGCTCACTACAACTCTGTGAGGTAACGTAGGCTGAGAGTACCAGGATGTGAATTTGTCCAGCGCCAAACCAGACACCCTCTCCATGGGAGCATGAGAGCCCGTGCTGCAGTGGAGAGAAATGTCATGTGCCCAGCCCTCTGTTACTAAATATTATTTTGTCATAGTAGCAGCAGCAGCAGCAAAATTAAAATTAAATGTTGTACCAACAAAACAACAATACAGTAAGATCAACAAGGAATCTTGCAACAGTTTAAAAGGCTAACAAATTTATTCTGGCACATGGTTTTGGGGACTACAGTGTAGCACTGCTTATACTGGAGATTCCATATGGTTGATTAATTAACTAAATTTGTGCCCACCTCTCCTCCAAGGAGCTCAAGGCAGTATACATGCTTCTCCCTCTCCTTATTTTATCCTCACAGCAACACTATGAGGCAGTTTAGGCTAAGAGACAGTGGCTGGTCCAAGGTGAGCTTCATGGCCAAGTGGGAATTTGACAGGTTCTAGTCCAATCCCCTAGCTGCTGCACTACTTTGCCATCATGTGTAGCAGCCATGGATAGACTTCTTTTCCTCCATGAATTTGTCTAATTCCCTTTTTAAAGCCATCCAGTCCCATGGTCATAACCAGATTCTGTGGAGCAATTTTGTTTTTAGTTAAAAAGGCACAGAGCAGGAGTCAGACAGATCTCCTGAGGCAGGAAGTTCCAAAGCGTGGGCATCGCTAAGGCAGCTCTACCCTGCACACTTAAGCAGCTATGCTTCCAACGGCTGTAGCATGCAGAGCAGGATCTCCTCCAATACGTGAAGCATGTGGCAGGTTCATACAGGCAGAGGTAGTCCTGTAAGACACACAGATACTAAACCGTTTTAGCTTTCCAAAAGGACACAAGCAGAACTCTGAATGCAAATGGAGATGGGATAATATTACTGCCTTATGATCAAAGACTCAGGGTTGCATTCAACTAATGTTCACTCACAGCGGACCCACTGAACGACTGAAATGGAAATGGCCTGCCTTCAAGCCGATTCCAACTTATGGCAACCCTATGAATAGGGTTTTCATGGTAAGCAGTATTCAGAAAGGGTTTACCATTGCGTCCCTCTGAGGCTGAAAGGCAGTGCCTGGCCCATGGTCACCCAGTGAGCTTCGTGGCTGTGTGAGGATTCGAACCCTGGTCTCCCAGGTCATAGTCCAACACTCCAACCACTACGCCACACTGGCTCTCTACTGAATGACTAACAGCTAACTTAGGTTTATTCATTTCAGTGGGTCAGCTCTGAGTAAAGGTTAGTTGAATACAACTGCCAGGCTTCCAAATCTGCCTCTTATGTCTGTCATTAATTTTATAAATAAAATCTTTAGCGTTAGGTTTTTGGAGGCTGGGTTGACACAGAATGCTTGGAACTCAAGTCTGAAACATTCCTTCCCATGTAAACCTCAATGCCAGCTAAGGACACAGGGATAGAAACTGGCTCACCACTGGGTAGCTAATGGAACAGCGTAAGACGCGCACACACAGTCACAAACTGCTCCACAGACAAAGCAGCATGCTGTATATATTCAACAAACATCACACAATGCCTAAGAAATGCCATATTCAGCAGGGCCGATGCCAATGACATAATATCCATTTCCCTGACACATCAGCTAACGTCACTGAAGTCCTATGACTTTGGGTTTCCAGACTCAACAGTGATAATAAATCTTCCTATTTTGGAAAGTTGTCTTCTATGCATTCGTACACCTCTTAAGATTTCACCACCAAACTTGGCATGATGGCTCCTGAGATCAAGAAATGGGTTTTGGTCTGTGTTTCGATATGATTCGTCTGAACCTTTCAAAACTAGTGATTTGGACACCTCTTACGATATCATAATTGTCATGCTCCCACTGGTAGAATCCTCTTCCAAGGATGCTCCGGTGCGTCCCAAAGCAAATGTTACAGAAGAGCAGGCTGTGTCAATGGACAGTGAGACAGAGCAGGCAGATCCAGGAACATGGGAAGCTGCCTTATATCGAGTCAGACCATTGGTCCATCTAGCTCAGCAGACTGGCAGTGGTTCTCCAGGGTTTCCGGCAGAGAGTCTGTCCCAGGCCTACCTGGAGATGCCAGGGATTGGACCTGGAACCTTTTGCATGCAAGGCAGATGCTCTGACACTGAGCTACGGTCTTCAGGGGGTCATGGCACCCTAAGATCCAATGCAAGACACAGAAAGCCCCTGCACAGAACCAGAGGTGGCGGCTGAGCTCCCACCAAGTCCAGGGAAGAGCCGGCGCCTAATTCAGCAGGCCCTGGCAGCTTTTGCATAACATCCAACTAAAGAAGAGGTCTAGAGAACTTGTGTACTTTTTTTTGCACTCTGATTAGTCCTAATCAAAGAAACATAGTGCCTGTGAATTTGGGAGTTTTTTAGGGACCAACACAGCGTACCTTGTTTTTGTTCACCAGAACAATTATTTTTGGCTTTCATCCTAGAAAAGCATTATCAGGTTACAATTATTATTTTTTCTTTCCATAAAATGAAAACAAGCCAGAAATTAAGCAAGCCATTATTACTAAACACAAAGGCCAGTTATGGTTTTTATAAAGGCCACTTTGCTAAATACACAGCAGACCAAATCTTCAATTAACGTACGCCTTCCCCAAACCTCTCTAACATCGTGGAGCTCCAACCCCCTGGAGTACTTGCGGAGGGGGGGAGCGGACACAGACAGGGGAGGGGAAGTTCTTGTGCCAATGGGATGACTTTGCTGGATACAACGAAAGGTAAGCTGCCATCCACACAGAAAGTAACATTTGTGACTTCATGACGTACCTGACTCCTTCAAAAGAAACCTACAGTGGCATTGCAAAAAAGAAGCACGGTATTAAGACCCCCGGAATAGAGGATAAAGATCTGACACATGACTGTGAAGCTTGACCTGCTGTGGGCAGGGTGGGGGCACTTCCAGGACACAGAGAGGAGCGGGGCCAGAAGCAGCTCTAGGGAATGGAGCAATTAAAAAACAATACATTTTTCCAGAGTGCGCCTCTCCAAGACAATAAAAATATGGTTTACGCCTTCCGAGGAGTTTTTAGATGTTTTAAACAATTGTTACATGTTTTAAATATTTTTATTTTGTTTGTAACTGTATTTTTTTAACAGATGTTTTTGCCACCCTGGGCTCCTTTGTGAGGAACAGTGGAACACCAGTTTAATAGAATTAAAATTCACTGAGCCTGGATCTACACATGTAGCACAAATGGCGGGATTGAGTCAAGTAGACTGCATCACTTCAGTCAGGTGAGGGATATTATTTCTGAATGATCCTCTGTGTGAAAATGAAAAGCAAAGCACACCTTCTTTCTCCCTGCTGTGTTAAGTATTCTTCAGATAAGGCATTTTACATGGGAGAGCATTTAAAAATGGTACCCCAACCTCTATGCTTAAGTGGACATACCACCCCAATTTGCTACACAAAAGGAGCAGGACCGAGAAGAATGGCCAACATCCACAGCTTGGAGCAGTGCGGTTGAATTTCCTTCAGACGTGCACTTATGAACTAAAGCGCCCCTGTCACAGTCGCCTGCGATGTTCCTCCAGGCTTAAATATTTGCCAGACACCCCATAGGACAGAAATCACCCTAAAGTCCTCTGTGCAAGCTCATATACTGATGGGTAGGCACGCGCGAGCCTGGTACCAAAATGCCTTGAGGCTTCTGCCTCACATTCCACAGAAGCTGGACTTCATTGCCCTCCCAAACTCAATGCAACATCTTTTTGGGCAATTCATAACAGAAACGTGCATAACGTCAACCGGAGTGGAATCTCTGAAACAAGCACAAAGGAATCCAGAATCATGAATAAGAGATGTGGCATGCCAAAAGGACAGGAGAGTAGAATTCCAAAGAAGAAGATTGCTCTTTGCTTTGACGAGAGACACATTTCATTCTGGAGTTTTTAAAGTGTATGGTTTATCTCCTTATCTCCAAGAATAGCCCTGGCAAAACTGCAAAGACTTTTAGCTGACAAAATAAATTGTCTGGGTAACAAGTTCATTAGGGCATAAGCTCTTGTCAGTGGCAGCTCCATGTCAGTAGGGCAGTGGAATCCGCTCCAGGTTTTAGTCTGACCTTTCAAGGAGCTAAAGCTGAAGCATCTTGGACAGTTCAGAGTAAAAACCCAGAGCGGATTCCACAGCCCCAATGACATGGAGACCCCAGCCCCCACTGCCTCTTGTGCCTGATGAGTTACAATCCACGTGAAATGAAGTGCACAAATATGTATGTGCACACACACAGAGAAACTGTAAGTATTGAAGCCAAAAGGCCATAAAAAATCCCCTTAAAAGAAGCTGCTCTTTCTCCCTCATTGCCCCCTTTTGCTTGGAGTAGCTTCTCGAAATACCTGCGTGAAAGCCGCTTCACTTCCCCGATTCCTTCAAATCCCCCCTGAATATCCGCCCTCTTCCATGAAGCCTTTGGCACAAGCCACTAGTCCCCATGCCTGCCTGCAATCAGGCCTGTGATGAGCACATGCGACTCCTCTTTCTCTGGTAGCTCCTTTCCACCTCCAGCATTGTGGGGAGGCTTCCACTGCACAGGGCTGACAATGCCCCCTGCTTGTGGCTCCCACACAAGGGATCCTGACGCATGAGCAGAACAACCCAGCTGTCTAAATTGGAAAGTTGGAAGCCTTCAAGGTCCCCTGCCCATGCTCAGTATTATCTGACCTCATGCACTTTTATTATTATTATTATTATTATTAATTGTTGTTATTATTAATTGTTGTTATTATTATTATTAAATTAATTAATTTGTATCCCACCCTTCCTCCCAGTAGGAGCCCAGGGTGGCAAACAAGGCACTAAAAACACTTTAAAACATCATAAAAACAAATCTTAAAATACATTAAGACAAAACAGCGTTAAAAACATTTTAAAAACTTTTAAAAAAGGGTTAAAAACCTTATTAAAAAACATATTAAGCAATTCTGACACAGACACAGACTGGGATAGCTCTCAACTTAAAAGGCTTGTTGACAAAGAAGTCTTCAAAAGGCACCAAAAAGATAGCAGAGATGGCGCCTGTCTGATATTCAAAGAGAGGGAATTCCACAGGGTAGGTGCTGCCACACTAAAGGTCCGTTTCCTATATTATACAGAACAAACCTCCTGATAAGATGGTATCTGCAGGATACAGATTAATGGTGCTATACCAACCAAGAATGAAATGCCAGAGGTACAAGTCTGTGACTTTTTTATGCAAAGGATCATCAGACTGTTCACCTTCTCCATATCATGGTCATTTGGCTTGACTATCTACAATTTTTCTCTATACTTGTGCGCACATATTATCAGCCAGCCAAGGGTAATTCTTCATGCATCCAATGAAAGTGGGCTCTAGTCCACAAAAAGTCCTATCACAAAAAATCAGTTTTGTCTTTATTGTACACAAGAAGCTCGCTGGTTCTTGTTAATAGTAAGTATAGTTATTGTGAGGGCTGTGGGAAAAAAATCAGGAACGCAACAGAAAACTGGGGACATCAATGGAAGAGATATTCAATTTGCAGAGCTTAGTGGTCCTGTAGGTTAACCCTAGTTTTCAACAAGTGCCTGGCTCCCCCTGGAGGACAATGTGAGGCACTGCAGCAGTTGGGATTAAAAAGGGCCACTATGCCAATCCCAGATGTTTTGGACTACTACCCTCATCAGCCCCAACCTGCACCACCATGAAAAGGGGAGACAAACTCCATCAGAATTCCTAGGAAACTGGGTGCCAGAGCCAGGCATCAGAAAGGATGGAAACTTTCACCCCTGTGCTTGTTTACTTACAAATTCCATTCAATACAGCCAGAACTGAAGAAAGATTAATGTAAAGGTGTTGGACTACGACCTGGGAGACCAGGGTTCAATTCCCCACACAGCCATGAAGCTCACTGGGTGACCTTGGGCCAGTCACTGCCTCTCAGCCTCATGAAAACCCTACTCACAGGGCCGCCATAAATCGGGATCGACTTGAAGGCAGTGCATTTCCATTTTACATTTTTGGATTCATGCTTAAGGACCAGAGGTGACTGAAGCTGTAGTCCAGCAACATCTGGAGGGCCACAGGTTCCCCATCCCTGCTTTAAATTTTGCCTTGAATGCACTTGTTTTCTGGTTCACCATTAGAGGGTTGGCTTCCTACGTTATGGCCCAGTAAACCCACATCTATCACCAGGCAGGAAAACATGCCTAATCCCAGCACTCCGACAACTAAACATGTATGACATGTGGCTTTACAGGTGTGCTTGCAATGATCAAACAAGTCTGTGCATGTGAGTCATTTCACAGGTACAACTTAAAAGCAATCCTAACTGTATCACTGCAAAAACAAATCCTTCACCCTGTCCAGGTGGGCTGACGACAACCCTGGAGTTGCCTGTCTTTCTCCAGCAGCATGGAATGTGGCGCATCCAATACGGAGATAGTTGTAAGTACAAGCTCTATAGACATTTGACACAGAGTAGTTGGACTTTCAAAAAGCTTTCGAGAAAGTACCTCAGCAAAGTCCCTGAGTAAGCTTAGCAGACGTAGAATAAGAGGAGAAGGCCTTTTGTGGGTCAGGAACTGGTTAAAGAACAGGAAGCAGGGAGTAGGAAAAAATGGACATCTCTACCAGTGGAGGGATGGAGAAAGTGGAGTCCCCCAAGGACCTGGGCTTATTAACTTGTTCATAAATGAGCTAGAGTTTGGGGTGAGCAATGAAGTGACCCAGTTTGCTGATGATATGAAGTTGTTCAGGGTCATTAAAACAAAAAGGGCCTCTCTAAACTGAGTGATTGGGCAGTAAAATGTCAAATGCAATTCAGTGTAAGCAAATATAAAATGATGCACATCAGGGCATAAAAAATCATAGCTTCACATATACTCTCATGGGGTCTGGACTGGCAGTGACTGACCAGAAATGAGAGCTTGGGATCACGATAGTTCAATGAAGCTGTTGACCCGGTGTTTCGAAGCTGTGAAAAAGGCAAATTCCATGCTAGGGATCACTAGGAAAGGAACTGAAAATAATACTGCTGTTATCACGATGCCATTATACAATTCTATGGTGCATCTGCATTTGGAATACTGTGTACAGTTCTGGTCTCCACACCTCAAAAAGGATACTGTCGAGTTGGAAAGGGTTCAGAAGAGGGCAACCAGAATGATCAAGGGGATGCAGCAACTACCCTATGAGGAAAGGTTGCAGCATTTGGGGCTCTTTAGGTTAGAGCATGGCTTCCCAATTGGTGGTCCACGATTACTAGATCATAACATTTCAAAACAGCTTGGAAGAATAAAAGGGGGAAGAAGGGATCTTCCCACAGGCCACGAAATCATGCAATCATGCTTGACCAACAGAAGCATAATAATTATCGATGGGATTCAATGATAGGTGGAAAACGGAGTTCTCTGAAAGTGCAATGTCCTGGGAATGACTCCAGTGGTGGGGGGTACCCAACACCCCAGCATCTTCACGGGGGATTGCCAGCTGTGGGTATCAAGCCTTCAGATGCATGGCTCCCTGCCTGAAGAACGCCATGCTCGTCCACAATTATTTCTCTTTACCGTGAGGTGTCCTGTTCTCACTAGATTCCTCAGGAGGCAGGAGACTTCCCAGCACCTCTAATGAGGACTCCCCTGGCAGGAACCTGACATGAGGCCTCTTTGCCATCCAAATGGTCATCTCAGGACTCAGGCTGCCCACTGGCTGTCTTGGGAGGCGGTTCCAACCCCTTGGGTGTGGACCTTGCTCGTTGGATGCCCAACGGAGGGCAGATCACGTTTGCCTGCCTCAGCTCTCCTGAGTTTCCCCCTCATATCTCCCAGGACAACGCTAAGCTATCATTCCTGAAATCTAAATGGAAATGGACTGTCTTCAAGTCGATCCCGACTTATGGCGACCCTACAAATAGGGTGTTCATGGTAAGCAGTACTCAGAGGGGGTTACCATTGCCTCCCTCTGAGGCTAGTCCTCCCCAGCTGGCTAGGGCCTGCTCAGCTTGCCACAGCTGCACAAGCCAGCCCCTTCCTTGTCCGCAACTGCCAGCTGGGGGGCAACTGGCTCCTTGGGACTCTGCAGCTTGCCCACGGCTGCACAAGTGGCAGGGCACGTAACCCCTGAGCCACTCGCTGTAGGGGTGATCTTCAGCTGACCCTTGACGCCCAAGAGACACGAGTGGGGATTTGAACTCACAGACTCTGGACTCCCAGTCAGGCTCTCCTCCCCACTGCGTTATACCAGCTCAGGGAAACAAAAACTGCACTTTCACTGTGCTCTTAGTCAAGAGGGGGCGTGATAGACAGAGAAGGAAACTGCAGTTTCAAGGAAGAAATTTTAGGGAAACTTTGCTAAAGCCTTGTAAGGCGGGACTGGAACTCCCATGGATGAAGGAAAGTCGCGTTTGGCTCCTCATACTGGAGTTAGTGGGAGCCGCAAGCCAGACTGGGGTACCCTCTTCCTCTGCATGGAAACTTGTTTCGGGGTACAGCAGACTAAACAACGACCTCTCCTGGTTTGAGATCACCTAACACTAGACCAATACGAACTCCCAACAGCCATGGACTCTGTTGTGGTTTATATATAAAAGGCAGGGCAGAGTAGAAACAGTTCAGACCATGTTTCCTGGAAGTCAGTGAAATGTGAACCTCACAGCAACTACTTCTGGTAAGAACAAAGCCATAAAAGCAGCTGGAGAGGGAACAACTGAGACCACTGATTACACACCAGTGTAAAGATGAAAGCATCCTCTATTTTACAGAAAGGAAACTGGTGATTGCTTTCTGTTTTATTCGACAGATTCATGCTGCCAAGTTCTTATGTCATTATGTTCTCTCTTATTGTCGCTTTGATGTTTTAGTTGTGTCCAACTTTGCTGGCTACTTTAGAGGGCAACAGGCAGAAATGCGGTCCAGAAATAATAACAAAAGCCAGGAATTAGGGAACCATTTTGAAACAAAGAATGAGTTCACCTCTACATCTTGCTTGTTAGCCAGAACCAGCAATGGGACTCCTTCCAGGACTTCACTGGTTACCATCTTCTCTGTGAGGCAAGAAAGGGGAAAGAGAATTGGGTGAAGTTCTTGCTGCAGCTCGGCGTAAACCAGGACAGAGATGAACCACGAGCTCTGGACAACACGCTAACCCAAACCGTGGCTTAGCTCAGAGCATGGGGGAGTAAAATGGGGAGGGGGGAGACCTATGGCCCAATCAGGGCCCCCCAAGGGGTCTCATTTGGTCCCCAAAGCCATTTTCTCCAAAGTACACCTCCCCATCAGCAGGGGCCAAGATTGCGCAACCAAAGCAGCCCAAAAGCATCTTTCCCAAGTCTCCCCCCTTCCCCCATTCACTTACTGACATTGGGGGTGAGCAGGGAGGGGGAGACTTGGAAAAGCACTTGGAATCTCCTTGTCTGGAACTTAAAAAGGGAAAGGGGGGAAGACTTGCGTAGCCCAGTGGGTGGAGCATCTTCCTTGCATGCGGAAGGTCCCGGGTTCAACCCCCAAAGGCATCTCCAGGTAGGGCTGGGAAAGGCTCCTGCCTACAACCCTGGAGAGCCACTGCCAGTCAGTGCAGACAATACTGAGCTAGATGGACCAATGGTCTGACTCAGCAAGAGGCCGCTTCCTAGGTTCTTTCCTTCTCTCTCTCTTCAGATGATGCAGGAAGGAAGAGAAGGGAAAAAAGCTTTCTGGTGCTTCCCCCAACAGTGGCAAGCGCTGGCTTCCTTCTTCCCCTTCTGGTGGCAGTGATGGCGGGGGGGAGGACAAAGGAGAGAAAGAAGCTGCCGCCAGGAAGAGCAGGAAGCCAGCGGGGTTGCCAAGCACCTGCTGCCGCTGTGCAAATTCCCAGAAAGAAGAGCTACTCTCTCGCATCGCAGCAGCAGGTGCTAGGAAATCCCACAAAGGGTTTCGACAGGTGCCTGTCAGTCGCATGATGTCACAATGATATCATGTGATGGACAGGCAGCCAGCTGCACCCATCTGTCAAATTTGGCCGACGAGGCTGATCCCGATAAGGAACTGGCTCGTGGAGGTGAAAGGGTTACCCACCCCTGGACCAGGGAGGAACAAAGTGGCCGGGAGCTCCTCTCTGGGAGGCTGCACATATAGGCCCGGTCCTGAACCAGGCCATTGACAGGGAGCCAGACTAAGCGTGTCACAACAAACATGCCTTTGTGGGGAGAATGAAGTGGCAAGAGGGGATCCTTATCACACTTTTTGATCTAACTATCTGAAACCTGAAAATCGCTGAGGGTCTTGGCAGACCACTTCATGATTTTTTTTACTCTAGTAACTGCACTGAGCTGTGCTTGATGCGGTATGATTCTGAATTTTCTTTTTTGTTGCTTCTCCTATTTCTTCTGTCGTATTTCCCTGTACTGCAGTTTGCATTCCATAGAATTCAGAGTGCAATACAAGAAATTAAAGAAGCAGTAAAAATACAGTTGAAATCAGTGTAAATATTTAACGCAGACCCACCTGACAGGAGCTCACGGGCCAGTCTGGGAACCCCTGATTCAGGGTAAATAAGGAAAGGGAGGCCCTCCAGGAAAAGTAACATCTCATGTGAAGAGTTTGTACACCATTGCTATAGTTTAGGTATCCTGGTGCTCATTCCTTCCCCGCTCCATTTTTCATAATGCTGCCATTGTTAAATATGCATTTCATTTTATAATTGCACCTGAGATGAGTAAATAACTTATTAAACTCTTGTATTTCACAGAGGTTGAGTTGTGAAGTTTATTGCCAGGTTGACTTCGTGAATAATTTGACACAGCTGCTTATTATGTATTTCTTATTCTTATGAGTTTTATTCATATCACTGTTTTAATATCCATACAATAAAATATTATGTATTTATATCCTGCTTGTTGTTATTTATTTATAAAATATATTTGTATACTGCTATTTTGTTAAAAAGTCAAAGCAGTTTACAACATGTTTAGCGCAACAACCACAACCATAGAATTAAAAAAAAAACACTACGTTACTATGTTGTGAACTGCCCTGTGGCTTTTTGACAAAGAGAGATTATTTGTTCAGTTAAGAAAGTTACATAGGGAGTCTGCTTATTTGGACAACTAAATTGAAAAGGCCAATCATATACCCAGCTAGCTCCACTTACTTTAAAAATGATGCAATACTGCAAGATAGGGAAGCTCGGAGGATGATAACAAGAACTAGGGCCTTCTCAGTGGTGGCCCCCGAACTGTGGAATAGTTTTCCCGATGAGGTGCGCTTGGCGCCGACGTTGTTATCTTTTCGGCGCCAAGTTAAAACCTTCCTCTTTTCTCAGGCATTTTAGTCTATTTTAGTCTTTTAAATATGTTTAACTGATTTTAGATTTGTGGATGCCTACATACATGTTCCTTGCACCGAATTATTGGATTTTATTGTGTATATTTATATTCCTCTGTTGTACACCGCCCAGAGAGCTACGCTAGTCGGGCGGTATAGAAATTCAACAAATAAATAAATAAATAAATAAGATGAGAAAGCACATCTCTGCTTATTTTGAGGGCTCCTGAGGATCGCTTGGACATCTCTAGGCTTCCTGAGGGCCTTGCACTTTTGCTTTGCTGCTGGCAAAGTCACAGGAATGGGCCCGGCTCTTTTCAAACTGTTTTAAAAAGCCAAACCACCCTGAGGTACACAGATACACTTCCAGGAAAACTCCCTGCACACTCACCGAAAGCTCTCTTGGATTCTGAAAGCCTTTCTTCATCAGTGGAGTCAATAATGTAGATGACACCGTGGGACTCTGCGTAATACTGAAAGCAAAGCACAGGAGTGAAGGCAGATTATCCCCCTAGCATATTGTGTGGTATCACAGGGCCAGAAAGACACAGGTGAAACTAGAGTGTCACCATGTCCCACTGCCTGCCCCACACAATTGCCTCCCCAACTGTGGTCTGTGGCATGCCCACATTATTCTTACTGAATTTTAATTCTGTTTTTATTGCTTCTTTTATTTCTTATATTGTATTTCAGTTTGTTTTCTCTTCAAGCATGCCTGCCCAGATATCTAGTTTTTATTATGTATATTTGTTCTTAGTCTTGATTTTGTTCTTAAACTCTTGATTTTATCTATGGGATGTAGTCCACTAAATTCTACTCAAAGCAAACCCACTAAAATGCATGGGCCTACGTGAGTCATGTCCATTAATCTCAATGGGTCTACTCTAAGTAGGACTAACACTAAATATAATCCTATATTTTGACACTTTATTATGTCTGTTCATTTCACCAGTATTTTCTTTTTATGGAACCACACGGAAGTTTTTTTTTTTATTTAGCAGTCTCTAAATTTTGTTAGAACAAAAATAAAATAAAATCAGTGAACATCAACTCTTTTAACAGAGCAAAATCAGGAGGCTATGCTGGACAAAATTCACAGGAACGGTAAAGTATCATTTTTATAGGATCAACCAACACTACATTTTGAACACTTGCTTGTGACGCTCTTAACTGAACTTGCTTCCAATTCTATGCCAAAACGTCCCCCTTATTTCATTTATATCCTGCCTCTTCCCTCCAGACTCAGTGTGGCATATCCTCACAATAACCCTGTGAAAGGATTATTAGGCTGAAAGATAGCCCAGGGTCACCTAATCAGCTTTATGGCTAAGCAAGGATGTGAACTATGCTGGCATAACTATATTGTTGAAACTAAGATAAAATGCTATGATGGAAGAGACCCAAACCACCAGAGGCCAGCATTATCACAAAGAAATGAGTCAGACTGTACAAAGATGATATTTCAATTGCCTAATTTATATCCTTGCAAGATTGGAGTGTTGCCTGAATGTCACAAGATACTGTGGGATGGATCCAGACAAGCAGAGCAATCCAACTTGAGGAAGCTGGTGGAAGGGGTGCTGGTGCAAAGCTCCATAGCATTCATGTGCTGTTTAAGAGCTGCTGGCGGAACATCGGCTCTGCCAGGAGCTGTACACAAGAATGGAAAAGGAAAAGCCAGCTCTCACAAATACCCCTACCGGCAAGAAACTGCTCCCCATCGACTTCCATTATAATTTATTTTCTTAGACCGACCTTTTTCCCGTAACTCTGGCCCAGATTGGGACCCGCAGGACTGCTCTGAATGGGAGTTGGATGTTGCATAAGTCCCTCCCCTCAGCCCCTCCTCCAACACCCCCCCCAGAACACCCCTTTCTCAGGCCTCCCGGCAGCACCACTTCCACTGGGCTAGACTTCCCCGGTGGATCCCCAGCTGAGCCGACAGGGTCCCAGCTCCACCACAGTGGAGCCCTGGCGAGCAGGGCTGTGGAGTCGGTACGCCAAACCTTCGACTCCGACTCCTCTATTTTTCTACTGTCCGACTCCGACTCCACCCAAAAATGCTTCCAACTCCACAGCCCTGGAAAGGGCTGTAAATGTCTTTTTAAATTGGAAGCTCTCATAGGAGCATTTTTATCGCTGCCTGAATATGCGCTGATCTTGGCATCACAGCATTTGTCTTCATCTGGGTCCTGTGTCATACACCGACACACAAAATGTTTTCCATCTTGAGTTATGGTGAAATGCTCAAATACAGCTGACTTCATGGGAAGCTTCTTTGACATTCTGAATTTATATTTTAAAAAATTTGTCAATCAAAATTTATTTTGAAGCCGTTGGTACATTTCTACCGACTCCGACTCCACCCAAAATTGCTTCCGACTCCGACTCCACGACTCCGAAGCCCTGCTGGCGAGGGGCTTCTGCTGGCTCTGCCAGTGGTCCCCCACATCCAAATCCCCTCAGCCCGGCATAAATACGAGTGGATTGTGCCCTTAGTTCAACTTTGTTCCCAATAAAGTCGGTGGGACTTAAGTCACGACTTACTTGTCCTATTGGTTTCAACAAGAACTACGTTCAGCTAACGTAGTTGGGATCCAGTTCCCTGTAGATTGCCTACACTGACAAGGAAGCACAATTAATGGGGACATCACTTGTTAAGAGTTTCAGGAGGGACCAATTCCTCAAAATGATTAACATGACAAGGCAAACGCACAACTGTCATCCCTACCTTATCCCAGAGAGATTGAAGCTCCTCTTGTCCTCCAAGATCCCAGAACATTAGTCTGGCTTTGCCCACATCTATAGTGCCAACTAAAAGACAAACAGGCAACGCAATGTGGACCTTTTTTGTACAAAGAGCAACCCAAATCCCCCAGAGGTGACATTTGCCAAAAACAGCCTTCACTAACCTGGTGTTCTCAAAACACTTTGGACTAAAACTCTCATCAGCCTGATGATGAGTCCTCATCTTGTTTGGGCACCAGCTTAGTGAAGGTGGCTCTACAGCAGGGGTGGGGAATAGGATTACCCACCCTTGTGGGCCACTCACCTGTCACTATGATATCAGGTGACCATTTTCCCTTTACAGCCTGGCTTGAACTCAAGCTACGCTGCAGAGGAAAATGATTTCTTTGCAGGCTTGGGTTACACTTAAACTGCACCTGCATCTGCAAAGGAACTCAGTGGGGCTTGAATCCAAACAACAATCAGCTGGCTTCAAGCTCCACTTCCAGCAGGGACCACCTGCACTCCAGAGTTCCCGGATTGCAGCCAATCCCAGCAGGACTCGCATTTGACCTCAAATGCAAAGGCACAGAATGCAAGCCTTGCCTGCCGAGAAGCATAGGAGCACATGTTGAAGGCTCCCAATCGTTCCTCTGCAGACAAGTTGTTGCCCACCCCCACACCCGATGTCATATGATGTATCCTCCATTCATGCAAACAAATTATGTAGCCAGGGCATCCAGATGAAAGACTGGCAACATTTATCAGATAAAGTCTCATACATTTCTGAGGTGCTGGCTAACTTTTTGGTGGTTAATTGCCATGCATGTAAGAGGTCAAATGATGGACTGGATTAGTAAATTTGGAGAAAATATATCTTTTGTGTGCCATTATTGGCACTCTATATTTCAACTGACTGGGTCTTATAACCATAATAAAGGTATTGATCGATTGGCACATAACCTATCAGTCTGTTCCAAGCCTTGTGTGAAGTGTTTGCGTCCTCTAGGAATCTACCCAGAACCTTCTGCAAGATGCAGAGATCCCTCATTGGCACATGAATTGAAGTTAAAGTATTTCCTGAAGATAAAGTTTGAAAACCACTGTTCTAAAGCTGATGAAAAGCAATTGAATCCTGAAGCAAGAATAGAGTGCAAATGAAACAATTAGGGAGAGCTGACAGTGTCAAATCACTATCCCGATGAAAAATTCTTCAGAGAGCCATTCATTTAATTTTATAGGCTAGAGAGACAATTCTGTGAGTAGAACAGCTGTGCAGAACAAGACCATATTCTTTATTCATTAAGAGACATTCTGTTCCCTTCAAAACATGTGTGTCATGGTCTTGGATACTTCAGGCAACTATTTCATCTGCTTTTAAACTTTTCTAAATAGTTTCTTTGTCAAAGTAAACTCATGTCACCTTGGACTTTATTTCCCCTTCACTAAAAAAAGATTCACTTACTGTTCAAGCCCACAGTAGTAGTGATTTTGGATAAGCTCATCCCTTTGTAGTTCTTGTTAAATCTAGTTTTAGTCTGTTCAAGGAAGGTCTGGAAAAGGAGGGGAGGGTAGAGAGAAGAGAGCAGGTCATTAAACTAAACATTTTGAGGAAAACAGGAAAAGCTTTACTATAAAATCAGAATCCCAAGATGATATAATGCTACAAAACTCCTCCACCACATGTCTAGCTGCTGCTTAGCCAGCGACCCAAAGGTTGTGCCCAAATCAGCAAAAACACTTTCCCTTTTATGGAATGTTATGGAAGCTGAACGTCTTAAATTAGGAACGGAGTAGTAAGAAATTATACCAGCAAAGCACTGTGAGAACAGGATTAGATGGCCATTGGCCTGACCTAGCAGGCTCTTCTGAGGTTCGTAAGGCAAGTTTGTGCCATGGATCTTCCCCTTTCTTCCATCTAACTCTCCAAAAGCCTCTCCAGAGCGCTGCGTTGTATGGGGCTGTAGTGGCCGGGTGAGGGACCATAACCAAAAATCAGACAGAGAAAACTCTGCTTTCAGGAGATCCCCCTGCACTGCATCCCCATATAACGCATTCCACAGCACTGAGTGAGTCTCCCTTGCCTTTTGTTCGTATGACCTTGGATCCCCCCCTTCCACAGGAATTCTGGACAAATTTCTACACTGCAATACCCAAGGCCCTTACGCTTACACTCTCTTGCAACAAAAATGCATTTGGTATTGGATTCCTGCACTGAGCAGGAGTTTTGGACTCAGTGGCCTTCCAACTCTATGATTAGTATGTGAGAAAATTACCAGAAACTGAAATCAGTGAAAGGCTTGGGGACAGTGAGCAGCTGACCTGCATCTGATGTAAATGTATGCTGTTGCCTGAAGGCTATATCCTGCTAAAATTAAGGATTGGCTTAACTCTAATACTTTGGAAATTACTACATTAATTACTAACTGGTTGGCACTGACCCATGACAAGCATTTTCAGTGGTGGCTCCCTGTTTATGGAATACCCTCCCAAACATGGTGTATCTGTCTCTATCACTTCCGGGAGGAAGCAGAAAACATTTCTGTTTGCCTAAGCATTTAATGACTGAAGGGGGCTGCTCCTGGTAACCTGGAGATCCCTGGAGCGAAGAATGTTTTTAGATTGTTTTCAGAATGCTTTTCTTTTGGTTGCTATGAAATTGTTTTCTTATATTTGCCACCCTGGGCTCCTTCAGGAAGGCCGGGCTATAAATTTAATAAATAACACCACCACCACCCTAGAAGAAACCAGCCAAGATAGCCAAGGGCGGGGGGGAGAGGAGGAGAGAGCTCTCCTTCCCTCCCCACCCAACAAGCTCTGGCACACACCGTTTTACCAGCATTGTCCAGTCCGAGGATCAAGATGCAGTATTCATCTCTCCGGAACATATACTTGTAAAGGCCAGACAGCAGCGTGTACATCCTGACCCTACAAGCAAAAACATCAATATTATTCGCTTGCTGGTACTACCCACACCCCATTCTGTTCTTGACTCAACTTGAGAGGAGTCAGGGCCTTACAGATGTTGCCCAAATCACATGAGAGCTACTTTTCTGTAAACTGGGGAAACATTTTCAGTGATGCAACCATGGGAGCAGGGGTCACTCATGCAGACTGCAGCCATGTCAGCTGCCACCCTGCTGGAGTGAATGTGGTTAGTCCTGTGGGAAGAGCCCAGGCATGCCACACACACACCCTGCCTGTGGGTGGAGATGGACCATTTAAACTCATGGAAAAGTGGCTTCCGTATGGTATGGCGAACTTCTCAAGGCTTACCATTCCTTCCTCCAATGCTCAATTGTTCCCATGGAAAACACATTTGTGAAGAGTGTTGTAAAAAATTGTCTACTTATTTTTGTGAAATAAAATACGTACTGACCAAGAAATGTCAGGATTTTTTTTAAGTGAGGGAAGGAAAAGAGAAACAAGCCGATTCCCAGGAGATTTGGTTCATCAAAAGAGTTTTCTCCTGCGTGCATTGGGCCGAGACAGCAGTCCTGCCTTCTGTAGTGGGTCAAGGGTGGGTGAATGGACTGCTGGAATCCAGGGCAGCAGATGCAACAACTGGATATTATCCTACTGCCCCCAACTCTATTAAAAAGATATCTGCACAATCTCTAGATCTGGACCTAACTCTAAGGACTAGATTTGGCCATTTTACTGCTGAACACATTTTTAGCTATTTCCCCTGGCTCAGTGAAGATGTTCTTAGGAAACTGCATTCAGAATCTGGGAGGAGGGAGGGGCAGCCCTGTATCAGATGCTACAGGTAGAAGAGATGTGAGAGGTTGAAGAAACCAGATAAGGAAACAGGGTGGGGTCAGACAGGCGCTTGCCCCCCTCCCTTTCCAGCCTCCCCCTCCCTGCAACCGCAGTGTCCCTGGTTGCTCTGATAGCCTGTATTCAACTCAGTTGAGGCTGTTGCTGAATGTTAGATCAGACCATAGTATCATTATCACCCATGACCTGATCACCAGTGAGCTATCCTGGCTTGAAGCACTGAAACCTGGATATATTAGCGGGTGGATTTGGCCTCTTTGCTGCCGATATTCAACTCTGCACCAGCACAGGCCTGAGGGTCAGGGAGGTGGCCCTGCTGTGGTCTCCAAGAATTCTACCTCCCTCTCCTATCCAAGCAGGAGGATTTTACTCTTAACTCGGTTGTCCTTGTAGGGTCTCTTCCTATTGAGGTTTAGATTCATAGCATCTATTGTCATCTGCAGGGGCTAAGGAACAATTAAGATGGCACACCATAGGAGATTGAATCCTTAGGATTCTGGAGAGAACATGGCACGACTGGCATTTCTGTCAAAGTCCCGGACATTCTGTGGAAACCAAAGTGGTGGTTGACCTGATTGCTTCCAAGTGCTTTCACTCCTGTGCTAGAAGTGGTTGCAACTTGCACTCCCCCAGAAGGAAACAGGTTCACAGCAAATGGTACAGTCTTGATCCATCTTTGTCACTGGAAACACTAGTCTCTTCTATAGCACAGGGTGCCTTTCAGCAGCTATGGGCTGGTCCTGCAGCTGCAACTCCACCTGGGCAGAGGTGGACCAGTTTCAGTTGTCCATGCTGCGATAGCCTCTATGTTAGACCAATGGAGCATACATGGAAAACTGTACAGAAACTGCAGTTAGTAATCTAGCAGCCACAGTCTGCACTAACTGGGACTGGGTAGTATGATCCTATTACACCTATACTTATGTCAACCACGCTGGCGCCCTGTCTGTTTCTCAATTCCTTTAAGACTCAGGACCAGGATACATAAAGGACTGCCTCTCTCCATACATACCTGTCCACACATTACAATCTTCATTGGAAAGCCTCCTATAGATGCCCTGCCATCTGAGGTGAGGCAAATGGCTACCACAGACAGGGCCTTCTCAGTGGTGGTGGTCCAGTTGTGGAACACTTTCTCACTGAAATTTACCTTACTGTTCTTTTGGCAACCGGCAAAGAAGTTTGTATTCTCCCAAGATTTTTTGATACAATTTTCATCCTGCTGTTTTTAGGCTGCTTTTATGATTCTGTGGCCCTTTTAATTTTTTTGCATTCACACTTTAATTTGTTTTGTTCTTTTTATAAATCAGCCTAGGAACATGATTGAAGGATGGTATAATACCATAATGATCCAGAGCAGCACTGGTTATTATTTATACAAAGCCAACACTATCCATGGGACTTTGCAGAGATTTAGGGAGAAAGGGGGTAGACCAGCTACAAAGAACATCGCTCCAAAGGAGCTGACAATCTAAAACGGTGTGAATCTCTGTGGGATGGAAAGGCAGGATATATGTGTTTTAAATAACAAACCGAAATGCACAATAACAAAGCAGAAAAGAGTAAAGAGACAACGTAGCAAGATAAATGCAAGCAACAACATCACAGTTACAACCACCCAGGCATTTTACAGCTACACAATGCCAACATTCTCACAGTTTATGTGGAACGTCTAAAAACCACAGTGTCAAGTAGAAAACAATGAAAACGGAACCAACTGCAGGTGGTGTGGCTTCCCGATGAGTATATATAGCCTTTGTTACATTGAAAGAGATAACATCAGTCTTCTGAACAAAGACAGATAAGCCTATGTGATCTCTGTCTCGCACGTAACTATATTTGGCATCTAGTGAGAAAAGTAAGGATATATCTAGATTTCCCCCTCTAGGATGCACACCTTAACGTGGTGAGGGGGTTTGAGAGTGTTGAAGAAGCTAAGAGAAAAGCTAAAGAAGACCAACAAAGCAATCATAATGCCAAAATACAATTTAAATAACATCCCAGAAGCATACAAAGACCAAATAAGGAACAGAATTGAGGCTTTAAACTTAGTTGAGAGAGGACCAAGAGAACTATGGAATGAAGTCAGATGTTATCAGGGAAGAACGCAAAAAGACAATACCTCTTGTTAAAAAAAGAGAAAGACCTCAATGGATGACTGGAGGAACTCTTAAAATGGTTAAACAGAGAAGGAAAGCAGAAGCAAAAGGAGATAGAAACAAAGTCAGAACCCTAAATGCAACAATACAGTGACTAGTACATAGGGACAAAGAGAACTATTACAATAGTTACTGTATAGAAATAGAAGAGGACAACAAAAAGGGTAGAACAAGAGCCCTGTTCCAGAAGATTAGAGAAATTAAAGGGATATTTAAACCAAGGGTAGGGATGTTGAATAATCAACAGGGGAACACACTGACTGACCGAGATGAAATAAAAGGAAGATGGAAGCAATACACTGAAGAACTCTATAAAAGAGATGCCAGGATGACAGATTCATTCACAGAGGAACCGTATGATAAAGAACCAGAAATTTTAGAATGTGAGGTGAAAGCTGCTCTTAACATACTTGGAAGAAACAAATCACCAGGAATAGATGACATACCAATAGAGTTGCTACAAGCTACTGAGACTGAATCTGTCCAAATGTTGACAAAAATCTGTCAAGAAATATAGAAAACTAAACAACGGCCCACAGACTGGAAGTGTTCAATATACATCCCAATTCCAAAGAAAGGGGATCCCAGGGAATGCAGTAATTATCGAACTATTGCCTTAATATCCCATGCAAGTAAAGTAATGCTCAAGATTCTCCAACAAATGCTCTTACCATATATGGAGCGAGAAATGCCAGACGTCCGAGATGGATTTAGAAAGGGAAGAGGCACCTGAGATCATATTGCAAACATACGTTGGATAATGGAACGGACCAAGGAATTTCAGAAGAAAATCACCCTGCTAGATTACAGCAAAGCCTTTGGCTGTGTAGATTATGAAAAACTATGGACTGCTTTAAAAGAAATGGGGGTGCCACAGCACCTGATTGTCCTGATGTGCAACCTATCCTCTGGACGAGAGGCTACTGTAAGGACAGAATATGGAGAAACCGATTGGTTCCGCATTGGAAAGGGTGTGAGACGGGTGTATTTTATCACCGTATTTATTTAATCTATACAGAGAACATATCATACGGAAAGCAGATGAAGATGAAGGAGGTGTGAAAATTGGAGGGAGAAATATCAATAATTTAAGATATGCGGACGATACCATACTACTAGCAGAAACCAGTAATAATTTGAAACGAATGCTGTTGAAAGTTAAAGAGGAAAGCACAAAAGCAGGACTACAGCTGAACGTCAAAAAGATTAAAGTAATGACAACAGAAGATTTATGCAACTTTACAATTGACAATGAGAACATTGAACTTGTCAAGGATTATCAATATCTTGGCAGAGTCATTAACCAAAATGGAGACAATAGTCAAGAAATCAGTAGAAGGCTAGGACTGGGGAGGGCAGCTGTGAGAGAACTAAAAAAAGGTCCTCAAATGCAAAGATGTATCACTGAACAGTAAAGTCAGGATCATTCAGACCATGGTATTTCCGATCTCTATGTATGGATGTGAAAGTTGGACAGTGAAAAAAGCAAATAAGAGAAAAATCCAATCCTTTGAAATGTGGTGTTGGAGGAGAGGTTTGCAGATACCACGGACTGCAAAAAAGACAAATAATTGGGTGTTAGAACAAATTAGACCAGAACTATCACTAGAAGATAAAATGATGAAACTGAGGTTATCATACTTTGGACACATCATGAGAAGACATGATTCACTAGAAAAGACAATAATGCTGGGGAAAACAGAAGGGAGTTGAAAAAGAGGAAGGCCAAACAAGAGATGGATTGATTCCATAAAGGAAGCCACAGACCTGAACTTACAAGATCTGAACAGGGTGGTTCATAACAGATGCTCTTGGAGGTCGCTGATTCATAGGGTCGCTACAAGTCGTAGTCGACTTGGAGGCACATAACAAATGGCTGGCAGAAATTCAATA
This sequence comes from Rhineura floridana, assembly GCF_030035675.1. Taxonomy (NCBI): domain Eukaryota; kingdom Metazoa; phylum Chordata; class Lepidosauria; order Squamata; family Rhineuridae; genus Rhineura; species Rhineura floridana. Next base: position 8,868,435 of record NC_084485.1, read on the forward strand.
GGTCAAGCCATTTCTAGTATGGAAATATAATTATGGGAAAAGCTTCACCATGACTACTCTCTTAATTTTGTGTTATGCCATGCCTCCCATGGCAACCATTTTGTGACTGGTGCCCCCGGTACTGTCTCAAAATTTGAGATGTATCCTCTGATCCAAAAAGGCTGGGGACCCCATTATAGTTATTTTAAAAAGGCCTAGGTGGAAAAGGCACCAAAAAGACCATAAAGATGGTGTCAGGCAAGTCTACCTGGCAAGGTTCCTCCATATCTAGGGTGCCACAACCAAAAGGGCTCTCTCCGTGCATCACTTCATTTGACCGGACATTCAGAGAAGAGTATCCAAAGACAATCGTGAGCTTCAGGTAGGGGATTTTGGGAGAAAGTGGCCTTTCAGGGAACCTGGTCCCAAGCCATTTTAAGTAGGACTGGGAAAACATTATGCCTTCTGCATTAAATTTTACCTTTGCAGTCCCTTTAGTATATATGTGTGTGTGTGTGTACATATAGATAGAAAGATAGATATAGATAGATATAGTATTTTATGTATTTTAAATTTATTTTAATGTTTTTGTGATTATCCTGTTTACAATCTTATTATGTACATGTTTGATTTTATTTTTGTAAGCTGCCCTGAGTGCCCTATTATAGGGTAGAAGGACAGGATAGAAATATTTTAAATAAATAAATAAATAATTTTCAGCCTGAAGGTCACATTTCCTCCTGAGCAATCTTCCACTGACTGCAGGTGAGTGGTGGGAGGGGCAAGAGGCAGAAATAGGCGGAGCAACAGGTATGACTCTTACCTATGTAGAGTAGGCTAGATTACAATCACATAAAATTGAAAGGTTTCTATGCATACACACGTGTCTCTCCATCCAGACAAGCAAGAGGGGTTATCACAGTTCAAGTACACATTCCAGCCTTAAAGGGGGCATAGAGCAGGGCTGGTGAAAGGTGCAGCCTGGGGAAAGTCTCCAGGTGGAGATAGAGGGAGGCCAAGAGGGCCACATTTAGCATCAAGCCTGAGGTTTCCCACCCAGGAATTAAAGATTAAAATCAGCACTTTAAATCAGGTGCCAACATGGTCTGGGAGCCAGTGCAGCTGACAAAGCACAGATGTACCACTGACAAACCACAATGTCCCAGTTAATAATCTTGCCATGCTGTTCTACAGTTTACCAGAGCACTGGCAACTGCAGCTAAGCTGTCACCATTTAGGTAAGATCCCAGCTGGGTTAAATATTGGGGGGGGGGGCGGTCTGCTCAAATACCCACTCACAATACTTCCTTCTAATAGGGGACAGTGCTGGCCTAACCTCCCAGCAGAGAAAGCTTTAGGGGCTCTTCAAAAGTGCCAAACTGTTAGTTAAATAAATGATTTGTCAGTGAGTTTAGATGATTTATTAGAGGAGACACTAATTGGCTTTTCTCTCTTTAGAGGAGACCTGGGAGACGAGGGTTCGAATCCCCACACAGCCATAAAGTTCACTGGGTGATCTTGGGCCAGTCACTGCCTCTCAGCCTTAGAGGAAGGCAATGGTGAACCCCCTCTGAATACTTATCATGAAAACCCTATTCATAGGGTCGCCATAAGTCAGGATCGATTTGAAGGCAGTCCATTTCCATGTTGGGCTGTCCCTATCTGGGCAGCTCCTCTAAGAGCTTAATTGGATGCAGGGCTCAGGACCAGAATTAGTTCTCCAGTCCCACAAGGGGACTTAAACCTTGTGTCCACCTCCCTGCCCCTTTCCTCTTATCAACAGGAAAACAAGTGTTTTCAAGCTACAAACCACTCAGGGCAGGGGCTCACACTCTTACACTTTTGGAACGGGCTGGACACATATCATAGAATCATAGAGTTGGACGGGACCTGTAAGGCCATCAAGTCCAACCCCCTACTCAATGCAGGAATCCAAGTTAAAGCATCCCTGACATGTGGCTGTCTAGCTGCCTCTTGAATGCCTCCAGTGTTGGAGAGCCCACTTATGGTATACTATAACACAGGCCAGCCCATATTGTGGCACTGTTGGCAATATTAGAAAGGCGCCAACTCTTGTTATCTTTTTAGCGTTTACCAAAGACTTTCCTCTTTCAACAAGCCTTTTAAGTACAGACCTTATCCCAGTCTGCGTCTGTGCTGCAACTGCTTTTTTAGATGTTCTTAAAGCTTTTTTTAAAAAAAGATGTTTTTAAAGATGCTTTAAAGTCTGTTTTTTAGATGTTTTAGGGTTTTTTAAATGTTTTTGTTTGCCATCGCCTACTCCTTCTGGGAGGAAAGGCGAGATAATAAACAAACAAATAAACACGCGAAGCTAAAAAGAGCCCCCCTGAGCATGTGCAAAGCGCCTCCTCTTCTCTGATAGTTTGAATGCATCCGAGCATGTGCAGAGTACTCCCACCCTGCCCGCATTTGAGCAACTTCAACCACCTCTGCTGAAGTCAGCCGACAGGACTGGGCCTTAAGCCCCGGCACCTTTTTCTAACTGCTGCCTAATACGGAGAGGGGAGACACCACGAGGGCGGCACAAGGCTGCTGCAGGTGCTACGTGGCCCAGAGGAGCCCCTGAAAGGCCGCAAGACTTACCTGAGCCACCTCAGCCAAACCGAGTCTAACGGCTCCTGCTCGCCTTCCTCATAATCCCCCACCTGAAGCAGCACCACCCGCGCAAAGCAGGCCGGGAAATGTAGTCTTTCTGCCTTCCTCGACGCCGCTCCTTTCGTGGAAGTGGGCCTCCCAGACTGCGCGAAGCCGGGACTACAATACCGAAGCTGCGCCGCGCGCATCCAAGCCCCGCCCAGCCATCTCGTCAGAGAACGCCACTTCCGCGCCTCGCGTCCGTCTCGCGAGCCGTGAACCAGAGAGAGAGAGAGAGAGAGAGAGAGAGAGAAAGGAAAGGAGGGGGGAAAGAAAGGCTGGAGGACCCAAGGTGGCGGCACTCGCCTCTCGCGCCCCTTCCGGCTTCCTGGCATAGAGTTGCCTTTTCCGTCTCTATGGTTGTCCAGAACAGCGGAAGCGGCTGTGTTTGTTGGGAAAGGGTCGTGGTGGCTGAGAGGAAGTCTTGAGGGGTCAGGTGGGCGGAACCTGTGTGAGATCCTCAGCATCATGACCGGCAGTTGTATTTACCTGGCGCTAATCTGAGGCTTCAAACCGCTTTGCGCCTGTCATTTCAGCCACCCTTGCAACAACTCTGCGAGGTAGGCCACCTAGGGTTGCTGGGGCTGCGGAGGAGGAGGAGGAGGCTCTTCTAGGGGCGGAGCCTAGGAGCTAAGGGGGTGGGGCCCAGCTCTGGTGCGGGCAGAAGGTGGCTGACAGAGGGCCAGGGATAGAAGGGGCTGCTGTTTGGGTCTGATGGTAGTTCAGGGATGGAGTCTCAAAAGTCTCCAACCCAGGCAACAAATATTTCAGTTCTTTCACTTCAGATATTTATGACACGCTTTTCAGGTGTAAGCAACGTCTCAAAGCAATTTAAAGTAAAACGGAAAACAACAGTATTTGCTTTTAAGAATTGGCTGTCAAGATAGGGATTAAAGTAAGGTTAGACTGAAAGTTTTTTTTTTAATTGTGCCTCATTGGAAGTATGCACAATCATTAAGCCTTTAAGGTTTGTGTGCTTTTTTTCTCTGTATGTGTGTTTTGTTTGTGTGGGTGGGAGGGAGGTTCTAAGCATCACGTTTTCCAAAATGGGTATTGTGTGGTGCTTGGCCAGTTCCTTACATTCCCAAAATGTGCCCTGGGCCCAAAAAGTTTGGGGAGCCCTTGTTTGGGTCATGAAGAGCTTCATCTCATTAACTTCAGCACGTTGGGCTCCTCTGAATGGCAGAAGAGCAGACCCAGTAAAAAGAAAAAGTTGACAAAACAACATTATTTGTGCAGCCTTTGCAGATTAATATAAAAATGTTATTGCCCTTCTTGATGTAACTCTCGTGCAGGGATGGGGAACCTCAAGCCAAATGTGGACCTCCAAGTATTCCTGTCTGCCCCCCTGAATTCTTCCCAGGTCTCTCACACTGACTGGAATGTTCCTTTGAACTCTCATAATGCCTGTGTGGATGGAAGATAGAGAGGTTCTGTTAGTGTATATAAAAACTAGTCCATAAAAGTGAAATTTACATTCAGTGCTCCACCCACTTTAGCCTCTGGCTTTGCCCACCACAGGCATGTGGCCCTCAGAAGGTTGCCCAGATGGGAATATGGCCCTTGGGCTGAAAACATTATCTCACCCCTACTCTAGTGAATTGTGTCTCTTCTCGCCATGCAAGCTATAATTGTGGGGCATATTTTACTCTGTGTTTACACCTGTTTAGCGAGTAGAATAGTGGCTGTCTTGCTTTAGTGTTCTATTGAATATCTGTGCTAGGCTGGGTTGAGCTTTTGATGGTGTGGTCTCATTCCTAATGCTTCTTTGTCACCCTAACCCATCTTTGCTTCAGTGAGGTGTTCCTGGTTGATAACACAGAAGAAACTGCTGGACAACTGAGAAAACTGCTATTTGGCTTTTGGTGAGCATCTCATCCTATTTCCCTGCTACCTGTTAATCTGAAAATGTGCTGAACGGGACAGAGGTCGCTTCCTTCTGCAGCAATGGATGAGGAGAGTTTGGAAGCAGCAATTCAGACATACAATGCCCAGTTGCAGCAAGTGGAGTTGGCTTTGGGAGCTGGGCTAGACCCATCGCAACAGTCTGATCTAATCCAGCTGCAGGTGGATTTAAAGCAGCTGATAGAACTTACGGAATCCAGCCTGATCTCTGTGAAAAAGAGCAAGCTGTGTGCAACTTTGGACCCAGGGGCACTCTCCACGTCTTCCTCTGTTCCTCTACAGCCAGACAGTCATGAGCCTGGCCAGCAGAGCGCTGATGATGAATATGCCACTTTTAAGGAAGCCATTGCTGAAACTGGTGGAGAAGAGGAGGAGTCCCTGGACACTCAAGATGTGGAGAGGGAAGGAGAAGCTGAGGAGGAAGAGGAGGTGGAGGAGGAGGAGGTGGAGGAAGAAGCCAGTGGGATGAAAGTAAAAGCCCCCTACTACAGTTCTTGGGGCACCCTTGAGTACCATAACGCCATGATTGTGGGGAGTGAGTCTTTGGAAGATGGAAGCCCAGGGGTCAGAGTCCTCTACCTTTACCCCACTCACAAGTCCTTGAAGCCGTGCCCCTTCTTCTTGGATGACAAGTGTCGCTTTAAAGAGAATTGCCGGTAATTAGGGTTAACTACTCTTGAGCGGGTAAGCGATAGAGACAGGTTTCCCTAAAGGTCAGGGATGTTTTTGTAGGGAAGGGGCCAGACTTCAGAACCCCCAACCAAGGACCAGGGTGATCTGTCTAGCTTGAATTTCCCTACCTGCTTTTCATTCAACCTGCTGCCCTCCAGACGTTTTGCACTACAACTCCCATCATCCCCAACCAGCATAGCCAATGGTCAGGGAAAATAGGATATGTAGTCACAACACCTGGAGGGCAGGCTAATCTAGGGCATCTCTGCACTTCAGTCGTATGGTATCCTTCGCGGAATTCAGGAGCGTGTAATTCTAAGAGGAGGCCAAGGGATAACTTGCGGAGAATTTTGTGCATGCTCACAAAATGACACTTCTGCAACAGTTAAACTGATTTGGGAACATTTATCTCTAGTATGGCTAAAGATGTAAATGCCAAGGGGGAAGATTTTTTTTTTCTGGCCCCCACCACCCCAAAAAATTGATTAGGGACGATGGGGTTGTAGTCCAAAACATCTGGAGGTCACTAGATTGGCACAGGACCATGGGGTCCTGCTGCTTATCTTCTCTGCTTATTTATTTATTTAAGTATTTCTAAGCCACACTTTTCATAGATGTACATCAAGGTGTCTTACAACGTACAAAGACACAATAAAATGTAAAAACCAATAAAAGCATCGTTAATAAGAAAAACATCAGTAAATACTACATTGGTTAGAGAGAAATTCATGTTACAAAGGCCTGTCTAAAAAGTTCTGTTTTCAAGAGATACCTGAAAGAAAGGAGGGGTGGCTTCTGCCAAACCTCTGTTGGTAGGGAGTTCCACAGAGCAGGGCCTGCCACACTAAGGGCTTGGTCCCTGGTGGAGGCCAAATGAACCTCATGGGCGTGGGGAACCACCAAGAATGCCCCATCCAAAGATTTATTCATTCATTTATTAGATTTATATCTTGCCCTTCCTCCCAGAAGGAGCCCAGGGCGGCAAACCAAAGCACTAAGAGCACTCGAAAACATCATAAAAACAGACTTTGAAATACATTACAACAAAACATCCTTAAAAACATATTAAAACAAAACATGTTTAAAAACATCTTTTTTAAAAAAACGCTTTAAAAACATATTTAAAAGCAATTCCAACACAGGCGCAGACTGGGATAAGGTCTCTACTTAAAAGGCGTAAAAGATTTCAGTGATCAAGATGGAACATAAGGGGTCAGGTGGTCCTTAGGGGACTTTGGGCCCGAGTTGTTTAGGGCTTTGTGAATTAACACAAGTACCTTGAGTCTGGCCTTAGGTACTGAGCTGGGAAACGTGTGACACGTGTGACAGGGCTGTACCATTTCAGATGGGAGGCGGGAACTGAATATTCTTCCAGAGGAAGAAGCTGAATGTTGGGGAGATGAGTTCTGATCTAACCATCTCCCCAACTTGCTAGTTTTAAAATGTGCCAGACATCTGCATGGAGGAGCGTTCAGTTAGATGAGACCCCATCTGAGATGGAGCTAGGCCATGTGCCAAGCAGGAAGGCGAACCGTGGGAATTGACTATTTGGGGGCAATACCAGCCTTTTGTTCCATGAAAGGAGGAATTATTGTTTGCCTAAGAGGAGCCCTGCTGGATCAGACCAAAGGCCCAGCTAGTCCAGCATCCTGTTCCCAGAGTGACCAACCGGATATTCCAATGGGAAGTCCACAAGCAGGGCATGGGCAGAGCAGCCCTCTCCCCACCTGTGTTCCCCAGCAACTGGTTGAATACCAGAGGCAAGCTGCCTCCTGGCCAAGGCGCTGCTGACTGGTTCTCCCTCTGTTGCACCCCACTCGGCAGGTTCTCCCATGGGCAAGTCGTATCTGTGGAGGAGCTGCGTCCCTTCGAGGAACCTGACCTGAGCTGCCTTGCTGTGGGTTCAGCTTGCCTGGCAAGGCATCAGGATGGGATCTGGTATGCTGCTAAAATCACAGGTGAGGTTTGTTTTGTTCTGCGTGCTTCACGTTGCTGTTGGGGGGTTAGAAAGTGGCTTCGTGCCTATTTCTAACACGACTTATGGGTACAGGAGAGGTAGGCAAGATGCAGGGCCCTCCTCAAACGTACCCAAACCATCAGTCTCTGAGGAGTGTTTTTTGCATGATTCACTCTTCCAAAGTAATCCAAACATTAGGTGCCTACAAGTATTTCTGTTATAGTCCATATGACTTTTTTAAGCAACATTGTTCTAAATTTGTTCATTGGTCCATCTAGTCCAGTTTTCTTTCCTCGGACTGGCAATAGCTTTCCAGGTTATAAAGTGCAAATGTGTCTTTCTGTCCCCAGCCAGTTAACCCTGCAATCCTTTTTATTTATTACATTTATACTCCGCCTTTCTTTTCACGACCCAAGGCGGCTTACAGTTTCCCATCCAGGCACTGACCAGACCTGACCCTGCTTAGCTTCAGCAGGGTGCTGGCCTTATGTGCCTTCAGACCATAGCCTGATGTGGACCTGAACTTCAGATGTGGACCTGAACTCTTTTGCACGCAAAGCATCTGCGCCATCACGCTTTCCCCCAATGTATTTTTTTTAAGTCGCGTACATTGAAAGGATCCTTTTAGTATTATATCTTTTTAAAAGTAATGGGTATTTAAAAAGCCAATCTGGAATTGGAGGATTAAAATCACAATCCCATGCAAGTTCATTATCCTCATTGGACTCATAATTCAGTGCAGTACTTAACATGTGCAGTACAATGCTATGCATTCCTGTCAAGAAGTAAGGCCCGTTGAATTCAGTGGGGTTTCCCCTCAGATCAGTGTACATAGGGTTGCAGCAAAGGTATTGAACAAAAATAGTTTATTGTACAGGCCTGTTGTTGAGTTATCAGGAATGTGTCTCTAATATTTGAGCTTTATGAATAAGCTTTTCATAACTGCATATAGGTTCCCTACGATGAATTATCGTCAAACCGTTTCACTTTTCCTTCCTCAGACATTGACAGCGGTTACTACACAGTGAAATTTAATTCCCTGCTCCTGAAGGAAGCTGTTGTGGAGGGAGATGGCATCATGCCTCCGCTGCGTGGCGAGGAGAGCTCTTCCTCATCAGAGTCAGAAGGAGATGAGGTGGATGATGCTGGATATGCTAAAGGTATAAGATGGGGAGCGGCCAAGCCATCCAGGCCTTCTCTGGGTTTTCTTTGAACCTTTTTACTTTGAACCACTGCTTTCACTTAGGGGAACTGCATCCTTTCAACTCTAGGAAAAAGGAACATCTCCATCTTCTCAGGTCTGCTACTTGTAGACCTGTTGGAATGCTGGAAATCTGCCTGCTATTTTTACCTGTAAAATTGCTGCTGCTGCTGCTGCTGCTGCTGCTGCTGCTGCTGCTGCTGCTGCTGCTTCTGCTTCTGCTTCTGCTGCTTCTTCTGCTTCTTCTGCTTCTTCTGCTTCTTCTTCTTCTTCTTCTTCTTCTTCTTCTTCTTCTTCTTCTTATTATTATTATTATTATTATTATTATTATTATTTTAAATTTGTATCCCACCCTTTCTCCCAAAGGAGTCTAGAGTGGCAAACATCAAAATGATAAAACAGTACAATCTAACATAAAATAAGAGATTTAAAACATTTAAAACCAACTTAAAACAATCTAAAATCATTTAGAACATCTAAAACATTTAATAGAAGCATTTCAAAAACATCTAGCTGCCATCACTCCAGAAAAGGCTAGTTTCATTCACAAAAAAACCAAACCAATTTAAGAGGGAAGTTCAGGAGATTTGGTTCCTCCAGAGATGTCACTGTGTTATTTTGAGTTTGAGACTTGAAGAAATGCCAAAGGGAGCTCCAGACAGTGACAGGTGGTAATATAAAGACACCCTCTTTACCCTGGCCATTGGCCAGGGATGTAGTGGTCCAGGGTCTCAGGGGGTCTTAGAGCAGCTTACTTTTTGGGAGCCAGGTCCCAGCAGGGCCCCTATGTCTCCAGTGTCCTATGAGATAATCAGCATGAAAAAGTAGTGTTTAGCCACTGAGAAGAGTCTTCTAACTTGCTTCTTTGTCCTTCGCTGCTGACTGGAGCCAATCAGAGTGAAAGGAGTTCCTATTAGTTCCTACTTCAAAAAGCCAAATTCTGAACAGTGAGAATTGTGTAATTGCGAAAGAAGAGGCAGTGGCTCCTGATGATAGCATCCCATCTACATCATCAACCAATTTGGTGGCAGCAGGAGATAGTTTAGACACTGAATTCAGTAATCCAAGCAGTTCTTGACAGTGAGGAAGGACAGTCAAATAGTGACAGTGATAGAGAAGCAGAAATCAAGCCTGGCTAGATTATTGTATAATCTTAGAAGGTTGTGTAATTTTAGAAAGAGGTGTAGCTGTGACTATCATGAAGGGACCCTGCACTTCTACGTTTGCCCCTACGCTACTGTGAGGTAGGTTTTGCTGAGAGAATGTGAGTGGTCCAAAGTCGCCCAGTGAGGTTCTTGGATGAGTGGGGACTCGAAACCTGGTCTCCCAGATCATAGTCCAGCACTTTAATCACTGCACCACACTGGCTGGAATGATTAGGGTAATTAACAAACTCTGAATGAAACCCCTTAGTCATCAAAGCAACAAAAAGTTGAGAGAGAAGCCAAGGTGCCCCAGTTGCTTTCTGCTTTCCACCCTGCATTGGATTCCCCGCAGTGCTTGATTTCGCCAGTGTTACTGAACTCCCTTAAACCTCTCTTGTGTTCTCACAGTCATTGACTCCGGCACCCCGGAGAACGGGGAAGGGCCCTCCACTTGCAGTTCCTCCTTCGGCAGCTGGGAGGCGCACACTCGTGGCATTGGCTCTAAACTCCTTGCTCAGATGGGCTACGAGCTTGGAAAAGGTGAGCACACAAAGGCTACAAGCAAACGGTGGTTATTCCTGCACTTTATGTCCGAGCAATTTCTGTGCTTGTAACTAAAAATATTTTGAAAGGGGTGGCTTCTACCTTGGCCTTAAACAGGATGCATCATTTCTGTCATAAGAAACATCCTCCCCACAGATTTTCCATTTTATTTGTACTAGACTGGGAAGGCATAATATGAATCTTTGTTCCCTTGTCCCCCTTGTGGGTTGATGGTGCTGGGTAACCTGTGGCACTCCGGATGCTGCGGGACTCCAACTTCCATCAACCCCTGCCAGCAGGTTCCTGTATTCCTGCTTAAGAAAAGAAATGATTGTTTTGGCTTGTTTTTACTCTGTCCTTTGGGTAACTTGCAGTACATCCTCCTCCCTCCCTTTTTCTTTCTACCAAGCCTGGTGTATGCATGAGCTCAGCCCACAAGCTTGGCTTTGGTTACCTTACACCACAAAGAAAGAGGAAAAAATCCCAAAATGATGAGAAAAGTTATTACTTAGGAAAGCCCAAAACGCATTTCAGCCTGTAGTATATTGGGCCTTCATCAGGGGCTACACAAAACACTATATTAATACATATAGATGGACAATTGTAAATCACAACACAAAATATAGCATTAAAACACAAGTACTTAATACATCACTAACAGCCCATTATGCAAAACATATCATACGGAAATCAGGATTGGACCAAGATAAAGGAGATGTGAAAATTGGGGGGAGAAATATCAATAATTTACGGTATGCAGACAATACCATACTACTAGCAGAAACCAGTCATGATCTGAAACAAATGCTGTTGAAAGTTAAAGAGGAAAGCACAAAAGCAGGACTACAGCTGAACGTCAAGAAGACTAAAGTAATGACAACAGAAGATTTATGCAACTTTAAAGTTGAGAATGAGGACATTGAACTTGTCAAGGGTTATCAATACCTCGGCACAGTCATTAACCAAAATGGAGAAAATAGTCAAGAAATCAGAAGAAGGCTAGGACTGGGGGGCGCAGCTATGAGAGAACTAGAAAAGGTCCTCAAATGTAAAGATGTATCACTGAACACTAAAGTCAGGATCATTCAGACCATGGTATTCCTGATCTCTATGTATGGATGTGAAAGTTGGACAGTGAAAAAAGTGAATAAGAGAAAAATCTACTCCTTTGAAATATGGTGGAGGAGAGCTTAGCGCATACCATGGACTGCGAAAATGACAAATTGTTGGGTGTCAGAACAAATTAAACCAGAACTGTCACTAGAAGCTAAAATGATGAAACTGAGGATATCATACTTTGGACACATAATGAGAAGACTTGATTCACTAGAACAGACAATAATGCTAGAAAAAACAGAAGGAAGTAGAAAAAGAGGAAGACCAAACAAGAAATAAACTGATTCCATAAAGGAAGCCACAGACCTGAACTTAGAAGATGTGAACAGAGTGGTTCACAACAGATGCTATTGGAGGTTCACTGATTCATAGGGTCGCCGTAAGTCGTAATCAACTTGAAGGCACATAACAACAACAACAACAGCCCATGAGCTACCATGCTAAGTTCAAGGTGTATAAATCTGGTGTATAAATCCTTGTACAGCTGGGAGTAGGATATCTAAACAATCCTCTCACTCTTTATATGCTTAACTGATTATTGTGCTTTGCAGGAGAGGGCATCCTGAAGATACCAACTCTTCAGGAGATCCCTTCTGCACGTTGTCAGATTTGGCCGTTTAGTGTGGCGGCACCTGCCCTTTGGAACTCCCTCCTGTTCCATATCAGACAGACGTCTCCCCTACTTGAAGACTTTGCTCTTTCAACAGCCTTCCAAGTGGAGATTTTTTTATCTCCCTTGGTATCTGAATTTATTTAAAATTGCTTGTATATGCAGTTGTTTCACATATGGTTTGTATTCCATTGTAAAATCAATTTAAGATGCTTCATAGGAAGCGATTCATAAATAGTAATAAAAGTATTCACCAGAGCATATCTTTTAACCTGCTGAGGGTAGCATCAAGGAGAGCCTCTGCCCTTCTCCGCGTTCAGGAGGTCTGCTGAGCCTTGGAGGCTCAGTGAGACTTCTCACTGAGGCTCACCGCAACAGGATTTATTATTATTTAGTGTTTATTGAATTTATATCCCGCCCTTTGTCCCGAAGGAACTCAGAGCAGCAAGCTTGTAAAACAATTTGAAAATGGAAATGGACTGCCTTCAAGTCAATCCCAACTTACGGCGACCCTGTGAACAGGGTTTTCATGGTAAGCGGTATTCAAAGGTGGTCTACCATTGCCTTCCTCTGAGGCTGAGAGGCAGTGACTGGCCCAAGGTCACCCAGTGAGCTTCATGGCTGTGTGGGGATTCGAACCCTGGTCTCCCAGGTCATAGTCCGGCACCTTAACCACTGCACCGCACTTGAAAATGGAAATGGACTGCCTTCAAGTCGATCCCTACTTATGGCAACCCTACGAATAGGGTTTTCATGATAAGCAGTATTCAGAGGTGGTCTACCATTGCCTTCCTCTGAGGCTGAGAGGCAGTGACTGGCCCAAGGTCACCCAGTGAACTTCATGGCTGCGGGGGTGGTGGTGGTGGATTCGAACCATTTAGCTACAACAAAAAGAAAAGCATTGTAAAAACAATTCAAAAACATTCTAAGAAACAGCCGCAGATAAAGACATTCTTTCATGTGGTCATCTCCGGTTTGCCAGCAGTATTCTTCTTCAGCCATCCAATGCCTGAGGAAACAGGAATGTTTTCAGATTCCTCCTAAAAGTCAATAGTGACAGAGACAGACGCACCTCACCAGGGAGGGTATTCCACAGATGGGGAGCCACCACTGAAAAGGCCCTGGCATGCGCTAGCCAAGCAGCCCTTGCCCCACTCTTCCAGGCTCAGCCGGGGTGGAAGGCAAAGGACCCCCCTCCCCAATCACCCTGGGTATTAAACAGCCAAGACCCTGCCCCTCCCTCTGCAGCTGAGCCAGGGGTGTGGTAAACACACATCTCGGCTGGCTACAAAAGCTGCCCCAAAATTGTGAATCCCTGTGAACCATCAGTGGGAGGATACAGAGCTTGGGGAAGATCATTTGGGGAGTTGGGTTCTTTATTGCTGTGGCTCTTTTCCCTCCTCCTGTTTCAGGTTTGGGGAAGAATTCAGAGGGCCGGGTAGAGCCAGTATTAGCTGTCGTGCTGCCGAAAGGGAAATCCTTGGACCAGTGTGCCGAGATCCTCCAGAAGAAGAGAGACGGGAAGCTCCATCCAGCCAAGCCCAGAAAACGGCGGGGAAAAGGGAACCAGGCTGCCCGGCGCTCCCGGCAGAGCCCAAAGTCCTCCCGGGATGTGTTTGACTTTCTTAATGAGAAGCTTCAGGGCAAGGACCTCGGGGAGCAGGAGGTGGCGTCGCTGGAGAGGAGCAGCAAGGAGATCTACCATGCCAGCAAGAGCACCAAGAAGGCCCTCAGCATCCGCCTCTTCCAGACAGTGGAGAAAATCGACCAAACCCAGAAGGATATCCGAGGGATCCAGGAGGCGTTGGTGCGCAACGTCGGGCGGTAAGGAGACCTCCTTGTTGGAGGTGAAGAGTGGGCTGGTGGCCAAATTGGTCACCTCCTTTTGATTCTGCCTGCCGTGTCTGATCCCGTTGAAATTCATGGACATGACTAACTTAGGCCCATTAATTCCAATGGGTCTACTCTGAGTAGCACTAACAAGGCATACAACCCAATGAACCGAAGTTAGCCGTGCCCGTTAACTTTAGTGGGTCTGCTCTGAGTAGGACTAGCACTAGCCCTTCCTCTTTCAACAAGCATCTGTACTGGAATGCTGTTTTCAAAGATGTTTTTAGTGCTTTGTAATTTGCTTGCCACCCTGGTCTCACTTTGGGAGGAAGGGCGAGATACAAATGTAATACATAATTATATAATAATGGATGCAGTCACAGAATCGTAGAGTTGGAAGGGGCCTATAAGGCCATTGAGTTCAATGCAGGAATCCAAATTAAGGCATCCCCGACAGGTGGCTGTCCAGCTGCCTCTTGAATGCCTCCAGCGTTGGAGAGCCCACCACCTCCCTAGGTCATTGGTTCTATTATCGTACTGCTGTAACAGAAAGGTTTTCCTAATGTTCAGCTGAAATCTGGCTTTCTGCAACTTGAGCCCATTACTCCGTGTCCTGCACTCTGGGACGATTGAGAAGAAATCCTGGGCCTCCTCTGTTGGCAACCTTTCAAGTACTTGAAGAGTGCTATCATATCTCCTCTCAGTCTTCTCAAGGCTAAACATGCCCAGTTCTTTCAGTCTAGATCCCAGACCAGGGTCTGCAGGTTTTGGCTTGGCAAGGTATGAATGAATGAATGAATGAAACTTTATTTTTACCCCGCCCTTTTTCCAAACTGGAACTCAGGGCGGCTTACAAATGAAACTACATGTAGTTAAAAACTTACAAAAATATACAATTAAGATCAATTAAACTACACACAACCTTAAAACCATGAAACAGGTAGCTAAACCAATATTTCTGGTGGCCACTAGCACATCCCTTTCCCTTCCCTGAGTCCTCCGGCACCTTCAAGAGGCCTTGGCAAGAAGATGGAGTCTCTCACATCCCCCTGAGCTTCAGAGCAGGCAGACTCTGGAGAGTTCTCTTCTGCTGAATCTTCCTGTTTGTCACCAGGTTGGAGAAAGGGGCACTGCCCTGGGCTTACTAGTGCCAGGGCCAGCTGGCCTCTCTCTGCCTGGAATGAAGCCACTCAGGAAAGGGGATGTTGTTCACTGGCACCAATTGGATCCATGCAGAGGGCAGGTGGGCTGGGTCCTACTCTGGCTACAGCAGAAATGCACGTCCTCCAGTGTGGCTTGAGGCATAAGAGTGGAGGCAGAGCAGGTGTTGGCTATTGCATCCTTCCTACAGTCAGGGACAGGTGTCACTATCAGCCTCCCTATCCATGCACTTTTCCTCTGGTTGGGCCACCCTCCTGATGCTCTGAATTTTGGCTTTCAGGCACACCGTCGCCACAGCTCAGCTGGAAGAGAAGCTGGCTGGGGCCCGCAAGAGACTGGGTGAGCTGCGGGCTCAGGAGGCCAGCCTTCAGCGGGAGCAGAAGAAAGCAGACACACACAAGAAAATGACAGAGTTCTAGTCCCTCGCTGTCTCTTTTCCTCCCTCTGTCCTTTCCTCCCACAGGACCACATGTTGGCTGGGTGCCACTCCTGGATGGGCCATGCTGTTTCCCCTGGTCCAGAACTGGTCGCTGTCTTCTCCAAGAGCTGAGGGCAGCTTAGGCCAGGGGTCGCTAACCTGGTGCCCTCTAGATGTTGCTGGACTGCAACTCCCATCACCCCTGGCAGTTGACCAGGTCTGGCTGGGGCTGATGTGTGCTGGGAGTCCGGCAACATCTCGCGGGCACATGTTGCCCGATCGTAGCCATTTGCCTTTCCTTGTTATACGTACTTGGCCTTATAAGAACACACCAGGGCAGCGAAGGTTTATCAGGCATAGGAGTCGCTAGCACATTTCTGCTCTTCTCCTTGGCGGTGTTTCTGCTCCCAGGATTCCTTGGCAGTTTCTTAGTGGTGGATGATCTCCACTCCCAAGTACCGATAGGGAAAAACGTACTAAGAGAATGAGGGGCAAAGCGGACTGTGTCCTCCTGATCTGGCAGAAGGGACCGCTGCGTTCTTGCACACAGTGCCTGGACCATGCGTCACGTCCATATTCCGCTGGTAGAAGCGGCTGAGGCTTCCTGTGCAGCTCTGGGCAGGGGAGTTCCAACAGCCACATAGAAAGCAGCTTGGAAAGGGGGTTCACTGTGCTCTTGCTGGCTGTGTACGTCAGTGGCGTGGTCCTTTGGTGATTCTTAGCCTACGGTCCGTCCGGAGGGCTCTTCCATCAAATTCCAGAAAGTCTGAAGGTGGAATCACATGACCACCTACCGTGTGGTCTTCTTCAAGCGGGGGTGGGGAAGGCTGTGGCTATCCAGATGCTGCTGGAGTCCAACCTCATTGTCCCTGACCATCAGCCATGCTGGATGGGGCTGATGGGAATTGGAGTCCCACGACCTCTGGAGAGCCACAGGCATCCCCCTTCCCCTCTTAAATGTTGTGGAAAGCTAGCCATGTGCCGCCTCCAGACACACGGTGAGCTTGGTTAAGGTGTTCCTGGAACCATCCTGAAATCTAGGGAAGTGTCGTTTTGGAGGAGGGGGAGGAGAATGGAGGGAGCTTGCAGATGATGACTCTCCCCAGAACAAGAACCAGCAAGTGAGGAGCTCTAAAGTGCTCAGGTGGCCCCTTTCTGAAGCATTTACTGTCTTCAGTCGGAGCTGGCGTTGCAGCCAACAAAAGGCACTATCACTGTTGCTCATCCCTGCAGCCCCAAGAGGAGATTGTATCAGAGAAGAGGGTAAACGGTTTGGTCTCCGGAAGAACACTCTGCGAGGTGTTGGGGACGATGGCAGGGGGTTCTGTGTTTCGGGGCTGGCTTAGACATCTGTGTAACTTCTTGTCCACACTTCCTTTCAGATTTTAAAGATTATTTTAAGTTAAAAGAACCATTGTTGTGCTAGTTCCTTTTCTTTCTGTGCCTTGGGCTCTGCTAGTGTGTACGCACACATCTCTGTGTGTGCTTATATGTGCATGATATATAAGATGCATCCTCGCTTGCAGTTAGGTTTGCAAAATTTAATTGCTCAACAAGGAAGATGTCTGGCTTTCTTTAATTGCGCCTGCTCCATCTCCGAATTGATATAAATCTACTAAAAAAACCCAGAGGCAGATGCTGGATTTAAATTGCTGTGTTTCTCCACTCCTACCCTGTTAAAGTGGTTTCTACCTCTGTCTCAGTTCCCCATCTTAAAAAGAGCAACAGTAGTGACATGTCATTTGGGGGGGGGGGTGTCTCATAGAGACAAACGTGAAGAAGATGGTCCTGAACTGAGCACATGAAATGTGCTATGTTTGTGCTTAGGTGGCAGATTCCACCCAGCTGGATAGGATACGTTTAGCTCTATGTTTAAAACAAGGTGCAATAATATTTTCACTTTTATCTGAAAAGGTAAACTTGGCTACTGCTCTGCTAGCGGGACTGGGTTTTCTCAAATTCTTTAGCATGCTGGCCTTTTTTAAGGCTATAGTGCTTCATGTGCTTTTTTTAAAAATTTAGGATAAAGTAGTGCTGAGTTCAGTGGCTCTCATTCTAAGTAAATATAGTCATTCATTGGCGATCACTCGTGGCCTAGTAAGATTGTTTTCTAAGATAAGGTCTTTGCTTGGAAGACGCCTGTGTGTGAATTTGTTTTATGTGGGGAGTTCGGCGCATGATAATCAACACACCATCTTGACAGAAAAAGGCTTTGATCCAATGGCATGGATACCATGACAATTGGAAGTCTTTTATCTGCTGCAGCCTTCATCTGCCTTCACAGCCGTTGTAACATGCACACTGTTATCCTCCGCCTGTTCTGCCGTTGAGGACTTTCTTGGATCGTTCTTTGTCTGGTTCCTCTCCCTTGACCTTACCTCCATGGGTGACCCTGCTGGGAGGACATGACTCCTGATGGCATCGCTCATAGGGTTCACTGGAACACGCAAGCCCACTCACCACTGCAAGGTGACGATCCAGCGAGGGGAAATATAGTACAAATATGATCATGAGAGCAGGTGTCCATTCAAGTCCACGTAAACCACAGAGAGCATGTAGCTCCTGCAGCTTTTGTGGGTGGCCCTGGCAACGTGGTGGAAGACTGGAAGCACCAACCACCACCACCCCTTAAACAAGTTTCTAGTTCTCATTGGGAAAGGATAACTGCATGACGGGGGGATGTGGTCAAGATGCATAACTCTCTAGGTTTTGTGCCAGTCATAATTCATTCCTTGGACCCTCCAGTTACTGCCCATAGAGTTTAAAGCATACCTTGTCTGTTCGTTATCTACTCCTCCCAAAAGGGGGAAAAAAACAAGTTTTGGAAAGAAACTTCATATTTTGCATAAGTATTTGGATTAAGGTGAGCTATGAGGAGAGCCAGTGTGGTGGTTGAGAGCCAGTGTGGTGTAGTGGTTAAGGTGTTGGACTACGATGTGGGAGACCAGGGTTCGAATCCCCACACAGCGATGAAGCTCACTGGGTGACCTTGGGCCAGTCACTGCCTCTCAGCCTCAGAGGAAGGCAATGGTAAACCCCCTCTGAATACCGCTTACCATGAAAACCCTATTCAGAGGGTCGCCCATAAGTCGGAATCTACTTGAAGGCAGTCCATTTCTTTTCTTATGTTCCTATCTGATGATTCTCTTAACTAGAGACGCCAAGGAAGAAGGTAATGAACGCTTAAATGTTACCTCTCCTTGTCAGATGAACAGATCTCTTCTCTTGCCCAGGATGCTATCCGTAGGGTCGCCATAAGTCGGGATCGACTTGAAGGCAGTCCATCATCACCATTATGAGGAAATACATATTAACGGCTGGCAGTACTTTGATATTACAACTTGAAAGTTTTCGGATTGGAACCTCATCCTTCTCACTGTATGTAGTGACCTGGTGGTGATGACTGTATTGGCTCTTGCCGTATTTCAACTAGAAAGACCTTTCTGAGAATTTTGATATTTTTCTTTTTCCCACCTTCTTAGAGAAAGAAGCCCACTTTTCAGAATTTTCTCCATCCTTGTGGTTGTGGCAGCTGTCATTTTCCTCCCACCCCCTCCCCACTAATGCTCTGGAATGATGCTAGGTCTGGGGCATTGTGGAAGATGCAAAATGAGAGTCAGCCAGCCGACACATTTTCAATTACCACCACTTGCAGTGGCAGCAGAAAAGGTGGGGGGGTGGGACAAGAAGCTGTGCTACTGCCACTGCTAATGGTGAGCCCCTTAGTGCCCCAGAAAGTGTTGGTGCACTTCTCCTCCCCCTGGAGAACGTCAGTGAAATGGCCACAATTCTCTGGCCAGAAATAGGGTGAAGAATTTTGGGAGGTCGCTTGCATGCAGCTCTTAATTTAACTCATGGATCAGACCAAGTGCCCATGTAGTGAATCATCAACAATAGCCAGCTGCCTCTGCGGAGTTCATAAGCAGGGTGGGAAGGCGCTAGCTCTCCTCCATAGCAGTGGAGGCACGCTGCTGCTGCACATGGAAGTTCTACTTAGCTATCATGGCTAATGACTTCTTGATAAAACTGCCCTCCAAGGGGATGAAGCCCTGCTGAGATGTTCCACAAGGGGGGAGTGGAGTGCACATCTGTCCCCATCTACCTGCAGAGTACTTTTGCTTTTCAGTTTTTGATTTTGAAAAGCAACATGCAATTGGATGATGTTGGCAGGAAACCATTGAGACTGCATGTTCCTGCAGTTGAGAGGCACCCGCACCCTCATAAGAAAAGCTGGTGCGCAAAAGACCTGCCTTGCAACCATCAAAGGCAGCTGAGATGGGACCTGATCTTCAGAAAAAAATATAAAGTCCAAGCCGAATGAGCAAGAGATCCCATTCCTCGGGGCAGACTGAGGAGGAATTTTCTTTGTTCTGTTGTCCGCAGCTCCTGAACTATTAAAGTAAGTAATCTTCATGAGTGACCTGCTGAACTGTTAATGGTTGTCACAGCTCTAAAACTTGGCTATCCTAGGCTAACTTGATTGCAATCCTAGGCACACTTGCTTGGGAGAAAAATCCCAGTGGATTTAAGTGGGATTTCTTGCCAAGGAAACTCATATAGGGACATGCTGCATATAGGGGCACGCCTGAAGTGCTGCTGTAATTGCCAGCCAGAGATAAATCACTGGGCAAGTTGGGGACCAGCCAGTGGGTTGGGGGAGGGTGTTTTCAGCATTAGCAACCTGTTTTGTAAACAGGACCTACAGTGGTTAATGCTAAACCATTTCAATAGTGCCATCACCAATGTCCTCATGAGTAATAACCCTTTAGCAGTGGAGGCTGATGGCTCTGATGTCGATGGAGCAGTGAATCCACTGCTAAGCACCTTGGACAGATCCTTGAAAGTTGGGACCAAAACCTGGAGCGGATTCACTGCCCTGCTAACATTGGAGCCACCAGCTTCCACTGCCCTTTAGAGCAGCCTTTGCCAATGTGGTGCCCTTCAGTCTTGGGCTGCAGTGCCCATCGTCCCCAGCTGTGGGGGTGGGGATGATGAGCACTGCAACCCAAAACATCTGGAGGGCACCAGGTTGGCAAAGGCTGCTTTAGAGTGAGGGAACCACCATTATTCACTTCCTAAGAAACTTCTGAACGTGCAGTTTTCTAAGGGTTCTCATTCCTAAGGATCTCTTTAAGACTAAGCAGAGCCCTGCTGGTTTCAGATGACAGATCTATCAAGTCCTCACGGGGTTGTTGTGAGGATAAAATGAGGGGGAGAACCATGCATGTCACGCTGAGCTTCTTGGAGAGAAAAAACTGGGATATCAATGTAAATAAACATTTCTTTACATCTAATTTGGAACAGACAGCCATTTAAATGGAGGGCTGTCATCTACAGAGTAGGGCACAGGGACTTCCTAAGAATAAATAGGGATGGAGTTGGATTGTCCAGTCTGTTTTGGCTGGTGTCTCTATCAGGGACAGCAGCACCAAATTCGCCTGTTAGAAGGCGATGAGTGGGTGAAAGAATCATGCTGGTGCCAAAGGCTGCTACTGGCTCCAGTTTTTCAGCATAATTGTTGTTGTTATATGCCCTCAAGTCAATTACGACTTATGGCGACCCTATGAATCAGCGACCTCCAAGAGCATCTGTCATGAACCACCCTGCTCAGATCTTGTACGTTCAGGTCTGTGGCTTCCTTTATGGAATCAATCCATCTCTTGTTTGGCCTTCTTTTCCTACTCCCTTGTTTTCCCCAGCATTATTGTCTCTTCTAGTGAATCAGGTCTTCTCATTATGTGTCCAAAGTATGATAACCTCAGTTTCATCAGTTTAGCTTCTAGTGATAGTTCTGGTTTAGTTTGTTCTAATCCCCATTTATTTGTCTTTTTCACAATCCATGGTATGCACAAAGCTCTCCTCCAACACCACATTTCAAATGAGTTGATTTTTCTCTTATTCACTTTTTTCACTGTCCAACTTTCACATCCATAATAGAGATTGGGAATACCATGGTCTGAATGATCCTGACTGTAGTGTTCAGTGATACTTCTTTGCATTTGAGGATCTTTTCTAGTTCTCTCATAGCTGTCCTCCCCAGTGCTAGCCTTCTGTTTTCTTGACTGTTGTC
This sequence comes from Rhineura floridana, assembly GCF_030035675.1. Taxonomy (NCBI): domain Eukaryota; kingdom Metazoa; phylum Chordata; class Lepidosauria; order Squamata; family Rhineuridae; genus Rhineura; species Rhineura floridana. The sequence goes on from NC_084485.1 coordinate 8,889,697, forward strand.
TCCATTTTGGTTAACGACTGTGCCGAGGTACTGATAATCCTTGACAAGCTCAATGTCCTCATTGTCAACTTTAAAGTTACAGAAATCTTTTGTCATTTAGTCTTCTTGACATTCAGCTGTAGTCCTGCTTTTGTGCTTTCCTCTTTAACTTTCATCAGCATTCATTTCAAATCATATCTGGTTTCTGCTAGTAATATGATATTGGCTGCATATCTTAAATTATTGATATTTCTCCCTCCAATTTTCACACTGCCTTCATCTTGGTCCAATCTCAGCATGCTTACTGGTGATGCCAGGTCTACATCTGCATTTTTTTATTCACTGGATTTTTTAAAAGAAATCTCACTATTTCAAGCTGCTAACAACATATTTAAAATATTTATGGCCTTTATATGCCCCTTTAATTATTAGCATTTCTAAGCAGCATACATAAAATTAGACCACACAGAGAATAAATCAATCAACATTCATCATAAAAATCAAACATAAATCCAAACACTACTTAAAAAAAAAGATGCCTGCCAAAGTTAGAAAGTCTCACCTGTGCCTGAAGTGCAGCAAAGAGCGTGCCGGTCTAATCTCAGGTGGGAGGGAGTTCCACAGGCTTGGCCCACAACAGTGAAGGCGCAGCTTATTAAAATAGTCAGCTTACTATATTGCTTAATGTGAAAAAGAGGCTTCTCAGCAGTTTATGAAGTATAAAAACCAGTTATACAAACATTAAAATATCAACATCCACAATTAAAACATGCATTAATATAATCCCATTTAAAAGCACAGCAATTAAAACAGGAGAAGCTGGTTGTGAGATCAAAGGGGATGCTTGTGTAGAGGTAAGGCTTCCAAATTTTCAGGATGCCAGAATAGGCAGGGGCCTCTTGTATTTCAGCAGAGAGTGCTTGCCATAACACCAGTGCCACCCGTGGCAACCCCACCTCTGCGTCACCACAAGTCGATAATCATCAGGCTGTGTCAAGACTAATCAGGTTCCATTTGTCGATCTTAATGTCATTATCAGGCAATGGAGGGAAAGCTGGTCTTTTAGGTAACCTGGTTCAGAATTATTTACTGCTTTATGTGTAAGTAATAAGACCTTCAAAGTGGTTTCGTGCGTAATAGACAGCCAGTGCAGATCCTTTAGCACTGGTGTGATATGTGCCTGGTAAAGATCACCACTCACAATCTGGGCCACCAATTCCTTGCCTGCTGCAGTCTCTGGACCAGCCATAAGGGAACCCCCCCCCACCTCCAGAGACCACATTACAGTAATCTAAGCATGATCTTATCAGCACTTGAGTCACAGTGGCCAAGCTATTCCTGTCCAGAAAGGGATGCCGTGAATGCACCAGACAAAACAGGTGATAGGCACTCTTCGCCATAAAGGCTACCAGGGCCTCCATGGGCAAAGATGGTTCCAAGAGCACCCCTAAACTGTGTACCTTTTAGCAACTCCATCTTATAATATTACTTATAATGATGTGTATATTAGGAAACAGACAGCTGTATTAGATCCAGATTGAATTATTGCAATGCATTCTACATGGGGGCGCCCTTGAAGACGACTCGGAAACATCAACTGGTCCAAGATGCGGCAGCCAGACTACTGGCTGGGGTTCCATTTAGACCCCCTCTGTAAGCTCAAAAGAAATTGTGACCCCCCACGCTAATTGTAATTTTAGTCTCTGTTAATTGAAAAAAGTGGTGTGTGGCAAAATCACATCTCCAACTATCCCTTTCCATTAAAAGCTCCTTGCAGTTGCTTTCTTTTCTTAATGCAAAGGTTCAATCAATTGGGATCCCCCTCTGCCCTGACAGACTGAAGATGTACAGTCGTGCTATCTCCCAACACCAGTGGGTGACAGTGTAGGACTAAGATCCAGGTTCAAATCCCCACCCAGCCATGAAGCCCACTGGGTGACTTGGACCAGACATGGTCTCTCAGCCTGAGCTATCTCACAGGGTTGGTCAAATGATAAAATGGAAAGGGGGGATCATGTGCACCACCTTGAGCAACTTGGAGGAAAGTTGAGATATAAATGCAATAATAATAAATTAATTAAATACATTTCAGCTGCAGTGTGTGGATCCTCGCCTCAGCCAACCTGCTGAGCTTTTTTAAAATCAGCATCAGCATCATCAAGAAGCAGCAATATGGTAGCGGTGGGGATGCTGGATTGTGAAGACAAAAGGGTGGATAGATTGAGGAGGGGGGTTAGTGCTCTTAGGCCTTGGGATGATCTTCAGAACTGATTACTTGCTTAGTGTGCACTTGGGGAATGAGAGTGGAGCAGATCAGCGCACGCAAACACACCTGCCCCTCCTGCAAGCATCTGTGGGCGTGCATGCATTTGGGCACGTGGGAGGGGGAAACCCTCAACTGCTGCAGCATCTTGGCAAGAAAGGTTGGGGGGCTGGAATGTAGGTGGAAGAAAGGGGGGACACTGGCACACCCACTTAGCCTCAGAGATGGGGGGTGAGCAAGCCCTGAGCTTCCTCACTGCTCCATGGTTCCATCTGGGCCAAAGACAAGATCTGGGCGGCCTGGCAAATAAGAATAATTTTTAAAAGGAGATGGCAGTGAATCAGAAGCCAAGAAAGGCAGACAGGCCGGCTGCCCGGACAGAAGGGGGAAAGCAGCCTTTGCTTGCGGCCTTGCTTCTTTTTGCTTCACAAAAAGCCTTCTCTTGTTCTGAGTACGGGCGTCATCTGCAGTGGCAGTGCAAAGAGACGGGCGTTGGGACAGTGATCCTCTCTTCTTCTTGGTAGCACCTCTCTCAGCCTCCTTGGGCATCTGCCATGCGTGATATAGGCAGATGCCTGCCCTTGGCATGCCTGAAAGACACTCTGGGCTTCAGCAAAGTCCCCCCTTCTAGTTTGGAGCAAGGGGGAGGTGTCATCTCCAGCAGCAGTGGGGAGCAGATAACGTCCAGGGAGTGAGGACTTTTATAAATAAATAAATAATTCATTCATTTCTTTACTGTTCGCAGCCCCCTCTGGATTACTTCATGGCCCCCCTGGGCATCATGGCCGCCAGGTTGGGAACCACTGCCCTAAACAGCTTAGGCCCCAAATATCTGAAAGACTGCCTCCTTCGCTACAGCCACACACACACCAGTGTTGAGATCAGCAAACGGGTCCCTCTTGGTCGTTCCACTGCCTTCAGAAGTTTGGGGTGGAGGGGGCCTGAACGTGGGCATTCTCTGTGGTGGCCTCTACGCTGTGGAAGTCCCTGGCACTTTAATTGTGTGGTTTCTGTTGCATGCTGGAGATGTACCTTTTTACCCTGCCCTTTGACACCCAATATGGTTTTTTTCCAGGACGTACCCTCTTCCTGTGACTGTAATTTGTTTTAACTGTTTTTAATATTGAATTTTAAAGCGCTGTAACCCACCCTGGGACCTGATGGTGAAGGGCGGATGATATGTTGAAATAACAATAATAATGAATAATGTCAGCATCATCTCACAAAATTTCCATTTGGGAGGGGTCTACTTACCTCTTCTCAGGCTTGAACAGGTGCCCTCTGCTGACCTGGATGGCCACTACAAGGAAAATTCATCCATTCAATTTGAGGCAGTGTCTTTGCAGGGAGCTTGTGATTGAAGATTTAGCTTAACCCTTATTGATTTCCCCGATTACTGACGAGGTTGGACACAAGCACATCTTCCTGGCTCATTGGCCAGTCCAAGAACAAAAATGTTTGAATTTCTCTTGTGCAAACAGTTATAGGCACATAGATGACAATGCAACCATTTCTTTCTTTCTTTCTTTCTTTCTTTCTTTCTTTCTTTCTTTCTTTCTTTCTTTCTTTCTTTCTTTCTTTCTTTCTTTCTCCTCTTGTGAAGTGCAAAAATTGAAAACTCTTTGGAGAGCATAGTGTATTATTGCTTTAGTGATAAATGGTCTCCAGTTGAAATAACTGTTTGTTTATTTTTATTTAACAGGATTTATATACCGCTTAATAATCAAAAACTCTAACCAGTTCACACAAAGTAATATAAGATATACATAAGGTGTATTTAATGAAAACAATGTAAAGTATACATTTTATATTTTACTTGCAAACATTGTATGATTTTAAAACCAATGGCCTAAACAACTGCTTACCTCTAGCAGAAGCTAAAGCAGCTGGTTGCAGCATATTTGCTTAATGTACTGTTCTGTGTTTGTGGGTTGAGATGGATGATTTCTATGGGACCCCTTCCAGCCTCTGATTTGGAACCCTGCACCTGGAGGTGGGCTCTGCTCCACTGGTCAGATTAGTCTCTTTTGTTAATCTAACAGAGTGTCCAGGTGGGCTAATGGGTCTGCCAAGTGCCAAATGGGCCAGGGAGATCCTATTGTTATTGAAACTCTTCAGGAGAGCCCCCCCCCCCGGGAAAGAGAAGCTTGTGTTTTTGAGTCTAAGGAAAGGCTGGGAGCGGAGACAATCGGAGAGGCTGGCTCTCAGCAGGGGCGTCACTACCGGGGTGCGGGGCGTGCGGATCGCACCCGGGTGACACCATGAGGGGGGGTGACACCCAGAACTGCCCCGTGCCGTTGCCTGGCAAAGGAGCCGAGAAGTGCTCCGGGTCATCCTCGGAGGCACGCAGGCGGGCGGGCGAGACCGGGAGCAGCGTCGGCGGGGCAAGGGAGGCACGCCGGCGTTACCAGGCCTGCTTCTCCAGCCGGGTGCCCCTCCGGCATGCGCCCTCCCAGGGGCATAGATGGGGGTGGCTGGCCTTGCGTGCATGTGTGATGCATGCGCTCAGCACAAGATTTGGGGGCTTGTCAAGGGCCCCCCGGCACCCGGTCCAGTGCACGCCATCCCTGTCCATGTCCCTGGGAGGGTGCGCGCTGGAGGTCCGCACCCCCCTGCACTCCTGCTAGTGACGCCGCTGGCTCCCGGCACCATGGCTTTAGGGTGCCTCCTGTAAGCCTGATGGAAAAGCAAGATATTGGACTGCTGATGCCTTGAATCCCTCCATCTTTAGCTCAGGTTAGAATGTATGTAAATAAATAAACCATTTTTCATAAAGACACCACAGTCTCCTCTGACCTTCTTTCCAAGGAAATAAAACCCTGGGTAAGCGCAGGAACCCCTGGAGATCTGTCACCGCTTGGAGATTGGGGTGGCGTGCAACAGTACATTATCTGAGAGCACAACTCCATGGCTTGTTAGTACTTGACCTTCGACCCCTAAATCTCAAGTGATAGGAAAGTCCCTCTCCAAGCAAAGTCACCTGGTGACGTCACTAAATCCATCCTGTTTGCTTGAGCTTTAGCAGTGATTAAGAGTTCCTGCCTGGCCTGTAGTTGGTTTGTTTGCATTGGTGCTGCTGTTTCACAGGCAGAGCAGTTCTTATTTTCTTAACATTGTCCCCATTTTTGCTTTTGGGGTGATGCCTTGACAGTAAACGCTGCTGCTGCAGTCATTCTTCATGACTCAGGCCCTCCCCAGTCTCTAGAAGTCGTATCTCTGACATGTCTGTGTCCATGTATTCACATCTTGCATCCACATCTATTGCACTGGATGCAAATGTGCATGCACGTTCACTAAGGCATCCTGTGACACCCTCCCACATTTTATTGTGAACCGTTGGTAATAGATTATAGAACAGGAGTGGGGAATCTCAGGCCTGGTGGCCAAACGCACCCCTCCAGGCCTCTCTACCTGGCCCACAGAACTCTCCCCAGGCAACACCCTTGACTGGCTTTGCTTCATACCTTGAGTGTTTTGGCTAGGTGCGTGCTCTGGCAGGGCTTTTCTGATGTGCTTACCCCACAGTTGTTGCTAGGTGATACTGATGTCAAGAGTCCCGCTAGATGGATGCCGTGCTCTGCCTTCTCTGTGGTTTGACTTTTGAGCACGTGCCACAGAGCAGCTCATCCCCGTTTGCAACATGAGTCGTAGCACAGACCACAGCACAGTGGTGGTTGGCAGTTTGAACACGCAGCAACAGCTTTCTTAGGTTTGCAGCCTCCGTTGCTCAGAGGCACAGGAAATCCATCGCGCCAACCCAAGTGCCTGCAAGTGGTGCATAGGGGCGACGGCATTTTGCACCCTTATTCAGGAGTCTGCAAGAAGGAGCGTTTCAGCCTCCGCTGGTGGGCTGATGATGATTATGATGCACCACTCAGCTAGCTTGTTTAAAAGACATTTCAAATGTGGATTCTGGCATTTGACTGTGAGGGCCATCTTTATTTATTTTTTTAAAAAACATCACTTTCAAGTCTAGCTGACCAATTCAAAGACATTGAATTTTACTGTTTTATCGTTTGTGTGTTTGCCTCCCTGGTCTCCTTTGAGAGGAAGGGCGGGATATAAATTTAATAATTAAATAAATAATAAAGATGAGGTAGGGATCCTAAGGCTAGGAGGCTGAATCTGGCCCTGCAGACCCCTCTATTTAACCCTCTGAACTGTCCCCAGGAGCTCCCCTCACTGGAACTTGCTTCACACCTCACATATTTTTGCTTGCCTGGACTGCGTCTTTTTAAAAACCTTTCCCCCCATTTTTCAAATACAACAATAATAGTAAGAACCAGAAGAGTTCATAGAATATACAGTCCAGTAAGTAAGGTGTACATAACTTTGTTTCATATTTCTTAACTTAAAGTATACGGGGGGGGGACGGGGACCAGAGCAGAATGACCAGTGTAGGTTGCATTTTCAACCCACTTTGTCTCTCCATGAGATCCCCAGCACGGCAGGTGCTGAAGTGGTATCAACATCTTTGGTGGACCATGTAATAAAGTCATACCATTGTGCTATGAAATCATCCTTCCCATTCAAACATCATGCTGCCTGCAATTGTTTCATCGGCATATTGCCAGACTTTTCTATTCCTGGAATGTGCCTCCACTTTCCTCTTTCCAGTTGCAAGCTATAACCTGCCTAGCTGCCTCTAGGAGCAGAGACAGCATCTTTTTTGTGTGGTACATCCTTATTTACATAATTTTAAAAAGTTAATAATGCAAGTGTAGGTGTGGTTCTATGCCGTGCCTGACTATAGTACTACTGAGAAAACTTTCCCCCTGCAAAAGCTTCAAATCACTTCACATATCCCACCTAGGGTTGCCAGGCTCAGGGCCTGAGATTGATCCTGTATCTTTAGGAGAAGAGAAAGTCAGCCAAGTGGAGGTGTTCTTGCAACCCTGTAATGGGAAAAACCACAAGGTGGAATTCTCCCTTCACTCTGCACAACTTTTAAAGATACAGAAGACCTGTTGGAGGCTGGGCAACCAAGAGGTCTTCTGCATCTTTAAAAGTTGTGCTGGGGGAAGGGAGAATTCCACTTTGTGGTTTTTCCCATTACAGGGTTGCAAGAACACCTCCACTTGGCTGACTTTCTCGTCTCCTAAAGATACAGGATCAGCCTCAGGCAACCCTAATCCCACCACATGTGAATATATGTACCCATTTCTCAGCAGCACTGGCACCAGCATGTCAGATTTATTGTTGCATACATTAGACTTGGAATGCATCTTTGAACTCTGATCATGCCTCCTGCGTGTTTGAATGGAGTATAGAGGGTGTGTGTGCATGTGTAGAAATTATTATACTTTGCAAAGGCAACAGTTACGTTTGTTTCTCTGCTCTCTTTTGCCTCTGGCCTCTGCAACTGGTCTGCGGCCCTTCGAAGGTTGCCCAGAAGCGAATGTTGTCCAGCTTCAAGCTGAGAAAGATTTCTCACCCTTGTGGAATGGCCGCAAAATGAGTGGCTCCAGTTCAAAATGCTGGTTGTGATCTTTAAAGCTCTTTAAAGATGGGTGCCTCCCTGCACCGAGACCATCATCAGAGGCCCTTCTCTGCATTCCCCCACTATCTGAGGAGTGGCAGGTGGTGACGAGGGAAAGGGTCTTTTCGGTGGTGGTGTCCTAGCTTTGGAATACTGTTCCCAGAGAGACTCATTTAACACCAGCTCTGATATCTTTCTGGTGCCATGACCAGGCAAAGACCTCCCCACTCCAGCCTTTTAAATTTGTGTCTGTTTTATTCTGATTATTTTAATATTATTTTCATGCTCCTTTTTGAGACCAACTCTTCTTACCTTATTTTGTGTGTATGTTTTATGGCATTTTTAACAGTTCTTTGTAATTGTCCTGTTGTGTTTGAAGGACAGGTTATAAATCTTAGGAATTAAAGAATTAGCACCCATCTTCTGTGCTGTGAAGGCGAACCCCATCCTTGGAATCTGACTGGTTTTTGTGCTTCCTTTCCTCCACAGCATCCTTTGCAAAGTGTGTCTTGCAAGGGAAACCCATTTATGGCTCCAACCTTGGAAGAAGGCGTAGCTGGAGGCTTCTTCCTTTCCTTTGCTGCCGTGTCCCTAGTTGGCATAACCACTTGTCTCTTGGCCCTGTGTGTGCTTTGCAAAAGGTAAGTGCGGCTAGTGGTTCCATGTCCTTGGGCAGTGGAATTCGCTTCGGGTTTTAGTCCAAACTTTCAAGAAACCTTTTCACCAAATAACTTCCTGCTAGGGATGTAACATGTTCTAACCTGTGTTTGCCACTATTGGCACTGTTTCCATTCTGCTACAGTTTGGTTTCTACCAAATAACTGTGTTGTTTGTTTAGCTGTCTGCTATTTAACATAAGTTACATAACATACCAAACTATTTATGTAAGTTACATAACTTACATTCATGTCAGTGCAAAGGAAACATCAAAACAATGGAAAAAAGTTATTAGTTACATCTCATTTGCACACCTAAACATATTTTTAAAAGATGTTTTTAAGATGTTTTCAGTGTTTTAAAGTCTTTTGTTTATAAGATGATTTAAAGTGCTTTTAGTATTTTTGTTTGCCACCCTAGTCTACTTCTGGGAGGTAGGGTGGGATATAAATTTAATTAAAAAATAAAAAAGTGAACAAATACCAGTTGTATTTGCTTGACCGAAATCTGTTCCAAACCACAGATGAACACACAAACTGTTTTTGTTGGCATTCCCTGGATCCCATATGTGACATCACATTGGGACAGGTAAAGGCATGGCTGGGCCAAAAGGCGATTTGCCCCTGCCAAGACCTGTGCAGACCCCCCTTCACAGTGCTTTGCAAGCACCAACAATCCAAGAATATATAGGTAAATGTACTACAGAATGTACAGTTAGGGCCCCACTCATACGGCAGGTTAGGTTCCAGACCCCCGCTAGAAAGCGAAAACCGCCAAAAAGCAGATCAGCTGTAGCACGCGGGTCTGGAACCTAACCTGCTGATCGCACCAGAGGAGGAGATCAGATCTTCCCCTCCTCAGGCGCGATCAGCTCAAGAGGGAGAGTCTGATTGTGCCAGAAGAGGAGAGGATTAGCTATAGCATGCTACAGCTGATCTTCCCCTCCTCCGGCACAATCAGCTGGAGTGCGGGGAGCTCCACCCCCCCCTCCAGCTGATCACCCCGCTGGCGCCGTATTAGCGGAATGCCAAAAAGCGGGGCGCCGAGAAGCAGGGCCCTACTGTGTAGGTCAGTGGTTCCCAACCTAGGGGCCACAAAGTAATCCAAAGAGGGCCATGAACAGTAAAGAAATGAATCATTTATTTATTTATTTATTTATTTATTTATTTATTTATTTATTTATAAAAGTCCTCACTCCCTGGACGTTATCTGCTCCCCAATGGCGCTGCAGATGACACCTCCCCCTTGCTCCAAACAAGAAGGGGGGACTTTGCTGAAGCCCAGAGTGTCTTTCAGGCACGCCAAGGGCAGGCATCTGCCTATATCACGCATGGCAGATGCCCAAGGAGGCTGAGAGAGGTGCTACCAGGAAGAAGAGGGGATCACTGTCCCAGCACCTGTCTCCTCACACTGCCGCTGCTGCTGCTGCCCTTACTCAGAACAAGAGAAGGCTTTTTGTGAAGCAAAAAGAAGCAAGGCCACAAGCAAAGGCTGCTTTCCCACTTCCTTCCGGGCAGCCGGCCTGTCTGCCTTTCTTGGCTCCTGATTCACTGCCCTCTCCTTCTAAAAATTATTCTTATTTGCCAGGCTGCCCAGATCTTGTCTTTGGCCCAGATGGAACCATGGAGCAGTGAGGAAGCTCAGGGCTTGCTCACCCCCCATCTCTGAGGCTAAGTGGGTGTGCCAGTGTCCCCCCTTTCTTCCACCTACATTCCAGCCCCCCAACCTTTCTTGCCAAGATGCTGCAGCAGTTGCCCAAATGCATGCACGCCCACAGATGCTTGCAGGAGGGGCAGGTGTGTTTGCGTGCGCTGATCTGCTCCACTCTCATTCCCCAAGTGCACACTAAGCAAGTAATCAGTTCTGAAGATCATCCCAAGGCCTAAGAGCACTAACCCCCCTCCTCAATCTATCCACCCTTTTGTCTTCACAATCCAGCATCCCCACCGCTGCTTCTTGATGATGCTGATGCTGATTTTAAAAAAGCTCAGCAGGTTGGCTGAGGCGGGGATCCACACACTGCAGCTGAAATGTATTTATTTATATAATTATTATTGCATTTATATCTCAACTTTCCTCCAAGTTGCTCAAGGTGGTGCACGTGAATCCCCCCTTTCCATTTTATCCTTACACCAACCCTGTGAGATAGCTCAGGCTGAGAGACTGTGTCTGGTCCAAGTCACCCAGTGGGCTTCCTGACTGGGTGGGGATTTGAACTTGGATCTTAGTGCAACACTGTCACCCATCAGTGTTGGGAGACGAGACTGTACATCTCCAGACTGTCGGGGCAGTGGGGATCCCAGTTTGATTGGACCTCTGCATTAAGAAAAGAAAGCAACACCTCCCTGTCTGCAGGGAGCTTTTAATGGAAAGGGATATTTGGAGGTGTGATTTTGCCATGTATCATTTTTTTCAATTAACAGAGACAAAACTTACAATTAGTGTGGGTGGGGTGTCACGAAATTTTTTGAGCTTACAAAGGGGGTCCCGTACTCATGAAGGTTGAGAACCACTGGCATAGGTATTTGGGGAAGGGCTGCTGCTCAGAGATAGGGTATTTGCCTTGCATGCAGAAGGTTCCAGGTTCAGTCCCCAATCACATCTCCAGGGAAGGTTGGGAGAGGCCCCTCTCTAAAACCCTGGAGAGCCACTGCCAGTCAGTGTAGACGGTACTGGGCTAGACAGACCAATGGCCTGCCAGCTCAGATATCTCTGCTCCTATGTAATACTCCCAACTGCTGGCACTAGGAGAAGGCAGAGGCAGCTCTTATCAGTTGAAATTCTTAATGGTTCCTTTTTTTAAGGCATGGAATGCGTGGTGCGTTGAATGGTAACTATTAATGGGCTCAAGTTGCAGGAAGCCAGATTTTGACTGGACATCAGGAAAAACCTCCTAACTGTTAGAGCCATACGACAATGGAACCAATTACCTAGAGAGGTGGTGTGCTCTCCAACACTGGAGGCCTTCAAGAGGCAGCTGGACAGCCATCTGTCGGGAATACTTTGATTTGGATTCCTGCATTGAGCAGGGGGTTGGACTCGATGGCCTTATAGGCCCCTCCCAACTCTACTGTTCTATGGTTCTATGATTCTGTTAGTTATTAAAGAAGACAAAGGGGAAGCAAACATTAACTTATGCAACAGCACTCTGCCCCACAACGCTCTGTTAAGTTAGAAGTTGTAACAGGAAGGAAGTGAATCACCAACAACAGAAATGATCAGTCAGGGCAGAAATGAGTGTCTCAGGCTGAGGGGCCCTGTTCAACTGGCAGCCCCTCCTCAGCTATTTTGCAACAGCTGCAGCATCGAACTGGGAAAGGTACTGGAAAGGGCAACCCAAATTATGCAAGGAATTGGAGTGATCTCCTTACAAGAAGGAAACGCTAAAGCAGGAGTGGAAAGCCTCAGGCCTGCGGCCCAATGTGGCCCTCCAAGCCTCTCAGGCTGACCCTCAGAACTCTGCCCGGGCCAGCACTCCTCATTGGCCCTGCTTCACCCCCAAAGTGCTTTTGCCTGCCTAAAATGTGTCCTGGAAATCTGAGCATGCCTCTTGCTCGTTTGTTTCCAGTCCCCTGATCATCTTTGTTGCCCTCCTCTGAACCTGTTCCAGTTTGTCTGCATCCTTGAAGTGCAGAGACCAGAACTGGCTGCAGTATTCAAGATGAGGCCTAACCAGTGCTGGATAGAGAGAAATGTGGCCCTCAGCCTGAAAAGAGTTCCTCACCCCTGCATTTAAAGCATCTGAGAATTCTGAGCGTAGAAACATAATGCTGACTGAGATTTTAAAAAACTCCACTTAAAAGGCTTGCTGGAGAAGGAAGGTCTTCAACCGTCCCCCAAAAAACAATAGAGACGACACCTGTCTAGTAGTAGTAATGGGAGGTGGGGGCAGAACAGTAGGTGGTATCACCACCCTAAAGGCCCGATTCCTCTGTTACACGCAGTGGGTCTTCTGATAAGATGGTTATCAAGTCCAGCGCAAATATATGGACCCTCTGTGCTCCCAGGAGCCTACAATGACATTATTAAACTCCCCTGTGATTCATTCCACCTCTTTTTCTGCCATTCAGGAAAGACAAGAACAGGATAATCCCACAAGATGGTGTGACGCTGGACGAAGGCGTGAGTACAGACCTTTTTTCTTGTTACATTTTCCCCTGGTTTTCCCGATGATCAGAGCCCTCTTCATGCACGCTACATGTGCACAATGTGTGTGGGATCAGACTCCACCCCGGCATCTTTGCCTTGGGCAGGGTGTGTGAGAACATGGGCCTGTGCATTACCCTTTATGTGTGCAGTTGTTCCATGCGATTGGGATCTCTGGTCACACAGGGGTCTACATTGCACAGAGTGCCTATGCATGCACAACTCTACATGCTCCTTTGCACATGCCCTGCTCAATGCATACATGTCGGGAAGTGGGGCCTGCAGAACCTGCTTCTGCCCCCTCCACTTTATTAATTATTGCACTTATATTCCACCGTTTCTCCAAGGAGTTCCCGGTGGCATGGGTGCCTGGTTCTCCAGCTACCCTAGCCTGTGAGAGAATGTGCCTGGCTCAAGATCCCCTTGTGAGCTTCATAGCTATGTGGGGATTTGAACCCTGATCTTCCAGGTCCTAGTCCAACACTGTAACCACAACAGCACACTGGGTTGTGCAGTTGATGTATGCATGGAGTATGTGTGATGAGGCCTTGAGGGGAGGTGAGACTGTAGCCCAGTGTAGAGCAAATGGTTTCCATATGGGATGTCCGAGGTTCAATTTATCATCTCTGGTGGTTACATAGCACATCCCGAACATCCCACCCAGACAGTCTTCATTATTTGGCAAATATGGGGTCAGAAACGAGCATTAGCTGGTGTGATGTTCTGCATAGTTCCAACAGGAGTTGTTTGTGTGTGTGTGAACATGGCCTTAGATGGATCCCTTGAGCCAGGGGTGGGCAGAAGGTAGGATCAGCCTCTGCTGGTAGATCCCTGGGTGATTTGCTGTGTTGTTATCATGGGTTTGTTTTATGGTGTATTTTAATTATGGATGCGTATATTTCATTGTTTGTGTAAGTAGTTTTTATAGTTTGTAAACACTTAGAAGCCCATTTTGGCATTAAGTTGTATATAAATTGTTTAAAACAACAACAACATAATAAGCAAGGATTCTGACTCCCAATAGCAACTGCAAAAGTCTCCCCACCTTCTGATTGGGCTAGAGCCACAACTCATTTGGAACCCCAGCTGCTTGGCATGTAGAAGGTCCCAGGTTTCATCCCCACTGGGAAATGTCCCCTGCCTGAAACTCTGGAGAGCTGCTGCCAGTCAGTGTAGACAATACTTTATTTATTTATTTATACCCTGCCCTTCCTCCCAGCAGGACTCCAGGGTGGCAAACAAAAGCACTAAAAACACTTTAAAACATCATAAAAACAGACTTTAAAATATATTAAAACAAAACATCTTTAAAAACATTTTTTAAAAGCTTTGAAGATATCTTTTTTAAAAAAGGTTTAAAAACATATGCGCAGTGGCAGTATCATAGCCAATGAGGTTAATCCGAGGTGCGATTATTGCTAACTGAAAATATTAAAAAGCAATTCCAGCACAGACGCAGAATGGGGTAAGGTCTCTACTTAAAAGGCTTGTTGGAAGAGGAAGTTCTTCAGTAGGCACTGAAAAGATAACAGAGATGGTGCCTGTCTAAAATTTAAGGGGAGAGAATTCCAAAGGGTAGATGCCGCCACACTAAAGGTCCGTTTCCTATGTTGTGCAGAATGGACCTCCTGATAAGATAGTATCTGCAGGAGGCCCTCACCTGCAGAGTGCAGTGATCAACTGGGTATATAAAGGATAAGACAGTCTTTCAGGTATAAACAAAAGGGAATAGAAAAAGAGGAAGGCCAAACAAGAGATGGGCTGATTCCATAAAGGAAGCCACAGACCTGAACTTACAAGATCTGAACAGGGTGGTTCATGACAGATGCTCTTGGAGGTCACTGATTCATAGGGTCGCCATAAGTCATAATCGACTTGAAGGCACATAACAACAACTACAGGTATCCTGCTTCCAAGCTGTATAGGGCTTTGTACACCAAAACTAGAACCTTGAACTTGGCCTAGTAGCAAATGGGCAGCCAGTGCAGTTCTTTCAGTAGTGGAGTGACATGTTGGTGATATCCTGCCCCAGTGAGCAGTCTCGCCGCCGCATTTTGCACCAGCTGCAGCTTCCAGACCAACCTCAAGGGCAGCCCCACACAGAGCGTATTACAGTAATCCAGCCTGAGCTAGCTGGATTAATGGTCTGACTCAGCTTCCTACATAGTGAGATGAATATAGCTTGGGGGTTGGGGGAAGAGAACCAGGAGTGGGTTTTTTCCCTGTGGCAAGATTGTGAGCTCGCTTCAGGGACTACAAGTAAAATCCTGGGCTGAGATGTGCTCAGAGGCACCCTTTTTCTCAGGGTGTTGCCCCCTTTCAGCTACGATTTTCCAGCTGGCTCTGGTTGGTGGATCTTTGTTGGGGGGTATTTGTTTTTCTACTAGAACCCCAAGTAGATCCTGCAAGTCCAAAGGGCTGCCCATCCCTGCCTTGGCTACTTTCAGCAAGAATTCCAGCAAGGGCTGGTTCACACTTTG
The DNA here is from genome assembly GCF_030035675.1 of Rhineura floridana. Taxonomy (NCBI): domain Eukaryota; kingdom Metazoa; phylum Chordata; class Lepidosauria; order Squamata; family Rhineuridae; genus Rhineura; species Rhineura floridana. Next base: position 8,904,701 of record NC_084485.1, read on the forward strand.
GAAGTAAAGCTTTTTGGCCTGCCAGGTAAGCTTTTTATCTCCCCCCCCCATCCTGTGGGCCAACATTGACAGTTGAGTGGCATTCCTGCCGACCTGTCCAAGATGGCCTGTGGGAGTGGAGGAAGATAGTCACCAAGCAGGACTGAACTGGACAGGCATCAGCTGACGCATGGGGAGGTCACTCCTACGTTCTGCAGGGTTCAGGTACACTAGCCAGTTCCTCACAGGGAAGTAGCTTGTGCACCCAAACCAAGCAGAATTGAACTCCCCACACATCATATGGTACATAGGGAGTTCAGTTCTGCTTTCCTGCTGCAGATTCCTTCTGTGTTTCTATCTGCCCAACACCTGACATTATCATCATTATTATTAAAGTTTATATTCTGCCCTTCTTCCCAGAAGGAGCCCAGGGTGGCAAACAAAAACACTAAAAACACTCTAAAATATCTTAAAAACAAAAGACTTTGAAACATATTAGAACAAAACATATTTTAAAACAATATTTAAAGAACAACTTTAAAAAGATCTTAAAAAGTGATTCCAGCACAGACACAGACTGGGATAAGGTCTCTACTTAAACGGCTTGTTGAAAGAGGAAAATCTTCAATAAGCACTAAAAAGACAACAGAGATGGTGCCTGTCTAATATTTAAGGGGATGGACATCACATCTGACATCAGATGTGGGGCAGGTAGGTGTGGTTTGGGGAAAACAGCTTGGTGGGCCAAATTTGGCCTGCAGTCCAGAAGTTTCCCACCTCTGTGCTAAGCTAGCTATCTTATCTATCTATCTTATCTATCTTATCTATCTTATCTATCTATCTATCTATCTATCTATCTATCTACCGCCCTTCCTCCCAGCAGGAGCCCATAGCCTCTAGCTATGGTTAACATTAACCATAATTAATAAACCACAGCTAAAGCTGAGGTATCTGGCAAACAATCGTTTAAAACTCAGTTTATTACATCATAGAGCAGCTGAGCCTTGAGAAAGGCTTGCATTTTCTGCCACTGTTCACTTGTCTTTTGAGCTGTGACAGCTCTTTAACCATAAAAAAAGGAGGAGGTCCAAGTTCACATTAGCAATCAAGGTTTGTGACCTTTAACCATCGGTAATAAACCATAGTTTACTTGGGTTTACACATAACGTTAAGCCATGGTTTAATAAGCCATTGTTTAATAAACCGCAGTTAGCCTTGCATGTGAACCAGGCCACTGGCTGCTCCTGCTTCTTTGTTACCTCCAGCAATCACGGCAAATGTCCCACAAAATCGCGAGGGGCTGCAATGCACCTACCAGGCTCAGCCTCATCTTAACATGCACACTGTCTCCAACACTAGGGATGCAGAGGCCTTCCCACCCCCAATCTTCCCTTCTTGTTTTGCAGGTAGAGATATTGTCGGCTGCCAGCCTGCACCAGCTCAACAGGGCTAATTCCAGGGCAAAAAGTAAGTTGTTGCACATCTCCCAAAGGCTCTGGAGTCCAGTTCAAACCTCAAGATTCCAATCAAGTCATTTGGGGAGCATTTGAAGGATATCATGGAGAGCCTGTGGCATTGGTGGCATAGGGGGCCTAGACCTCTATCTGTGCAACAGTGAGATTTTAGTATTTATTTATTTATTTATTACATTTGTATACTGCCCCATAGCCGAAGCTCTCTGGGTGGTTTAGAACAATTAAAACATTAAAAACAAATACACAAATTTAAAAACACATTTTTAAAAACAATTTAAAAACACATGCTAAAATGCCTGGGAGAAGAGGAAAGTCTTAACCTGGCACCGAAAAGATAACAGTGTTGGCGTCAGATGCACCTCGTCATGAAGATAATTCCATAATTTGCTGGCCACCACTGAGAAGGCCCTCTCTCTTGTTGCCAGACTCCCAGCTTCTCTCAGAGTAGACACCCGGAGGAGAGCCTTGGATGTTGAGCGTAGTGTATGGGTGGGTTCATGTCAGGAGAGGCGTTCCATCAGGTATTGTGGACCCAAGCCGTGTAAGGCTTTATAGGTTAAAACCAGCACCTTGAATTGAGCTCGGAAACATACAGGCAGCCAATGCAAGTGGGCCAGAATTGGTTTTATATGTTCGGACCGTCTGGTCCCTGTTACCAATCTGGCCGCTGCATTTTGCACAAGCTGCAGTTTCCAAACAGTCTTCAAAGGTAGCCCCACGTAGAGTGCATTGCAGTAATCTAATTTGGAGGTTACCAGAGCATGGACAACTGCAGCCAGGTTATATCTGTCCAGATAGGGGCATAGCTGGGCCACCAACCGAAGTTGGTAGAAGGCACTCTGTGCCACCGAGGCTACCTGAGCCTCAAGTGACAGAGATGGTTCTAGGAGAACCCCCAAGCTATGAAGTTGCTCCTTCAGGGGGAGTGCAACCCCATCCAGAACAGGCTGGACATCCCCCATCCCCCTAGCATTATCATAGCCTAGAAGGCAGGCTATCAATGGCGAATCATAAACTTGGAAGAGACCTTGGAGGTCATGTAGTCAAACCCCTTCTCAATGCAACTGGTATGAATGTGTTTTTAGAATCTCTATTTCATCTCGTTTTATTTTATCGTACACCGCTTTGACAGCTCTGGCTGTAAAACGGCATATAAATCTGTAAGATAAATAAAGAAATCGCTACAGGCATCCCTGACAGATGACCCTACTTCAATAACTCCAACCAAGGAGAGTCCACCAGTGCCAGGCCTAAGCAGCTGTCCTGCCCAGCTGCCAGCTGAAGGTCCATAGGTCTATGAAGGGTATTGCATCTCACAGTCTAGCTGCAGGGCATAGATGGCGGCACTGCCTGTCCATTTCCTCTTCTGCCTCAGTGTTGCCTTTGTAGAACTCACCAGGTAGTTTTGCTGACCATTTGGCTCTGGCTCCACCTACCGTTGGCCTCCCCTGCCTTCCACCCTGCCAGTCCCAATAGACATCAGCTGCCACGGCAAGACACAGGTGGGCACAGTGCCTGCTAACAAAAATTCTTTGTGGACTGATATTGGATTGGGGGGGCTGCAAAGGAACGAAAGCCACGTCAGTCTCTCACCTCTGACACTTCCTCATCACTCAAACGTCACCCTTCATCCTGATTGGGCCTCCATCACCTGTTAAGCAACTGCATCACTGGGTCTGCCAGTGTGGTTCCTGGATACATTGCATACATACTGTGCTGGAGGGGTGTGGAAAGGAGCCACAGGGAAACGGTTCTACTACCCAGGGCTTGAATTACTTGGAGGGGGAGTGGGGAGTAGAAGGAACCTGGTTTCCTTCCCTACTGCTTATAGAAGGCTATGGGGGAAGTTAGGGGGTGAGGTCTGGGATTTCATTAAGCCCCCCACCTTTTATTCCATCATCTAAGTACTCTTCATGCAGCTGCATCTTGCAGATAATATACAAGTCATCCCCAAACTATTTTGACTGCATGCACATAACATTTTGATTATGCACATACAAAGCAGCCCTTTGCAAGGGTGCAGCACTTTCACTGTTGCCGCAGTGGGTGGTATCTGGGGAGCGGAGCTGGGCGGGGGATGAAGAGTCTCTTCCTTTAACAGTTCTTGCATCCTTCTCCTCTAGATCAAAGACCAGCCAGTATCAATATCCCTTACCCATTGAGCGAAGACGATGGCACTATATCCAGCTGCAGTTTCATCATTGTCCCCCAGAGGGAGCTGCCCCAAATCCCCTTGGGGGATCTGCTGTCCCCTGGGCAGACTTACTCAAACCTGAACTTCCAAAACCCAGTCCAGGAGATCCTGTACGAATCCGTGACGGGGGTGGAAAAAGATAGGAAGGAACCAAGTTCTGTCATGGAGGAGGAGGTTGTTGGTACAGGCAAGGGAGACCAGGCAGCGGGTGCTGAGTATGCCCGTGTTCTGAAAGGGGTGAAGAAGGACCACCACGCGGGGTCGGCGGCAGGGACCTGTCGAGCGATGCCGGAGGGATGTCCAGCAGGCATGCCTTTGAATCCTCAAGCAGTGCAGGTACAAGAGACCTCCTATTTCTGTGCAACAGAAGAAATCCTGGGGTTATCTTTTATTTTTCAATTAAACTAGGGTTGAAGTTGGGATGGGCAAATCTGTCAACTAAAGCTTCTTACGTTTTTGCTCTCGTCACCCAATTTCTGCCCAAGTTTACAATTTATATATATATATTAAAAGTCCTCATGAAAATGTGTCAACATTTTTGTTTCAGTCTTGTCTAATATACACAATCCAATGTATACGGTCTACACCTAATATACACATTTTTGTGTGCAATTTTGCCTGATAAATACCTTTTTTGCAAGCAATTGTCCCTACTATAATGCATTTTTGCGTGGTATTTTCACTAATATGTGCATTTCCATGCACACTTTCCCCTAATATACACATTCTTGTACAAATTCTTTGGCTGGAGAACTGGATTGCAAAATTTGTAGAAGTGCGAATTTCAAAGGATGACTGCATTTTGGTTGACATATTCATATTTGGTGCAAATTCGGTAGGTTGAGGCTCACATTAAAATGTGAAGTGACCATACTTCTCCCCCCTCCCTATGCTGGAGTCAAGATTTTGTAAACACCTTGCCAGTGATTTATTATTTCAGATTATCCTCTCTCGCACCACCCAGCAACTCGTGAAAGGTATAAAATCAGTCCTGTCTCCCAAAATAAAGATACCTATCTAGGCTGTGTTGAAGCTTGATTACTTATTTAGTCTCTGTACAGCTTCTGATAATGTATCAGGGTCATTAAACAGGGTTAGGGTTACACAGAGCTCCCCAACAGGGCTCTAAGCACAGGCCTGAAGTAGGGTTTCTACTACTCCAAGGAAAGAGGGCTTGAGGAGAACCCGGAGGCTGAATTAGCTGTGCCTGAAAACAGCATGCTCTCTCTTAATCTTCTGCCCCTTCCTCTGTGGACTCAGGTTGGTATCCACAAGAGTTATACCATTTAATCCTTACAACAAGCCTGTGAGGTAGGTCACCATGAAGAATGGTGACTTTGCCCGTGGCTACTCATTGCTTAGCAGGGAATTGAACATACACACACACCGCGTCCCAAGTGCAGGACTCCCTTGAAAAACAAGCAGATAAGCAATAACCTTGTGCTGAAGCACCTTGGACAGCGCCTTGAAAGTTCAGACTAAAACCTGGAGTGGATTCCATTGCCTCACTGACACGGAGCCACCAGCTGCCACTGATAGGAAGCTGCTTTATACATAGAGTTTTGGTCCCTCTAGCTCAGTATTGTCTACACTGACTGGCAGCTGCTCTCCAGGATTTCAGGCAAATGTTTTTTCCCTGGCCCTTCCTGGAGACGCCGGGGATTGAACCTGGGTCCTTCTGCATGCAGAGCAGGAGATCTTGCACCAAGCTACGTTCTCTTCCCATAAAAAGTAGGGACTGTCATGGATCCCAGCCGTCAAGGCGCGAGGACCATGCGTCAGACCCACTTCCCAACCTTAGGGCAATGGGACTGGAACCAAAATATACCAATTCACCCTTGCCAAGGCTGTGCAATCCAACACCAACCCTGCAAGGTAGAAGGTAGGCTGCCACCACCCCTATTACTGGTCCACTCAGAGCTAGGGGAGACTCTGAGCCCAGACAATTAGGTAAACCAAGGTTCAAAAAGACAAGAGCCAAAACTACACTCCTTGTCAGGAAACCTCTGGTAAAACCCCGCAATTGGAATTAAGCTTTTAACTTCTTTTTCCCTCTTTGGTAGTTACGTGACTGAGATGGTCAAGGTGCTGAATTCAGAACCACCCTTTCTCTCAAAGAACACACCAGGTCAAATAGAAGTAGCTTTATTAAAATAGATAAGTGCACATTAATATATAGCAGCAAGTAATCCTTTAAGACTTTATACCCAAAACAGGAGCTTAAGTCAAATAAAAGAGTTCAGATACACAACATGAAAATAACAACCTTTTCTAACCTAATACTTACACATGAGGTAGATGGTTGAAGTGGCATCCCTCCTAAGAGAGAATGATGTTAACCACAAAACAATGGAACCCTGCATAGGTTACCTCCCACAGGCAACACCATGGAACCATAAAAGCAGAGAAGTATGGAACTCTGGAACCAAGGCAGCAGAGAACAAAGGCTATGGGTCTCTAGCCCTATACTTAAGGAAAAGAATCCTAACGGTCCAAGATTAATTGACCAATCAGGAATGGGCTGATGTAACCCCCTTCTAGATGTTTCTCACTTTTGTAAGCCTTCCTGGCCTCCCTCCCAACGGTGTTTCAAACTTCACAGGCCAAAATGACCTTGAGTGCTAGGCACTTGCTAATCAGCACAGATAGCCAGGTGTTTCTTGTTTAGGCTTCTCCTTAACCGTCTTCAGCTGGAAACCAAAACTTGATGTATTATTCTATCAGAGGCCTGCCTTTTCTAACAGTTAAAACTCCCAGAGTCCCTTGCTTGAGCCAAGATATTACTTATGAGATTGTTAATAGCTCATGAACATATACAGGTTCATGACAGGGACAGGGGAGAAATTTGATTCAGTTTGCATTAGAAGGTGGACCTGTCTCCTCTGCATTTTCCAAAATGGCGCACAGACCAAAAAACAGTCATCTCCTGAAATTTGCACTTCTCTGAATTTTGCAGTGCAGTTCTCCAGCCAAGTACTGTGTACAAAAATGCATATGCCTGGGTAAAGTGTGGATTAAAAAAAAATACACTAATGAAAATAGTATGCAAAAATGTATTACAATAGGAAACATTACTTTGCAAAAAATATATATATTAAGCAAAATTAGACACAAACGTGAGTACATTAGGAGAAATTTGCACTTAAAATGCTAAATGAATTTTCACGACTTAAAAGAATAACAAACTGATATGGAAATCGGGAGAACTGAACTTAAAAGATTGGGAGAAACAAAGAGAAGCTAAAATTGACAGATGCGCCCATCCCTAATAAAGAGCCAGAATTGGTGGCTTTTCCCTCTCATAAGTATTCTTGATCCAACACCAGGGTTTATATGTGTGAAACAGCCTGGTGTCATTGCACAGTAGAGGGATATTATGTTTAGCTGTGTAGAGCCCTCAGACTTTATCTCTTCAATCTTGTAGGAAGTCTAATGGTTTTCCAATAACCCTGAGGGATAGATACTTGCTGGTTGTTTTTAAAAAAATAAATCTGTGTTTCACAATCTAAATCCTATGAGACATAACAGACTCTCTTTAAAAAATAACAGATCCTCTGTGATACCCTCTGTGTGCATAATTATAGAAGGCTAGCTGCCTTGTCTCAAGGAATTTCATAGGATCGCAGCCACACAACTGACCCAAATGCCGTGTTGCTCCTCTTCCTCTTCTATCTATTTCCCTCGTAGGTAGAAGAAATGTACTCAGTGGTGTGCAAGGACAGGAAGAAGAAGAAAAAGGACTCTGACAGGTGCAATGAAGAGAGAACATCTCAAGTGGAGATAAGCCCAGGAAATGTCCAGTTGGCTGCCGTCCATCAGCAATCAGATGGCAAGGCAGGGCACCAGCCTCCATCGTTCCAGTCCCCCAAGATTGAACCCTGCTATGAGTCTGTCAACTGTGAATTGTGGGCGGACAGTGGGAGGAACCAAAGCACAGAACCAGCTTATGAGACTGTAGATACTTGCTGGAAAAATCCAAGGAGGAAAGGAAAGCTGAACAGGAACATCCCGGCAGAAAATCTGTATGAAAGCATTGAAAACTTGGCATTCCAGTTTCAGAATCAAAACATGTTATCACATTTTGAAGTCTGACTGTTTTGTTTTGTTTTGTTTATCTATTCAAGTGGATGCTTCCCAGCTGGTAAAATGCACTAGCTGAGCAGAGTACAAACTTCATTAAATGTTGTTGTATGTCAGCCCTCGGAAATCATCAGATACTGACTGCTACCACACGAGAACTGGCAGATGAGCTCATATGTTGACTGCCTACGTACCAGATACAAAGAGCTCCTCCAGATGACTTGTTTGTTGAGCATACATCCTGATTTGCTTGCACAAAGCTTACACAGAGATTAGATTATGTCCAGCCTTTATTGAGGATTCATTCTCATTTGATGATGGGGACGCTATATGACAATCTGCATTCATCTTGCATTCATCCTGATTTGCTTAGTAGTTATACGTCTTCCTGAAATCATTAATTCAGCTCACATTCTTCAGTGCATTCTTTATTACTTGCCTAACTGCAAAAAGTCTATGTGTGTGTGTGTGTTTAAGGTAGATTTGTTGCACCAAGGTAACATAATATATGCTGCCCTGGGCTCCTGCTGAGAGGAAGGGCAGGATATAAATCAAATAAATAAAGTAATGCTTTAATCCACTTTAATTGTTCAAACCTAAATTTCTGTTATGCGTTTGAATCCCTCCCACCAAATACTGATTATAGTTTGGAAGTGACCAAATATTGACTGCCGCTGCAAAACCATTAGATGCCAACTGCTGCTGTTTTGAACCCTGTTTGTGCAATATTTCCACATCTAGATAATATCTGCTATCAAAATTCACCAAAGAGAGTTTAGAAGGAGTGGGGAAGGCATTCTTTTACAGCCTAGAGCTCAAAATACATTTTAATCTTATAGCTGAACAAGTTCTGATGCAGTGCTAACTAACACCACAGATTAATAGAGATCCCAGGGACAGTACCCTATCATCACCCCCTCCCCTCTCAGAAAAGCTTCAGGTCCCACCCAGTACTGTATAAGAGCTCTCTGTCCCTCTGCCTCTGATTGTCTTCTGACTGCTTTCAGCCTGCTTTTAAGACATTTGTTCAACATGTCTTTTGACTGGGTTTTGGGGGGAGGCGTTGGTATGGCAAGGACCAATCAAAAAGCCTAAAATGTCATCATGGGGGGAGGAGAGGAAAGCGAGCTGTTAACCTCAAGAGCTGCCAAAGCAAAATCGTCAGTGCTGGGTGATATTTTATACTCAGAAGTCTTTGCAGATGGGGCTTTACAAGTCTGATCACTTAGCAGCGCTGCTAAGAGCATTTTATTTATTTATTATTTGATTTATATCCCACCCTTCCTCAAAAATACCATTTTGAATACCATCAGCCTGTCGGGCTGCAATCCTGCACCCACTTACCTGGGAGTAAGCTCCAAGAGCCTCAGTGCGACTCCCCCTTCTGATCTGAGTAGGCATGTATAGGATTACAGTGTAAAACAGGAATGGGGAATCTGTGGCCCTCAAGATGATGTTGGACCATCTTCCAACAGGCCAAGCAGGGATGCTTTGATTTGGATTCCTGCATTGAGCAGGGAGTTGGACTCGATGGCCTTATAGGCCCCTTCCAACTCTATGATTCTGTTCTATGATTCTATGATGGGAGTTGTCATCTGGCAACATCTGGAGAGCTGAAGTTTTGCTGAACTATAACTCCCATCATCTGTGTCCATTGACCATGCTTGTGGGGCTGATGGGAGCTGCTGAACCCCAACATCTAGAGGGTCCCAATGTTCCTCAAACCTGCTGTAAAGCTCTTGGAGTTCTTGCTTGCTTACTTCTTTGTGGGGGAGGACGTTGGGGTAAATGAATAATAAGGATTTATAAAATTATTTATGGGGAGAACAAAGTTTTTATTCCCAGTGGGGAATAAGCCTGGCTGGGAGTCCAGAGTCTGTGAGTTCCAATCCCCGCTCATGTCTCCTGGGTGTCAAGGGCCAACTGAAGATCACCCCCACAGCGAGTGGCTCAGGGTTACGTGCCCTGCCACCTGTGCAGCCGTGAGCAAGCTGCATAGTCTGAATGAGCCCAGTTGCCCCCCAGCTGGCAGTTGCAAACAAGGAAGGGGCTGGCTTGTGCAGCTGGGGCAAGCTGAGCAGGCCCTGCCCAGCTGGGGAGGACTAGCCTCAGAGGGAGGCAATGGTCAACCCCCTCTGAACACCGCTTACCATGGAAACCCTATTCATAGGGTAGCCATAAGTCGGGATCGACTTGAAGGCAGGCCATTTCCATTTCCTTTTTTAAACATAATTAGCTAGGGTTGTGTCTTCCTTTCTTTTCTTTTCTTTTTGCAAAAATGTTCCTCTTTCTTTCCTCTGCCCCTTGCAAATCCAGATGCTAATTTTGGCCGCAAATGATCCTCAGTGGCTGCTGGCCCACCCCTTTCTCTCCAGGCAGTCACTGCCTCCTTAGTTAAAAAAGCAATGGAGACATCCAGTAGAACAGAATGAATGTCGCTGGAGAACAGACAAAAGCAACAAAGTTGTGTTGCTTTAAGATCATTTAGCACTCAGGGAAGGTTTGAATGGATGAAAAGGTGGCTTAATCAGCATTAATGGGAGTGAAATAGACTCATATTTTCAGCTGGTGTTTGGCTGTGTCCTCCAGCGGAGCCCCATTGAACAGTACTTTAATGATTCAAGTACTAGAGTATGTTTATAATGTGTGTACAAGATTGCTCGTTTTTTGCATTTTTTTCATTGCAGGGCTGCATAAACAGCTGCATGACAGGTAAACATTCAGCAGGTGAAGCTTTCCCCATTTCTACACTTCTTCCCAGGGGAGTTAGGTTGCCAGTATGGTTTTTCCCCCCTGCCAGGTCTGTTATGTCTTTGGCCTTTAAAACCTCCTAGAAATGCATGTGTGCAGCAAGTAAACCTTGTCCTAACACTTCACATCGCTGCCAGGAGAAAAGCAATACTTGTTAGATGTCTGGCAGTTTAAATGCTGTGGAGGCTTTCAGGGAAAAAAAAGTTGGCAATAATTCTGATGCTCCATACACCATACATTTAATGCACATGATGATGATGATGGACTGCCTTCAAGTCAATTCCGACTTATGGTGACCCTGTGAATAGGGTTTTCATGGTAAGGGGTATTCAGAGGGGGTTGACCATTGCCTTCCTCTAAGGCTGAGAGACAGTGACTGGCCCAAGGTCATTCAGTGAGCTTCATGGCTGTGTGGGGATTCAAACCCTGGTTCCCCAGGTCATAGTCCAACACCTTAACCACCACACCACACATCCCCCCCAAATCCTGGGAACTGTACTTTACCCTCTCAGAGCTACAATTCCCAGCACCCTTATCAAACTTCCAGGATTTTTTTTGGGGGGGGTGATTTAAATGTATGGTATGTATGCAACCTACAGGGCATTGGGTCTTGCCGACAACTGATTTTAAACTGGCGCTGCTCTTACGCTTTTAGAATACAGAAACGAAAGAAGTAAATCTGTCTCTACTACTTTATCTCAAAACCAGGAAACGCTTTCCCTGATAACTTTTGCATATCCGGCTACTTAGAGACCAGTGAAAAGACTGAGGAGCCTCAGAATAAGGTTTCAAATAGGGCTTCCGAACCCTTTAATCACCAGTGTCTGCCTAGGTATGCAATCATTTTAATCTCTCCTAACAAATATTTAGTTGGTCTTTAAACTTGCATGTGTGTTAGGGTTGCCAGGCTCAGGGCCTGAGACTGATCCTGTATCTTTAGGAGAAGAGAAAGTCAGCCAAGTGCAGGTGTTCTTGCCACACTGTAATGGGAAAAACCACAAGGTGGAATTCTCCCTCCCCCCTGCACAACTTTTAAAGATACAGAAGACCTCATGGTTGCCAGGCCCAGCCTCCTGCTGGAAAATTAAGAGAGAGGGAGACTCCTTTCTTGAGGGCAGAGGTGAAGATGCCATTGAGTGCCACATTTATTTTAACATATACATATGGTTTTGCATGTGTGGGGAACCTTTGGCCCTCCAGATGCCGCTGAACTACAACTCCAATCATCCCTGGCTATTGGCTATGCTTGCTGGAGCTGATGGGAGTTGTAGTTCAGTCATCTGGAGGCCCAAATTTCCCCACGCCCGTTTCAAGGCAGCAGGGAAGGGTGCCTCCAGTTCCATCTTCCCTAACCTGGTGCCCTCCAGGTGTTTTGAACCATAACTCCCATCAGCCCCAGCCTGCACAGCTTGGAGGAGGCTGATCTAGTTTAATGCTGTGTGTGTCTTTGTCAAAACTTAAGAGAAACACAGCTTCACACAATGGGATGGAAGCATTTGGTAGCACTTCCTACTGGCTACCACCAGAGGGTGCTGTGACACCTGCTAAAGCCATGGCCTTGGAATACGGAGAAGAAATACTCTAGTTATCCTTGAGTTGTCCGTATAATACTAACACTAATAATATAATAATGTAATTATCTATTATTATTTTATTATTTATTAGATTTATATCCCACCCTTCCTCCCAGCAGGAGCCCAGGGTGGCAATTAGCATTTACATACAATTCTTTCTATATGGTCAATGAACTTCACATATATTATCTTATTGTAATCCTTATTCAACACCCCTGTAAGGCAGCCTTTGCCAACCTGGTGCCCTCCAGATGTTTTGGACTACAACTCCTATCAGCCCAAGCCAGCACAGCCATGCTGGCTGGGGCTTATGAGAATTGTAGTCCAAAATATCTGGAGGGCACCAGGTTGCAGTAAGGTATGTGAGGATTGTCATTCCCTTATTGAAGGTGGGGAACTGAGGCTGAGAGTGAGCAGCTTGCCTGCCAATACCTCCTACTGAATTAAGGCAGAGGCAAGATTTGAACACAGGACTTCCAGGATTGTAGCTCAGTCTCCCTTAACCACTATGCCACCCTCTCTCGCTCCTGGGGTTTCATTTTTGGCTCCAAACAGCAGAAAAGGACAAGGGAGCATGTGAGAAGACTCTTCTCAGTGGCTAACATACTCCCCTTTCATGCCAATTGGCTCGCAGAATGCTGGAGACACAGGGACCTGGCTCCCAAAATAGTAAGGAGTCCAAGACCCTCTGAGACCCTGCATGACTACACCCCTGGTTGTTATTCTATTCCACTCACAGAGCTACAGCTCCCAGAGTTTCCTGGGAAGAAAGACTGACTGTTAAACCACTCTGAGAACTGTAGCTCCGGGAGGCAAACAGGGACCTCCTAACAACTCTCAGCACCCTTGATGAGCTACACTTCCCAGGATTCTCTGGGGGAAGCCAGACTGTTTAAAGCTGTAGAAGAGTACAGATGGGGCCGTGGTAGCTGTACATGGCATGGTGGTGGGGAGAGACCCCATAAAGTTTTGGGCAACAGCTGACCGGGGAGTGCAGGAGAGGTGAGTGAAGAAAAGAGAAGGCAAAAGGGAGTGGAGAGGAAGAGAGAAAGACAGATACAAAAAGGGTCGACAGAACCCCCATATTGCCAGGAGAGGTTGTTTCCTGGTTCACATGAAGAAGTTATTTTTAAATGTCCCCAGGATGGCAGTGAGGGGTGCCCAGATAAATCACTGGAGAGATCTTGAACCAGGGTAAAAGAGCAGCAGAGGCAAAGATCAAGAGATTGCTAGGCTCTGCAATGCACAAATGAACTCTTCTGTCAGTCTGGCTTAGGGTTGCCAGGTCAGAAGCACCCCAAACCATGAGATTTCAGGGGCGGGCCTTAGTGATGTCACGGGGCAGGCCCCAGTGATGTCATTAAGCATGATACATTAAGCATCAATCACAGTTGCTTGGAGCATACAGTGCGAACACAAACATTTCTCTGAATGGAAATTAAGACAGAAATCTTAGCTGAAAGATGGAGCCTGGGAAGGGGACGTTTAACCTAGCCTATTTGCTTCTTGGCAAGAAGGTTTAAGTGCCCTCAGGCGAGGCCACTGTAGGAAGAAAGGAGCCTAGCATTGTGGAGATGTTAGATGGGAGCACTCAGAGTAAAGATGGATGCCCCTGAAGGCTGCAATTCTAAACACACTTACTAAGCCCCATAGAACTCAATAGGACTTATTTCTGAGTAGACAAGGTTTAGATTGTGCCCTTGGTAAAGCTTGACTAAGGATCCTCTGCAAAGATATCCATATCCAAGCAAGGTTGGCAACCCCCTGCCTGGAATGCCCTGCCCCTAACTTTTAACATGGCTGCCCCAAACTTCTTTACAGATTTGACCCTTCACTTCAGAAAGAGGTCTGAGAAATGAGTAAGAAGATTCCCTGCCCTTTTCTGTCTATCTTGTGGGCTGCTATAAACTCACTTTGACAGCCAACCCAATTCCAGTGAGTAATAATTTACAGAGAGAAAACTCACATGGTTTTGGTCTACCTTCATAGGCGGCAGCTTGGAACCAACAATTGCAGCCACACTGCCAAATATATGAATTCTCTTTTACTACTATTGACAAACCTTCATGCAACCAACAAAGTGCATCATCAGTGGGTTTAAGGGGGTTGAGCTGACCACATGGAATGCCTGTTGTTGCTTCTGTGGATGTAAGGTTAAAGATAAATGAAATGCAGATAGAAAAGAAAAACAACAGACTGATGATTTCCTAAATGCAATACCATACCAACCACAAGAGTCCTATGAATAAGGCAGAAAACTCAGCATCCCACAACCAGTCAGGATTCCTAACCAAAAAACAAAAAAAATCCTGGCAGCCAGTCAGCCAAGGTCGCAGAAATCCCCATACACCACAGCCTGACTCAGGGGCTGCAGTTAGTGCAGAATGCTGTGGCACGATTGCTGACAAGAGTGAGACCCTATCAGCACATAATACATCTGCTCTGAAATCTGCACTGGTTGCCAATTTGCTACCAGGCCAAGTTCAACATATGCTCTCCATGTTATGGGTGCCACATAGTACTTGTTCTGCTCTTGTAAGAAATCAGTCCTTTAATGTGGCAGCACCTACACTTTGGAACTCCCTGCCTATTGACATTAGGCAGACGCCTTCATTGTACTATTTTCAGCACCTGCTAAAAACATGTTTGTTTAGGCAAGCCTACCAGGCATGTAGAAGCTATTGCATTTTTAATCTGTTTTTAACTCATTGTTGGTTTTTTTATTTTGAGTTTTTAAATACCTATCTTTAACTGTTTTTGCCAATAATTTTATTGTTTTAATTCCTTCTGTAAATCGCTTTGAGATTTTTTACAATAAAGCGGTATATAAATGTTGTAAATAAAATACATAAATACATTTTGGAGTCACTGTGGCCCTTGGGTCTCTTTCCACTTTTAGGAACAAAGGAATCTACCTATACCGCCTCAGGCCATTTGATACCATCTAGCTCAGTACTGATGATATGGACTAGCACTGGCTCTCCAGGATTCCAAGCAATAGTCTTTTCCAGAAATTGAACTTTGGACCTTTCCATGCAAAGTATATGCCCTACCACTGACCTACAACCCTTCCTCTGTGTAAAAAAGTATCTTTTAAAATTGTTCTTTTCAATTCACTAATGAATGCACATCATACCTAGGGGAGATCCACACCATTCATTTAAAGCACATTCAACACACATTTGAAGCACATGAATCCCACCACAGAATCGTGGGAACTGTAGCTTGTTAAGGGTGGTGGGAACTATTACTGTGAGGGTGAAACTACACTTCCCAGGATTCTTTTGGGGAAGGCATGTGCTTGAAATGTGAGTTGGATGTGCTTTAAATGTATTGTGTGGATCTACTTAATAAACTTTGCCTGGATGTAAATATTTTTAATTAATTTTCCAAAATGGAAATGTACTGGGTGACCACGGGCTACTCACCATCTCTCAGCCTATCTGCCCCTCAGGATGAAAACAATGGAGGAGAACCCTGACCACCCCAAGGAAGAATGGCACACTTAAAATGTGGAGGAATAATAATCTACAACCATAGTGTGAAATCAAATACTTATTGGGACACAGCATGAAGAAATATTTATATAAGCATGACTGTCAAAGATGTTTATTATTTACACTACCTGTAAGTATATTTATAGTGCAATCCCATGCTTGTTTACTCAAAAGCAAGTCCCAATGTATTCAATGGGGCTTACTCCAACAGGGAAGTGTGCAGAGAACTGCAACCTAAAGTGATAAGGAACTTCATTCACCTAACCCAAAATTCAGAATCATGCCACTTTAAGCTGTTTTGCAACTGTTTATACTTGTTTTTATGGTTATTTGATTTTTAAGGGATTTATTTCTTATTGTGAGATCCCTTGGTTTCTAACCACCAACCCTACCTCACAAACTGCAGATGTAAAAATACATACACCCCATATAATAGTTTATTGTCAAACCAGTCATTGCAGAACATTTTTTTTAAATCAGTATTCGTTTTCTATATAACAAAAACTGTGGTACCTAAGTAAGCCCTGCCTAATTGCTTTAAAAATAGGATTGGTGGGGAAAAGATTTACAACACAAACAGAATTCTTTGCTACGTTCACTCAAAAGTTCAATTAATTTACAGCACAATCCTAACAATGTCTACTGAAAAGTAAGTCCTATTGAATTCAATGGGGTTTACTCCAGGTATGTGGGATTAGCATTACAGCTTTATTCCCAGAAAAACAAGTACGGGATTAAAGCTTCATATTGGGAAGTTTTTCAAAACAGTGCCTTCTTCAACAGTCCAGGAAATTTTAAACTTGTTTGACTCCTGCACACAAGAGAGAAAAAAACTGAAAGCTATATACTCACTCAGTTGATGAGATTTTCAGATAAACAGGAGAAAACAACCATTTTCTGGCGTTGCAATGGGGTCTAGACGTCAACAAATCACAACCCTGACTTCACTTATTGGCTACAATCCTGAAAGGGCGGGGTTAGGGCAGCCAGCTAACAGATCATTTCACAGAAGTTGCGGAGTGGGGCGGCTGATGTTTTGGTGTATATCTCATGAACCAGACCACCTAGAAACTGATTTTTTTTAATTAAAGCTGAAAGTCTGAAGATTAAGGTGACTTACCTGCAGAGGACCTCCAAAATCCGGAGTATCCAGGCTAAAACCGAACACCTGGCAACCCTAGTCTGG
Source organism: Rhineura floridana (assembly GCF_030035675.1). Classification (NCBI taxonomy): domain Eukaryota; kingdom Metazoa; phylum Chordata; class Lepidosauria; order Squamata; family Rhineuridae; genus Rhineura; species Rhineura floridana. The sequence goes on from NC_084485.1 coordinate 8,921,437, forward strand.
ATGTTAAGCAAAGAGGGTGGGGAAGGGAGAGAGAGAGAGAAATCTGCCTTGGTATTGAAGCCATAATGTCTGCAGTGGTCAAAATGCATTTTTGTTGCATAGTCTTAGAAGGGGTGTGGCTGGGGGGGGTGAAGCTATGGGGGATGCCTCGACTTCAGAATTTTCCATTACCCCACTGGACACGGTGCGTAGTTAAACTATGGCGTTCTCTCCCACAAGAGGCAGTGAGGGCCACCAACTTGGATGGCTTTGAAAGCGGATGAGACAAATTCAAGGAGGACAAGGCGATCTGTGGCTACTAGCCACAATGGCTGTGTTCCCCCTCCACTGTCGGAGACAGTGTGCCTCTGAATACCCGTCTCTGGGGAGCATGCTGGTGCGCTCGGGTCCCGCTTGCAGGCTCTCAATAGGCGTCTGGCTGGCCACTGTGAGAACAGGATGCTGAACTAGATGGCCCCCTCTTTGGCCTGATCCAGCCTCATGGCTCTTCTTACGCTCTTAGGACAAAGGTGGCTGGGGGTCAACGAGACACTTCACTTTGATGCCTTCTTCCTCATCCACCAAGCTGTGCGCAGGGGAGTTCAGAAGGGGAATGGCAAACCGGGTGATCGGAACAAATTGGTGTTGTTCTGAGGAACAACTGTGCCTGTGTCTACTAAGGAGCCGCCAGAGCAGCATTTTAGTCAACCACTCGCCTTGTGACTGTGAATCACATTTTTACAGCAGCATGCTCTGGGAAAGGTCAGTGGGGTGATGCACCTCAGCCCCATCACTCTAGCCAGGATGAGGAGCGCAGTGGGGAGGTATCTAGCTGTGATGTGGGAGGGGCGATCAAGAACACCGGCATGGACAACGTCGGGTACGGCTGCAAGGTAGTGAGGAATGGTGCACGCCCCCACCAGCAGCCCGCATCATGCAGCAGCTGAAGGGGTGGATCGGACACACGAAGTAGCTCCAGGAACATCAGAAGTGCCTTCTGCTCAGTCAGACCTTTGGTTCATCTAGATCAGTGTTGTCCACACCAACTGGTAGCACCACTCCAGGGTTTCAGTCAAGGGAGTCCTTCTCAGCCCTCCCTGGATATGCCAAGGATTGACACTAGGGCCTTTTGTGTGCTTTCGTCTGAGTCAGGGCATTGCTTCATCTAGCAACTGGTTCACCAGGGGCAACTAGTGGCTCCATATCAGGGGGGCAATGGAATCTGCTCAGGGTTTTAGTCTGAACATTCAAGGAGCTGGAGAGAGAGAGAGAGAGAGAGAGAGGAAGGAAGGAAGGAAGGAAGGAAGGAATCCAGGCAGCCTTATGGTAGTGGATTGTGTGCTTTGCATACACAAATTTCCTGGGACACTGGCGGGGTTGCCAATAAGGGCTCCTCCAGACAACCTGTTCATTGGGCATATACCCTGATTTGCTTGCCCAAATGTCTGGCCGATATTGAGCATTCATTCTGATTTCTTGCGAGGGAGGTTCTACATCTTCCCATTAATCAGTCGTTTAGCCCTCACTTCTCAATGTATTTCCCTGTGACTTTTGTGACGCAAAAAGTCTGTGGGTTGTTTTTTTGTTCCCTTTAAAGTGGATTTATTGCTTTAATCCACTTAATTGTGCAAACCTGAATTTCTGGTGTGTGATGGACTCTCTCCTGCAAAATACTGACAATCTGAAGATGGCCAAGGTTTGTTGATTGGCCCTGTTCCTGTGTTTTTAACAGCAGCCCAATGCATGGCAATGATGCACTTGTTTATATAGCGGCATCAAGGTACGTGGTGCTTTACAAAGGCCATGGTATGACATGTCCCTGCCCCAAGGAGCTTACAACTTAAAAAAGACAGGAGGAAACAACAGAGGAACAGGAGAAATAGAGGTAGGGTTGGGTGGGGAAAAGTAGGTTGTTTGTGCCCACTGTGTGTACTTAGCAGGTGACACTTCCCCTGGCCTGGAAATGTAGAAGAACATACTGTAAGAGGAGCCCTATAGCTGGATCAAGCCAAAGAGGGCCCATCTAGTCCAGCACTCTGGTCTCACAGTGGCCAGCCAGATGCCCCTATGGAAAGCCCTGGGCAGCAGACAACTTTCCTCGTGTGTGATTCCCAGCAACTGGTATTTAGATGCATACTTCTTCCAACAGTGGAGAATGAACATAGCCATCGTGGCTAGTAGCCACTGATAGCCTTATCCTTCTTTATTTGTTTGTTTGTTTATTTATGTATTATTACACTTATGGCCTACCTTTCCTTCCAAGGAGCTCAACACAGCATACCAGGCTTCTTTCCCTCCCCATTTTATACTCACAACAACCCTGTGAGGTAGGTTAGGGTGAAAGACTGTGACTGACCCAAGGTCACACAGTGAGCTTCATGGCAGAGCGAGAGATTTGAACTCTGGCCTCCCAGATCCTAGTCCAAGTACTACACCACACTGGCTCTAAATGACCTGCCCAGATTTGTTGTCCCAGACTGCTGCTAGAGGCATAGGAGGAGAGCAAGATGAAAAGGTGGCAGGCCTGCCTTTCCGCTGAAATGTTTGGTGTGCTGGGCTTGGGGAGGAGCCATGGGTCAGTGACAGCGCACATGGATTGCACGTAGAAGGTCCCGCATTGAGTTCACCACATCTCAACTTTCAAAGAGATCATAGGTAGCACAGAAGGTCAGGAAGGACCCCACCTGAATCTCCAACAAGCTTAGGCCAGTGGTGCACTAGATGAGGACCAATAAACTAAGCTTGAATCCTGCAAATATGGAAGCACTGACTGTGGGTGGGATTCTGATATCCTGGACATTCACCATTTGCCTGGTCGAGACGGGGTTGCACTCCCTCTGAAAGAACAGGTTCGCCATTTAGGGGTGCTCCTGGATCTGTTCTCTATCACTTGAGGCTCAGGTAGCCTCAGTGGTTAGGAGTGCCTTTTACCAGCCATGGCTGGTACACCAACTATGGAGTGCTCTTGCACTCAGGTCCTGCTTGTGGGCTTTCCATAGACGTCTGCCTGGCCACTGTGATAACAGGATGCTGGACTAGATGGGCCACTGGCCTGACCCAGCAGCCAAGCTCCTCTTATGTTCTTAAGACAGCGATAGCCTGGCTACAATGATTCACGCATGGATAACCTCAAAACTTTATTATTGTAATGTGCTGATTATTGCAATGGGTCTACCCTTGGGGCTGGTCCAGACGCTCCAGCTGGTGCAAAATGCTGCAGCCAGACTCACTATTGGCAGGGACAGACTACTGCTAGCACATAACTGTGGTGTTTAAAAGCTTGCATTGGCTGCCCTTATGTTGCCAGGCAAGGTTCAAGGTTCTTGTATTAATTTACAAGGCCCTTAACAACTTGGGCCTTACCTTATATCCCTGCCCAATCACTGAGATCTTCAGGGGGGTCTCTTTTGGTGGTCCCCCGTGGCTTAGATGCGTGGCTCATGCCCACCGGCAGCTGTGCATTCCATATTATGGGCCCAATTCTGTGGAACCCACCCTCCCGCATCTGAGATTAGATGGACACCCTCCCTGTTGAACTTCAGGTGCTTGACAAAGATCTTTCTGTTTCAGCAGTCATTTTAAGGACTTGTGCTGTTTTTAATTATTAATTTTAATTAATTTTATTTAATATATTTATTTATTAAATGTGTATCCTGCCCTTCCTCCCAGAAGGAGCCCAGGGCAACAAACAAAGTACAAAACTCCGAAAACATCTATAAAATGTCATGAAAACAAAACATCTTAAAAACCTGCAAACATCTTTAAGAACATTCCAGAAACAGTTCCAACACAAATGCAGACTGAGATAAGGTCTCCACTCAAAAGGCTTGTTTAAAGAGGAAGGTCTTCAGTAGGCACTGTGATGTTCCTGTAAGTTAGCATCTGTAAATATGGTAAGTGCGGGTCTATTGGGTGATGTATGGTAAATGACTGAGAGAGAAAGGGGGAGTACATGGGTGAGAAGCTGAAGTGTGCTGGATGATGATTGGCTGAGTGGCTGGCTGGCTGAAGGTATAAATGGAGGTTTGTGAGTGATGAAGGGAGGTCGGTTGGAAGGTGGGAGAGAGAGTCGGTTGGCAGAGTTCTGAGGGAAGTTTGGATTGGATTTGGCTGATATTTAAAGAGGATATATATGAACAGAAACATAAAGAGTAACCATATATGAAACCATATGCTTGTGAAACATTCCTAAAGTAATCTTGTTATTTCCTGTTATTAGTAAATAAATACTTCTTTGGTTTACCAAAGGCCTGATCCTTGGCTGGGGAATATACAGACCAGAAGGGAGGGCAAGGTAATTACCAAGGCTGAACAGAAACTGTATCTAATGGTGGCAGCGGTGAAGGGAGAGATTGTAACAAGTCACGTATCCAGAGCAACCCAGAGTTGTATGCTTTTTATATAAAGATACAAGGGGGTTGGGAACAGCATAAGCACTCAGTTGCAAAAGTAACCAGCTAGAGAGAGACTCAGGCAAAGTCTCTGGGAGTATTGGTTACAGGACGTGACTGGTGGTGTTGCCTAGCAGTGGGATCTAGTGAGATCTGTGCTAGAGCGGAGTGAGAAACCATATAAAGGACGGTCCGGACTGGTGGTGTCCCTGGTGGTGCCTAGTGAAAGGCAGGAGCCACAAGCAGGTGGGAACCTGACAGGGAGAACCAGGGAAGGGCGTCACAGGCACCAAAAAGACAACAGAGATTATGCTTGTCTAATATTTAAGGGAAAGGAATTCCAAAGAGTCAGTGCCACAATTCCTATGCTGTGCGGAACAGGCTTCCTGGTGAGATGGTATCTACAGAAGCCCTCACCTGCAGAGCAGAGTGATCAACTGGGCATATAAATGGTAAGTTCTTTCAGGTATCATGGTCCCAAGCTGTATAGGGCTTTATACTTACACCTTGAACTTGTCCTGGTAGCCAATGAGAAGCCAGTGCAATTCTTTCAGCAGTGGGGTAACATGTTGGCAATACCCTGCCCCAGTGAGCAGTCTTGCTGCCGCATTTTGAACCAGCTGCAGCTTCCAGACCAACCTCAAGGGCAGCCCAACATAGAGCGCATTACAGTAATCCAGCCTGGAGGTTACCAGTGCATGGACAACAGTGGTCAGGCTATCCTGGTCCAGAAACAGCCGCAGTTGTCTTACCAGCTAAAGCTGGTAAAAGGCACTCCTACTGAGGTCACCTGGGCCTCTAGCGATAAAGATGGATCCAGGAGCACCCCCAGACTATGGACCTGCTCTTTCAGAGGGAGTATGGCCCCATCCAAAGCAGGCAACTGACCAATTATCTGAACTCGGGACCCACCAACCCACAGTGCCTCCCTCTTGCTAGGATTCAGACTCAGTTTATTGGCCCTCATCCAGCCCACCACCGAGTCCAGGCAGTGATCCATGGCTTGCGTGGCCTCTCCCAATTCAGATGTTACAGAGAAATAGAGCTGGGTATTCTCAGTGGACTGCTGACACCTCACCCCAAATCTCTAGATGACTACTCCCAAGGGCTTCATATAGGTGTTAAACAGCATGGGGGACAAGATGGTACGCTGCAGTACCCCACAGCACAAATGCCAGGGGGCCAAGAGACAATCACCCAATGCTATTACCTGAAACTTACCCTGCAGATATAATCAGACCCAGTGTAAAACAGTGCCTCCAATACTCATCTCACCAAGTTGGCTCAGAAAAATACCATGGTCAATGGTATCAAAAGCTGCTGAGAAATCAATAACAGGGTCTCATTCCCCATCCTTCTCCTGATAAAGATAATCTACTAGGGCTGCCACAGTTTTATCCATTTTTAATTATTATGCACACTGCTTAGAAACTTTGACAATGAACCGGTATATAAATAGCTTAAATAACAAACCATTTAAAAATATTGGGCTAGATCACAGGTGGGAAGTCTGTGGCCCTCCAGATGTTGTTGGACTCCAACTCCCAGCACACACCATGGCCAACAGTCAGGGATGAATGGAGTTGGAGTCCAGCAACATCTGGAAAGCTGTAGGTTCCCCACAGGGTGGAGCAGCTTCGTATCAGGGCTAGCCCAAGGCATTTTGCTCCCTGAAGCAAAGGACAAGATGTCACCTCTCCACAATCCCATGTACATAGGCTGACCAGAGTAGCGGATGAATCTTACGTCGACAGCAATGATGAGCCAAGGCAGGCCACAGAGCTCCGTCATGCCAATACCTCACTGCCACTCTCTGTTCCCAAGCATCAGCCACCAGAGGTGGCTGCCTCACTCTGCCTGATAGTAGGACCGGCCCTGCATTATCTTTCTTTGTTTATTACATTTATAAACACATTTATAGCACAGTGGGGAGGAGAGCCTGGCTGGGAGTCCAGAGTTTGTGAGTTCAAATCCCCACTCGTGTCTCCTGGGTGTCAAGGGCCAGAGAGCTATTGCTAGTCGGGCGGTATATAAGTTTAAGAAATAAAATTAAAAAATAAATAAAGGTCACCCCCACAGCAAGTGGCTCAGGGGTTACGTGCCCTGCCACTTGTGCAGCCGTGGGCAAGCTGCATAGCCCCAAGGAGCCCAGTTGCCCCCCAGCTGGCAGTTGCGGACAAGGAAGGGGCTGGCTTGTGCAGCTGTGGCAAGCTGAGCAGGCCCTCGCCAGCTGGGGAGGACTAGCCTCAGAGGGAGGCAATGGTAACCCCCCTCTGAATGCCGCTTACCGTGAAAACCCTATTCATAGGGTCACCACAAGTCAGGATCAACTTGAAGGCAGTCCATTTCCATTTTTCTTTCCTTCCACCCAAAAAAGTCCAGCGTGGCAAACAACAAGCAATAAAAAAAAAAATCCAATACAAATGCTGATTGGGATAAAGGTATCTACTTAAAAGGCTGCTTGGAAGAGGAAGGTCTACAGTAGGCACCAAACAGACAACGGAAATGCCACCTGTCTAATATTCCAAAGGGGAGGTGCCTCTACACTAAAGGCCTCATTCCTATATTGATGAGATGGTATCTGCAGGCGGCCCTCACCTGCAGAGCGTAGTAAGCGACTGGGTATATAAGGGGCAAGATGATATCTCAGGGATCCTGGTCCCAAGTTGTATGATCTTATTTACACTAATAACTGTAGCTTGGCTGTGCTGTGGGCAGAGTAAGGGTGAGGCCTCCAGGGAGAGCTGTATGCCTTCAGCATTTGAAGCAAAGCTAGTAGTAAGTGTCTGTGGTAGAGAAATAAATATAATCTCTCCCCCCCCACGACATAGCGATGGATGAATCTGGCAATTCTACTTCCTAATTTTTCCAGTTTTCTTAACTTCAGTTCTCCACATTTCTGCATCAGTTTGCAATTTTTTTAAAAAAGGAGTCCTGACAAAAATTTGCCAGCGTTTTAGGGCACTTTATTCCTAATAGGCAGGCAATTTCTCCTAACATAATGTGTTTATTTTCAGTAATATATGTATTTTTATACACATCACAAAATCTGGAGATGTGTTAATTTTGAAGTATAGCTGGGCTAGCCGGTCAGGTATTGTCTCATAAACTGCATCAAGTGGTCTCACATTACAAGGCCAACCAAAACATCCCCACCCACCCACAATTACTTCAGGCCACAACTCAGTCTCCCCTGGCACTCTATGTGCGTGTGTGTGTGTAAGAGAGAGAGAGAGATGGGGGGGGGAGAAAGGGAGTGTAGAAACCTCTCCAGCTACAGCAAGGGCCTGCCAGTCCTTGTTGTTTAACATGACACTCTCTTGTGAAATGCCTGTATTTGCTGGGATTGCATAATATTTAAATTGATTTTTTTTAAAAAGCCAGATCAGCATTTTTGTGTTAAAGATTAAACTAGATTTGAAAGGAAGAAAGGAAGAGCGCGAGTGAGCAGCCTGCAAGTTGACACCCGGAGCTGGCTCAAGAACAGCCCAGACTTGTTAGCTTGACAATAATTTAAGGGAAAGGGGAAGGGGGGGGGGATATATAAGCAAGGATCCCAAAGAGGAGTTCCTTTGCTGGCCAATAGCATGGCATTCTCTCGTTAACTCTTTCCATGAAGGGCCATTTACTGATTCCTGGGCCTGCTCACCCGCTTTTCTTCTCACCCCCATGGCTTGTCTTTGTTCCCAGATATGAAAGGCTTTTTGATCAGAGCCAGCTGGCAAAAGAGAATGAATGAAGCAAAACTTTATGAAGAGTTGTACAGGCAGGGCGGGGGTGGGGGGGGAGATTTGGATTGCGCAAGCACCAGAATCGATTGCCACAAATGGGACACAAAGTTGCAAAGCAGGAGATCTGCAGCCTTGGTACCTTTCAAAGTTCTTCAGGATCAGGAATTCCTGCCACAGTTGGCACCTTTTTTACTGCCTCTGCTGCTCCTGTGCTGTTTACAGCAGCCAGATGCAGAAGCTTAGCAGGGAAAACTTTCTCCTGTAGTGGAAACTAGTGATTTGAATAGCTTCCCTTGCTGCTTTCTGTGTACCATGTGGCTCTTAAAGGCAGAAGAGCCTGGCCAATCATTGTTAGGGTAGTCAACAATTCCCGCTCCCAAGCTCTTCCTAAGGATGGGAAAGAAATTCTATTTTGTTTGCATTTTAATGAGAAGCTACCTAATTGGCACTCCCTGAACCAATATGTGACGCTGTCCTTTGAGGGTTGAAGCACACTTGCTGTTCTGCCGTTTCCAGTCCGTCTCCACTTCTCTCTTCTGAAAACTGGGCACATGGCGCTAGCCAGACCCTGCCCCTTTTTACTGTAAAACCTGGTGAGAGCAGCTCGAGTACGTTTTTTAAAAATTCAGCTTCACAGAGATTTCGCAATTGATTGGCAGATCAGCCTGTTCCCCCTCCAGGTGCAGCTCATGGAAATGCTTTGCTGTGCCAACTAGTGTGTTTACAGCCTGAAATGTGCACTTCTATGAATTTTGCAATGCAGTTCTCCAACTAAACAAATGTACAAAAATAAGTGTATTAGGGGAAAGTGTGCATTAAATTGCATATATTAGTGAAAATAGCTTACAGAAATGCACTATATTAGAGGGGATTGCATGCAAAAAATGTGTATTCTAGTCAAAACTGGACCCCTACTGGGAGGAAGGACGGGATATAAATCAAATAATAAATAAATAAACAAACCAGCTGTTTATTAGGAGAGACTCTCTCTAAAATGCTGATGAATTTTCATGAGGATTTAAAAAACTTTAAAAGCAAATGGCTGCAGGAATGAGAAAAACTGAATTTAAGACTAGAAAAATGGGACACAGAGATAAACCAGAATTGACAAATACAGCCCTCCCTCCCTGCTCCTTGCTTCTAAAGCCTGACTCTCAGACATTACGCAGGGAGGGCTTTCTGTGAAAAGCAGAAGACAAAAAAGCAGGTTGCAACCCTACCAAGCATACGACTAAGGTAAGTTCACAGGTCCCAGGAATGGGGCTGCCAGCTGGTCAGACAAGAACCCTGGCTTGTCCTGTCCTGATATTTTAAACAGCACTTTGCTTGTACTTTTAAAAATTCCATTTAATGAAGCTTTCACCTTCATGCCAGAAAACTTCACAGGGGTTATGTTAAGCTGCTGTTTAAAGTCATAGGAGCAGGAGTAGGATAAAAAGGTGGCAACCCTAGGCCTAGAACATTGGAAGTAATGATAAAGGGAAGGCAACAAAGATGTGTGTCCTCTTAATGGACATGATTAATTTAGTTCCATTAACTTCAGAGGGATCTGACTATCTGACTGTGCTATATACCACTTTAAACAGGCACGGCTTCCCCCAGAGAATCCTGGGAGCTGTAGTATGCTAAGCGTGCAGCTGAGAGTTTTTAGGAAACTTGTCCCCCTCACAGAGCTACAATTTTCAGAGTGGTTTAACAATCAATCTTTCTTGCTAGGTAACTTTGGGAATTGTAGCTCTGTGAGGGGGAAAGTGGTCTCCTAACAACTCTCAGTAGCACCCTTCACAAACTGAAGTTCCCAGGATTCTTTAGGGGAAGCCATGCCTGTTTAAAGGGGTATGATAAAGGGGTAGGATTAGGGTTGCCAGGTTCAGGGAAGATACAGAAGACCTCTGGGAGGCTTTTAAACTATGTGCAGGGGGAAGGCAGAATTCCACCTTGTGGTTTTTCCCATTATAGTGTTGCAAGAACACCTGCACTTGGCAGACTTTCTGTTCTCCTAAAGTTACAGGATCAGTCTCAGGCCCTGAGCCTGGCAACCCTAGGTAGGATGCTGGACTTTATGGGCCCACCTTGGTCTGATTGCTCTCCTTACGGGATTAGGAGGCAGCCTTATCAAAGTGTGTGACAATTTGCAGAAAACAGTCATCAGGAATTTACAGCCAACAGTTCTTATTTTAAAAAAAATAATAGTATTGTCTTTTGATTTTAAAAGAAAGCTTTTTTACAAGAAGCAGAAACATAAGCCAACATAGTTCAATGGTGTTTTTACAGGAAGCATGTATTGCCTTAAAAGACAATCAATCATTTTTAGCTCCCGTCTCAGCAGAATTTGTATAATAGGAAGTCAGCAAGACCAAGAAGAAACATATTTAGATGGGTGGGTGAGTGCCCTTGGGTGATATTGTTCAGTGAATGGGTAATGTTTAGTAAAAAAATGTGTCAGATTCTGATCTGAAGGGTGAGTTTGTCCATGATAATTGAATGCAAGGATAGGGAAACTCTCTGACCCTCCAGATGTTCTCAGACTCCAACTCCCCCAGTATGGCCAATGATCAGGGATGATGGAAGTAGGGTTGCCAGGTTCAAGGCCTGAGACTGATCCTGTATCTTTAAGTGAAGAGAAAGTCAGCCAAGTGCAGGTGTTCTTGCAACCATGTAATGGGAAAAACCATAAGGTGGAATTCTCCCTTCTCAATGCACAACTTTTAAAGATATAGATCCCCCTGCTAGGCAACACCACCAGTCACGTCCTATAACCAGTACTCCCAGAGACTTTGCCTGAGTCTCTCTCTAGCTGGTTACTTTTGCGACTGAGTGCTTATGCTGTTCCCAACCCCCTTGTATCTTTATAGATAACGCATACAACTCTGGGTTGCTCTGGATACTTGAATTGTTATTATTCCTCCCTTCACCGCTGCCACCATTAGATACTGTTTCTGTTCAGCCTTGGTAATTACCTTGCCCTCCCTTCTGGTATGTATATCCCCCAGCCAAGGATCAGGCCTTTGGTAAACCAAATAAGTATTTATTAAATATCAGAAATAACAAGATTAGTTTTAGAATGTTTCACAAGCGTATGGTTTCATCTATTCCAGTTTTGTACTTGACTTATTATTAATCAGAACTCCAACTCCCTCTTTCTCCACACTCCTGACCTCCAACCTCAAACACCTCTTTCTTCACACTCCCAACATCCACCCAGATTCAACTGTCATTCTTCCATTTATACTCCCAGCCATTCAAACGCTCAGCCAATCATCCAGCATTCTACTGCTCATATACTCCCCCCTCCTCTTTCACTCCACTTACTATATGTCTTCTATATAAACAGCACTTACCATATTTACACTATAAGCAGGAACATCACATTCCCCCTCCCCTTTAAAATAACAGCAAAGTATTATTCCTGCTCTAGGATTCATACAACGCGTTAACAATAAAAAACAAGTCTCTTTGGGGAAAATGTCTTTTTTGCACCCACGTCTGGGTCACGTCACTGCAGTTCCGGCCACCTGCCTTGAAAGTCCATCGGCCAATACATTGTCCTTGCCTTTTATGAACTTGAAGTCCACCTGGTAATCTTGTAGAGCCCAGGACCACCTCTACAGCATAGTGTTATGATTTTTCATAGTCTGTAACCATAACAATGCTCGATGATCCGTCGTCACTGTAAATCTTCATCCCCACACATATGGGCGCAACTTGCTCAGTCCCCACACGACCGCTCGGCACTCCTTTTGGACCGACGAATAATTCTTCTCCCTCGATGTCAGCTTGCGACTAAGAAATGCCACTGGATGTCTGGTGCCTCCTCTCTCTTGTAGCAAGACGACTCCCAGCGCTAGGTCTGACGCATCCATAGCCACGATGAATGGTTGCTCGTAATCTGGTGCTATTAATACAGGCCCTTGGCACAAGGCTTGCTTCAGAAGGTCAAAAGCCTTTTGACATTCATCCGTCCACACCATACGCTCAGCACACTTTTTCCTTGTTAGCTCATGCAAGGGGGTTGCGATTTCCCCAAAAACTTTTACAAATTTACGGTAAAAACCAGCCACACCTAAAAATGCCCTAACTTGTTTCTTAGTTAAGGGGATGGGCCACGATTGTATTGCCTCGACTTTGCTCCATAAGGGGGTTATTTTCCCACTCCTCACCTTATGTCCTAAATAGATCACTTCATTCAACCCAAACTGGCATTTCTTGGCTTTTATTGTTAGCCCTGCTTTCTTAAATGCTTCTAATACTGCTGTCAGGTGTTGGACATGCTCAGGCACCGACTTGCTGAAAATGGCCACATCATCTATATAGGCCACTGCGAAATCTGACATGCCTCGTAACACAGTATTGATTAGTCTCTGAAAAGAACTTGGTGAGTTCCTTAGTCCCATGGGTAAAGTCACAAACTCATATAACCCATCTGGTGTACTGAAGGCAGTTTTGGCTCTGGATTGCTCATCTAATTCCATCTGCCAAAATCCTTTACACAGATCTATGGTAGAGATAATGGTTGCTGCTCCCAATAGCTCTAACATTGCGTCCACCCTAGGCATAGGATACGCATCTGGGACAGTAATTTTATTGATTAAACGATAATCAATACAAAACCTTGTGGTTCCATCTTTTTTCGGAACTAGTACAATACTTGAGGCCCAGGGACTGATGGATTCCCTGATCACTCCTAGTTCCAACATGTCTTCAACCTCCTTTCTAATTTCATTCAAAACTTTCCCATTCACATGGCACGGAACAGATCTGATTGGGGCATGATATCCAGTATCAATTGAATGTCTGGCTATACTGGTTCGGCCAGGTTTATTGCTGAAGAGATCCCCATAATTTTTTAAAACTCTTAGAATCTCTTTCTTGACTTCTTCCTTCACCTCCTCCAACCATTCCAATTGATCTACCCCTCCTTTTGCTTTGCTTTCCTGTGCCGAATCTGGCAGTTCAGGCCCACTTCCCTCAGGGAATAAGGTAACTTGCAACACCTTTGCATCCCTGGTGTGATAAGGTTTCAACATATTTACATAAACCACTTTATGCTTTTTTAATTGGTCTGTGGTTATCACATACGTCACTGTGTCAAGCTTTTCCCTTATGGTATATGGTCCCTCCCAGTTGGCCTGTAATTTATCATGTTTCCTGGGTATGAATGCCATAACCATATCTCCCACATCATACACACGTTCTCTGGCTGTTCTATCATACCAGTAACTTTGCTTCTGCTGAGCTTGACTTAAATTCTTTTGCACAAATTCCATCATTTGTTTCACTGGTTCACATTCATTCTCTCTCTCAGCAGGCATCCACAGTCTATATAAAATCCCATTCTCACACACAATTTGATTCCTCAGATTGTCAGTAAAGGGAATCTTTTGTGTAAGGGCTTGGTCCTTCATTTGCTTCAAACTTGCATCCTTATCCAGCTCTTCCCTGAACTGCTCTGCCTCTTCACTAGAGACCATTCGATACAGTTTGTCTCTTTTAGTAGGCCTGCCAGGGGTTGCTATGGCGACCTTAGGCTCGATAACAGGTTCCACCCTGTTTTCTTCGGCCTCTGTTAACATGGTTTCAGTTGCTTTGCCAAGTTGTTGTCTGGTCACCACATATATTTTTCCTTGTGCCCCCATAACATCTCTTCCCAGTATCACTGGTTCTTGTTGTTGGGCATTAATACCTACTTTACATATTTCCTCCTTTCCTCTCCACTTTAATTTTATCAGGGCCATGGGTATGCTTTCTGGTTCACCCCTCACTCCTTGGATTGTCACCGTTTCCTGAGGTAATATTTCCTCAGATTTTATCAAATCTGGCCTCAGTAACGTCTGAGCGGCACCAGTATCAAGCAATGCCCAATAATTTGCCCCTTGCACACTCACTTCTTCCCTCAGACTCGAATCAAAGTCTTTTACATTTGTCCAGTTTATCTGGCAGAACTGAACCTTCTTCGTTTCTAACTCCCTTGGTTCTGTTTTCACTGCCCTTCCCTGAGCAGGATTACCAGTGGGGTTGGCAACCTCACATTGAAAATGTAGGTGCCCCGGTCTACCACATTTATAACATAATTTCTCCTCCATTTTAGGGTACACAGATCCACTCTGGGGTGTCCTGTGTCCTTCAGACTTTATTGGAGGACTCACTCGCTGTGGTACCACCTCCTTTCTGCCACCATTATATGGTCTGGGTTTAAACTCTCTTGATGTTTTCCCCACCCAGCCAGTTCCATTGGAGGCAAAGTGATCTGCCAACTCTGCGGCCTCTTGAACAGATGTAGGGGAACGGTCTTTGACAAGGAGCCTTATTTCTGGTGGTAACTGATGGTATAGGTAACTGATGGTATAATTGATCCAGTATCATGAGGCTTTTCACCTCTTCCACTGACTGAGCTTTGGCACTTCCCATCCACTTTCCAAATATGTCCATCAATTTTGCTCCCAGTTCAACAAAAGACCTCCCTGCTTGAATCTGACAGTTTCGAAATAACTTCCTAAAGTAGTCAGGTCCCAGTCTGAATCTTTTGTACACTGCTTCTTTAAACTCGGCATATGTGATGGGCCTGTCTGAGGGGAAACATTGGTATACCTCTGCCAATTCCCCTTTGATCAGATTTGATAAATATTGCATATATTTATCCTCCGGTACCCCCCACATCTGAGCTGCCTTTTCGAAGGTGTTGAGGTAAATCTGTGGGTCTTGTCCAGGTTCAAACACCGCAAAATCTTTTGGTGTAACCTTTATTTTGGTTTCATTTATGTCCTTTCTTGAAACTTCTCTCTTTCAAATTTTAACTTTTCCACCTGTATCTCAGCATCCAGTTGCTCATTGCTTCTCCCTCTCCTCAAACCCCATTCTCATCCTTTCAGTATCCATTCTTATTCTCTCAATTTCCAACTCCCGCTGTTTTTCCTTCTCTACACCTTCCATCCTCAATCTCTCAGTTTCCAACTTTAACTTCTCTCTCAAATACTCTATATAAGCGGGATTGCTTGAGTACCCTTCTGGGTTCTCTTCTCTGACAGGTTGTTTTTGTTGAACAGATGCGAATGCTATCAATGCTACTCGCAATTCATCTACCCCTTTACCCTCGTGAGGTAAATTGAATGTTATGCACTTCTCCACCAGCTCCTCTCTTTTCATCTTTATATATTCAGTCATGTTTTTAGGAGTTCACTCACACTTTGCCACACACTCTTTGCCAGACACTCTCACAAGTAATCTTTATTTGTTATTTCTTTTAGCCACACCACTTTTAGAGACTCTCTAGGGTTCGAATCCCACCGCTACAGCCACCACATGTGACGTCCTCCTCCGGTTCTCCCTGTCAGGTTCCCATCTGCTTGTGGCTACTGCCTTTCACTAGGCACCACCAGGGATACCACCAGTCTGGACCATCCTTTATATGGTTTCTCACTCTGCTCTAGCACAGATCTCACTAGATCCCCCTGCTAGGCAACACCACCAGTCACATCCTATAACCAATACTCCCAGAGACTTTGCCTGAGTCTCTCTCTAGCTGGTTACTTTTGTGACTGAGTGCTTATGCTGTTCCCAACCCCCTTGTATCTTTATAGATAACACATACAACTCTGGGTTGCTCTGGATACTTGAACTGTTATTATTCCTCCCTTCACCGCTGCCACCATTAGATACTGTTTCTGTTCAGCCTTGGTAATTACCTTGCCCTCCCTTCTGGTATGTATATCCCCCAGCCAAGGATCAGGCCTTTGGTAAACCAAATAAGTATTTATTAAATATCAGAAATAACAAGATTAGTTTTAGAAAGTTTCACAAGCGTATGGTTTCATCTATTCCAGTTTTGTACTTATTATTAATCAGAACTCCAACTCCCTCTTTCTCCACACTCCCAACATCCACCCAGATTCAACTGTCATTCTTCCATTTATACTCCCAGCCATTCAAACGCTCAGCCAATCATCCAGCATTCTACTGCTCACTCCACTTACCATATGTCTTCTATATAAACAGCACTTACCATATTTACACTATAAGCAGGAACATCACATTCCCCCCCTTAAAATAACAGCAAAGTATTATCCTTTGAAAGCAAGTAGCTGCCAGTTTCCTCAGGAGTCCCCTTATTTGCCTCTTTAGGGTCCACATCCAAGTCCTGTTGGAATTTTTAACAAGCAAAAATTAACCTCCAGTTATTAACAGTAATAGTTCCTTGCCCTCCCTCTCCACAATTACCAGATCATACAATATGTATTTCGACCAAAGTGTAGATTTTACATTTTTGTAATCTTCTAAAGAACAAAACTTTACCAGGCTCCTGACACCAACTTACAAGGGGGAAATCTGTAACATAAGCTTTGCAAACTGTTATTTCAGGTGGTTTCTTTACTATCCTTGTGTAGACGATCAGGACGTTGGAGAATTCTGCTGCGAAACCAAGCTGGATTTGAACACCACATGTAAACTGAAGGCACATACTTTCAGGAAGTTCTGGAAACAAACACATTTTGTTTAGTAGCACTACGTACTTGCTCTCCTTTAAAAGTAGCTGTGGAAATGTTCCAGACTAGAAATTCAGGATTTATTTCAGTAGTTAGGGCAGATCTACAAATTAATGGAATCAGATCTAAATCAACCTTCAAGCATTCCTCATACACCTCGCACAGATCATCTCCTCCTGGTACCTATCAACATCTATCTTTCCCCCCTAAAATATTAAGTTACTCACTGGGGGAAAAGGGAGGGAATCTTGCTGCTTCACTTTACTAGCAGCACTTTAAATGAATTACAAGAAATAATTAATAGAGCAGTTTAGACTGGGAGGTAAAGCTAAGATAGAATGGGGGTGGCGGCAACAGGCCACTTTCCAAAGCTTGGCACCTGTAGGCTGTGGGTTAGCCACCCCTGAGCTATGGCATGTCACTGTCATCTAACTATTGTGATACTGCTTATTTGTTATGTGGATTGGTTACTTTCTGTTGTGGGATTTACTTTTGTTAACCTCCTTGGACATTTTTTTTATGGAAAGGCGGGGTATAAATGTAATAAATAAATAAATCAGTGGTGGCCTTGGAGCTTGATCTGGCTCCCTAAGCAAATTTTTCTGCCCTCCCTGTAAGGCCCCATTGATTTTGGTGGCAGGATAAAATAACATAAAATAAAGCAGATGTGGTGCTGGGGTGGGCAGAGATGTCTGAAACCCTGGAGAGCCTCTGTCAGTTAATCTCCCTTCACCCTGCACAACTTTTAAAGATACAGACGACCTCTTAGTTGCCAGGCCCAGCCTCCAAGGGGTCTTCTGTATCTTTAAAAGTTGTGCAGGGGGAAGGGAGGATTCCACCTTGTGGTTTTTCCAGAGCTTGGAAAAGTTAATTTTTTAAACTACAACTCCCATCAGCCCAATCCAGTGGCCATGCTGGCTGGGGCTGATGGGAGTTGCAGTTTAAAAAAAGTAACTTTTCCAAGCTCTGCCCGTTTTTCCCATTACAGGGTTGCAAGAACACCTGCACTTGGCTGACTTTCTCTTCTCCTAAAGATACAGGATCAGTCTCAGGCCTTGAACCTGGCAACCCTAGATGGAAGTTGCAAGCCAGCAGATTCAATCCCATATTTGATGGCCTAACTCTCCATTAGGTGGTATGTACTACTTTAAATTGCCAGTGGGCTTCCACATGATTAAATGCTCCTCTGTGCAATGAATATTTCCTACATGTACAAAACTAGCATGTCAGTGAGAATGCTTTTCCCAGCAGGTTTGTTTTTTATGCTGAGGGAACCTGGCACCCTCTGGCTATGCTGGCTGCAACTGATGGGAGTTGTAGCCCCAAACATCTAGAGGGTGCCAGGTTGGCAAAGGCTGACTTATATAAACTCTCACATGCAGTCTAAGTGGTAGTACAGATACAGGTTTATCACCACCTTGATTACTGATACCAAATAGTTAGAGACTTTTTTTTAATAGTACTTGGCAGCAGCAGTTGGTGGCTCCATGTTAGTGGGGCACTGGAATCCGCTCCAGGTTTTAGTGCTTCACCACTGGACAGCTCCTTGAAAACTTGGACTAAAACCCAGAGCGGATTCCACTGCCCTGACACGGAGCCACCAGCCACCATTGGTTCTTGGCAAACATTAGTTCTATATAGGCCCCCAATAAGAGTGAAAATATTAGATCTTTATGTAAAATAGCAGAGGTGGATTGTGAATAAATGCTTGATAAAGCTAGGTTTTGTTCTGATGGGAAATGCAGATGTGAGCACATGCTGGTTGGGGCTAATTCAGGAGTTGCTGTACAAAACATCTGGAGGTTGCCAGGCTGGCGAAGGCTGCCTTAGAAGTAGGTCCTTAAAGGTTAATACCAAAACCTTGAACCAGGCCCAGAATCTGGTGACCAGTGGTGTGCCACCGGTATTAATGTAATATGTTCCATGTGGCTAACCTGGCCAATAGCAAGGCAACTGCATTTTCCCCTAACGTTAGTTTAGGTTAAATATTTTTTTGTATAGACCCATCAATTTAGGGTCGTATTGAATGTAGTGGTGAGTTGAATGTTCCATCAGCACAAGGATTTTTCATTGCACAATGGAATGTTCTCCCCACCATCTCCTCCCTTGCACCCCCTGAATCTGTTCTCCGGGTCCCTCAACCAGAGCATATTTGGGGACAGCACAGGGGTGTGCGCAAGGGGAAAGGAGGGGAAAAATCTCTTGCACGAGTGAAGTCGTTCCACTAGCACGAGATTTTAGCTGAATACTGCCCTAAGAAAGCTATATTCAGAATGTATTAAATGAATGTGTTGTATAGGTGAGTTCAACTGACTTGAGGCTTGCGCAACTGCCTAATTCTTGAGTAATCATAGCTGTTTATCTTTAGCCAAGTTTTAAAAGAACTATGAAGTGAATCACAGTCTGTTCTTTATCCAGTACTAATAGAGCAGTTCTATATCTACTCAAAAGTAAGTCCCATTGAATTTAATGGGTCTTAGGGGTTATCCAAATGGATCGGGATAATCCATGGTTTCCATATTCGGTTTGTCATCTGATACTCCTCACTTTGCCTTTTTGTTCGTTGTTTCCCAATGGAAAAAAAACGCTTTTTTGCAACCGCACACGCAGCGGGAAGATTCGTACATTCTTTTCGGTTTTTCCCAGCTCCACCTGTAGAACCACCCCCTATCAGCCAATTGGTCCGCCAAAAAATGATGTATGCTCCTCTCCTCCTTTGCAACGAAGCCCAATATCTCGCATGCGCTTGAACGCGCGAAAATTTTCCAATGTCCGTGAAGGAGTTCCTTTCCACTTTCCACTCTGCAGCACTCGTCTGTGGCTCCCAGCTCCTCCACAGAAATGCTTCCCCTGAGGGAAGCAAACAGCCCCCCCACACGGGTAGCCGCTCTTGGCTCGGGGCAAGGAATGCAAACAGGCGTTCCGGTCTTCCCTCTACTAAAAGAAACCTTCAAACCACTTACATAGCAATAGTTCCTCTTTTTTTTGCTTCTATTTGTAATATTTCGATAAACCGCCTGTGTGCTTTTCTTCCTTTATGCATATTTAAGGAGGTACACATGCTGTCAATTCCACTTATTTCTCCAAAAAAGCAATTAACGTGTCATCTCTAGAAATGACATACACTCTCCCCTTGTCATCCACTCAACAATGTGCACGCGCTTGAACATATGAGAGCAAAAGTTTGCCTTCTCTGTGACATGAATGAAATTGATAAAGCTTTCCAGAGGCAGGCATGAAACCAACCAGCAGCCCCTTTCTCACTTGCTGTGCATTGCACATCTCACCCAGAGCGGCTGGCAAAAAATAAAATGCATCTGTGCAGTAGTTGCAGACCCCCCCCAACACCCCACCATTGCGATGATTGCTTCAATTTTCCCGGCCTTATTCTTGCACATACGCAAAAGTGCAGATACGTGATTGGCTGGAATGAGGAGAAGGGGCAAGGGGAAACGCCCAAGAACCGCCCATCAGCTGTAAAGTCCGCCGTATTGCATCCTAGCTCCTGAAGGCACAGCAGATTATTCCCGATTTTAAACAGCAAATCGCATTTTTGCCGGTATTGCAAGGAGCGGATTTAACCCGCGAAAATGGGTAACAGCGCGCGACGTCATTTGGACGACCAAAAAATAATAAACGCACATAGCGTGCGTGTCACACATTTTGCAGTCGTCTGGATGAGCCCTTACTCTCTGTTAAGTGGGTATAGGATTGCAGCCTTAGATGTGCAGGTCAGTCTTCCTGGGGATGACTTTCTTTAAAAGAATGAATGTCCCACTGTGTTCAATGGGGCTTACTACCAAGGCTGCATACACATACATTTAAAACACTTTTAAAGCACATGGCTATCCCTCAACAATCCTGGGAGTTGTAGTTTACCCCTCACAGAGCTACAGTTCCCAGCACCCTTAACAAATGACAATTTGCAGAATTCTTTGGGGGAAGTCATGTGCTTTAAATACATGTTAAATGTATGGTATGCATGCAGCCTGTGTGTGCATAGTTGGCTAATATGAATCGATTCTGCATCAGTTTTCCAGCTGATTAAGGTCCCTCCAGACTGGTGTTTTATTGCGGGCTTCTTCTGCAACATGTCTTGACACAATAATAGTTCATTAGTGGGGGATTTATTCTGCTTTAGTTGTTCTGCAGTACTTCTCCAATGCTACCACATTCTTGCTATTTGGAGGGGTTATAGACAAAAAAAAAAGCAGGACAAAAATCAACATTTGTGGTATCAAAAGTTAGGGGATTTCAGCAGGAAATTACAAGATATTCAGTGACTGGAAAGGAAGCAGTGTGACATTTGCAGGTGCAAACAGTATTGAAAACAGGATCGCATGTGACTCCTCTGATCCCATCATGAACACAAATCATCATGAATGAGCAATAAAAAGGACGTTTGGAGAGGCTCTTGGAATATAACCTGCATCAGCCACTAAGGCTGATTCTGTCCTAGATGGAAAAATAGTGTGACCTGCTATTAGGCAGCTTCCTACATTGCATGTTGTGAAGCAGATAAAGCATTGCATTTTCAGAATTCATAGAATCATAGAAATTGAAGGGATATTTAGAGGCCATCCAGTCCAACCTGTTGCAGGATCTGCAGTGCAGGATGCAACTACAGCATCCCTAACCAATAGCCATCCAGCCTCTGCTTAAATACTTCCAGCAATTGAGAGCCCACCACTTCCCAAAGCAGACTGTTCCAGCACAGTTCGGACATTTCTCCTAACGTTCAGCTGAAATCCACTGCCTTGCATTTTCCACCTGCTGGTCCTAATCCTGCCCTCTGGAGCAACTGTTTCTGAATCCCTTCACAGCCTTCTGTGGCTGGTGTCAGACGTGGGCAAGATCAGGCAAAGGCTGGGGAGTGGGGTGCAATGAGGCAGGAGGCAGGAACCCGGAAGAGGGAGGACCGGGGTGGATCCATGCAGAGAAATCAGGGATGGGGAACTGGTGGCCATCCAGATGCTGCCGCCGCCATCTCTGCTATATTTTCGGCGCCTTTTGAAGACTTTCCTCTTTCAACAAGCCTTTTAAGCTGAGACCTATCCCAGTCTGTGTCTGTTTTGGAACTGCTTTTTAATATGTTTTTTAAAAAAACAATATGTTTTTAAACCCTTTTAAAAAAGATGTTTTTAAAGCTTTTTTAAAAAAATGTTTTTAACATTGTTTTGTTTTAATCTATTTTAAGGTCTTTATGATGTTTTAAAGTGTTTTTAGTGTTTCTGTTTGCCGCCCTGGGCTCCTGCTGGGAGGAAGGGTGGGATATAAATAAAATAAATAAATAAAATAAAATAAAATAAATAAATGAGCACCCACAATCATTCCACCCCCACACAACCCCCATAACAACAAGGGGTAACACTGTCATCCTGTGGATAATGCAAAAAGAGCGATCTGTAGCAGCACAGGTTGTATGTTCATCGACTGAGATTTGAAGATGCATCGTGTTGAAACCATGGGAGATGTAGTCAGTAGTGTAGTGGGAAATTCAGAAGTGCAGAGTCCCTTCATGTTAATCACAGCCATGCTCCCTACCTGGTTTTTGTTTTGTTTTTGCTGTGGGGTTGAGAATTAGATCCTTGATTATGCCTAGGAACCAATCAGTATGAAATAGGAGAGTGTTAGCTACTGAGAAGAGTCTTCTCAGTGCTTGACCTATCTCCTTTCACTATGATTGGCTCCAATCGATAGGAAAGGAGAAGGAAGCATGTTAGAAGACTCTTCTCAGTGGCCAACACACTCCCCTTTCAGGGTGATTGGATCATAGGATGCTGGAGACATAGGGACCCTGCTGGGACCCTGCTCCCAAAAACGTAAAGGGTCTAAGACACCCCCCCCCATGATCCTGCATGAGTCCAGCAACATTTAGAGAGCCCCAGGTTCCCCACTTACAAGGCAAAGCATTCCCTTGGCCTGCATACTGCTCCTCCCTTCTGTGATCAAAGAGGTCCACTTATGTGTTTCTTGGCTGATGGTTCTCATAGTTGTGAAGCTGGATCTTTGGCACTCTGGAGCAAAGATGAAGGCACCTGCAATGTACTCTTTTTCCTTAACAGTAGTAGGTGGGTTAATTCTGGCTCTGGTAAGGTATCGACATGAGCCCTTCAGAAACATAAAAGTGACATTCCATAAGGAAAATCTTACTGTGACTGGGGGGTGGGAGGGAGGAAGAATGAGTTGCTCAAACCAGAGAAGCTTTGGTCTCAGTGAAGGAACTGGTCCACAGTACTTAGATAACAATTCTTAATTATTAACCCACTCGATCGTGAAGGAACTGTGACCTCCAATCTTAGCCAGAATGTGCTGTTAGTAATCAGGTGTGCGGTATTTAAAAAAAAAATGCCCAAGTGCTTTATGATCTTTTTCGTTGCGACAGCCCTGTGAAGTAGGTCAGCATTTGATTCCATGTCAGGCTGCCAAGGCTAGATCTTGACAGGGTGCCTTTTGCCTTTCAGAGCATGTAGGTATGAGAATCTAGACAGAGAGGCCAGAGGGGAAGCCATAGGGGAGTCGTCTCACACTCTTATCCTCTTCCTTGCCAGCAATACTGGAATCTTTTGGCAAGTGCTGATTGCACATGTTCAGATACGTCTCTTGGGGGGGGGGAGCTAGAAATTGGATTTTTTTTTTTAATGAAAGTGTTCTTGGTACTGCTGTCAACTGATAAAATATATTAGCTGATTATCTGTTTGGCTTTAATTAACGGAATACTTTTAAAAGAAATGGAGGAGCATTAAAAGCTATCTTATACAAAGGCATGAGAACAGAAGAAGAGCCTTACTAGATCAGGCCAAAGGCCCATCTCGTTCAGCATCCTGTTCCCACAGGGGCCAGCCAAATGCCTCTGGGAAGCCCGCAAACAAGGCCTGAGACCAGTTTGTCTGTTTAGCCCAGTGTAGCTGTTGAAACCACAAGAGGGGAGAATGCTCTAGTAGGCTTCCCACAGGCATCTGGTTGGCCAGTGTGAGAACAGGATGCTGGACTAGAAGACTGAGGGGAGATATGATAGCACTCTTATTTATTTATTTATTGCATTTGTATACTGCCCTCATAGCCGAAGCTCTCTGGGCAGTTTACAACAATTAAAAACGTTAAAAACAAATATACAAATTTAAAAAGACATTTTTCAAAAGCAATTTAAAAACACATGCTAAAATGCCTAGGAGAAGAGGAAAGTCTTGACCTGGCACCGAAAAGATAACAATGTAGGTGCCAGGCACACCTCGTCAGAAAGATCATTCCATAATTTGGGGGCCACCACTGAGAAGGCCCTCTCTCTTGTTGCCAGACTCCCAGCTTCCCTTGGAGTAGGCACCCCAAGTAGGGCCTTGGATGTTGAGCGTAGTGTACGGGTGGGTTCGTGTCGGAAGAGGCGTTCCATCAGGTATTGTGGTCCCAAGCCGTGTAAGGCTTTATAGGTTAAAACCAGCACCTTGAATCGAGCTCAGAAACATACAGGCAGCCAATGCAAGCGGGCCAGAATCGGTTTTATATGTTTGAACCGTCTGGTCTCTGTTACCAATCTGGCCGCTGCATTTTGCACAAGCTGCAGTTTCCGAACCGTCTTCCAAGTCAGCCCCACGTAGAGTGCATTGCAGTAATCTAATGTGGAGGTTACCAGAGCATGGACAACTGAAGCCAGGTTATCCCTGTCCAGATAGGGGCGTAGCTGGGCCACCAACCGAAGTTGGTAGAAGGCACTCCTTGCCACCGAGGCTACCTGAGTAGTGACAGAGATGGTTCTAGGCTAGGGGAACCCCCAAGCTACGAACCTGCTCCTTCATGGGGAGTGCAACCCCATCCAGGACAGGTTGGACATCCACCATCCGGTCAGAAGAACCATCCACTAGCAGCATCTCAGTCTTCAAGTACATGAAAGGTTGTCACACAGTGGAAGGCCGAGATCTCTTCTCGATCGTCCCAGAGGGCAGGTCATGGAATAATGGACTAAAGTTGCAGGAAGCCAGATTTCGTCTGAACAACAGGAAGAACTTCCTAACTGTTAGAGCCATACGACAATGGAACCAATGACCTAGAGAAGTAGTGGGCTGTCCGACACTAGAGGCATTCAGGAGGCAGCTGGACAGCCCTGTGAGGTATGCTTTAAGTTGGATTCCTGCATTGAGCAGGGGGTTGGACTTGATGGCCTTATTGACCCCTTCCAACTCTACTATTCTATGATTCTATGACAAGATGGGCCACTAGACTGATCCAGCAGGCTGTTCTTAGGTGTGGGGGACCTTTGGCTCTCCAGATGTTGCTGAACTACAACTTCTTTCAGGGTTAGCCACCATGGCAAGTGACTGGAGATGATGAGAGTTGTAGTTCAGCAACATCTGGTGGGCCAAAGGCTCCCCACTCCTGGTCTACTCTGGCTGGCAATGGCTCTCCAGGGTCCCAAGCAGAGATCGCTCACTTCATCTGCTACCTGTTGTTTTTTTTAAAACAGTTGCATGCAAAGAGGGCGCTTAAAAGAAAAAAGAGTCCTATCAAAATCCAGATTTGTTGTTAAGCTAGGAGTTTCTGTTGGCTGGGGCTGATGGGAGCTGTAGTCCAAAACATCTGGAGGGCACCAGGTTGGGGGAGGCTGTTGCAGGGTGATAGCCATTACATTTGTGTCTGATGTTCAAACTCACTGAAGGACAAATCTGATCCAAATGCAAAGCCATACACAAGCCTGTCTCCTTGTGGCAGCTGTCACTCGAAATCTTCTCCCTAAAATAATTCCCTGGGGGAAGTCATGTGCATTAAATGTATGGAGTGGATATGACAACAGCATAGCCTGTGCTGGTGGTTCAGGAGTCTAAATAAAAAGTCACTCATGTTAGGAAGATGATGTACAGTAAAGTTGTGGCCTAAAGCTTCCATCATCCCAGTCCCGGGCTGTGGTCTGAAGGCACATAAGGCCAGCTCCCTGCTGAAGCTAAGCAGGGTCAGGTCTGGTCAGTGCCTGGATGGGACACCACCTGGGAACCATATGTAACCCACCTTGGGTTTCATGAAAAAGAAAGGCGGGATATAAATGTAATAAATAATAAATAAATAATCCCTGACCATTGGCCATGCTGGGTGCAGGGCCTCATGGAAGCTGGAGTGCAACGACGTCTGGAGCGGCCGCAGATTCTCCTTGGGCCAGCTCTTGCGGTTTTATCCCTCGCAGAGTTCCCAGAACCTCCAACAACCTACAGTTCCCAGGATTCTTTGGGGGAAGCCATGTGCATTAAATGTGCTTGTCATGTATGGTGTGGATGTGACCTATCATATGAAGCGCACACCACCAAGCAAATGTGAAGGAAAAAACAACACAAAGCCATGTCATTGAATTTCCTGAATGCCTTCAGAGAGTCGGCTGTCTTTGCAGAGGAGCACCCGAAACCACGCAAGTCCCATGTTCCCTTCTTGTCTTGTCCCAGATCTTGGGTGGTGAAATAGTTCTGTCAAACCTAATCTCAGTTCATTCTGTTGGCATGCACTGCAGTTTCCACACAATGTGGAGAGGGAGCTCCAAGGGAATGGAGGCCATGATGGTGGAAGTATTCCATCTACAACCAAACCATCCGTAGTAATTGGCATCACGTGACTTCCTGGGTCCCTTAACAAAATGGGCCTCCAGACAGTCAACGTCTTGTGGGAGAGACTAAAGCACATCCCGGGAATTTTAGGTTTGCGCAATTAAATCCACTTTTAAAAAGAAACAGACTTTTTGCACTTACGAAAATGCACTAAAAATTGTGGAATGAACAAATCATTAATGGGAAGATATGTAAACACCTTGAAGTGAACAGGTAAGTCACTTCTGTCCAGTGCAAGTAACTAATGTAAATCAGTTTACAGAGGTACAGAACTAAGCCCAAACTTAGGTTATAAACATGTTCATTCCCTTTCAACACTAGAAGAAAAGTTCACAAGAATCTGCTGTAGGCCAGGTCAGATTATTTGCCCAGTTAGCCCAGTACTCTTTGAGCAGCAGCAATTTCCCAGGGCTGTGGGAAGAGAATGGATTTCCCCATCAGCTGCTGCCTAATCCTTGGAGTCACCAGTGATTGAACCTGGGGCTCTTTACATACAAAGCACTACTGCTGAATGAATCAAGGCCCTGCATGCATTAATTCAATGGTGGAGCACCAAGGGCCTGAGGGCCAAATGCGGCCCTCCAGGCATCTCTATCTGGCCCCTCACTGCCCCTGCTTTTCACCTCCCTTGAGTGTTCTTGCCTGGCTGGAATGAATCTTTGAACTCTGAGAATGCTGCTAGCATGAAGCTGTGCGTGTAACGTGTGTGTAGAAACTAGCCGACTGTATCACAGTAACATTGACATCCATCGCTCCACCTATTTTTCACTCTAGCCCCATCAGCAGTGGCATATGGTCCCTAGAAGGCTTCTCAGAACAGAAGGTGACCCTCAGGTGCAAAAAGGTTCTTCACCCCGTGTTAAGAGGTTCACTAGTGCCAGAATGCCTGTGATCAACTGGTGTTTGTATGTGGTCACCATTAATACCGTAATAATCCTCACCATCTGTAGTTTTCATTCCCCTCTAACCTCACTGTTCACAATTCCCCCCCCGCCACAAACCATGTATTTTTATACCACAAACTCAGGATAATCTTTCATGTATCTAATGAAGTGGATCGCATGCCACGAAAACATGTCATAGTAAATTTGTTAAGTCTTTAAGGTGTGGTAAGACTCATTGGCTGGTATTCAACCAACTCATCCTGTCAGTGCAAGGATTGCCACAACAGGACTCCTCCCCTCCCTAAATCTGCTCCGGAGGTTTGGGGGAGCCCCTAGAACAGATTTAGGGGGCACGTGTGGGGATGGGGAGTTCCATTGTGCAAGCAGAAATCCTTGCACTGATGGAGCTACTTACATAATGCAATGTCGAATGCAGCCCCTTGTTTTTAATCCCGTTATTTACCTTTCCCCTAAGAGCTCAGGTAGCACTTCCAGGAAAGATCCCTGCTTAAGACCCCAGACAGCCTCTGCCAGGCTGGGTGGATTATTCAATCAGTCTATTACAGTCAATAGACCAGAAATATAATGCAATGGATAAATACAGAAATAAAATACAATAAATGAATTCGGTTAAAAAAAATACAGTACTCTAAAATCTCAGTAAAGACAGTAAAAACATTAAAAAATATAAACCAGTAGCAGTTATACAGAGCTACTGTAATCCTGGGTTAGTCCTCAAATGTAGTCCTTACAGTTTCAGGTGCTGAGTTGTTCTTTTGTTCTCACTGCTATTGCCAGAAATTTAGCCGCTGTCAGTGACACCCTTGGGGTTTTATGTTCCGTTAGAAATTTAACATAAAATTGGATTGACCTTCCTGGTAATTTGGTCAAAATTGACCAACTGTATGCTCCTGAACCCCAGCATAAAAACAGGACACATTCAATGGATTCTACTTCCTGATTGTTACAGGAACATCCCCTTAAAGAAGTCAGGTAGGTGGATTAATGGTCTGCATTGGTGGAAGACAACGCCATAGTGTGGGTATGTACATTACTGTGTCTCAGGGGCCTAGTAAGAGTACGGGTGACCCAAGAGGCATCTTTCTTCTGAGGGTCCCTCCAGACATCCTTTTGTATTGCACATTCATGATGATTTGTGCTCATGATGGGCTCAAGGCAGCCACACATTATCCCACTTTCAATAGTGTTTGCACTTGCAAATGTTTTGGGGCAATCACACACTGTTTCAGCTCCTGTCAGTGCATTGCCTGTAACATCCTGCTGAAATCTCGTAACTGTTTATTCGACATGTTCTGGTGACTACAGTGTGACACCTTAGTATACCTACCTATCTGTATAGCTTAGCAGGAGTGGGCAGACTGCAGGCTTCTGACATGTGCTTGAACCAACAGGGGTCAGGTACAATATAGTGTTCTGAAGACAAAGTCACTAGTCTTAGGGATGGCTGAATCTATTTGAGTTTCTTGTTTTTCTGGTCTTAGCTTCAGTTCTTCACATTTCCACATCAGTTTGTGACTTTTTCTTTTTAAGAAGTCCTCATGAAAACTCATCATCATTTAGGTGCAAATTTCTCCTAATGCATACATGCTTGTATGCCATATTGCGTAATATATATTTTTGCAAAGCAGTGTTTCCCAATACAATGCAATACAATTTTCACTAATATATGCATTTTATGCAAATGTTGTTTTAGAACATGCATTTTTGTACACATTACTTGACTGGAGAACTGCACTGCAAACTTCAGAGACATTTGAATTCCAAAGGATAGCTGTGTTTTGGTTTGTGTATTGTTTTGGAAAGTGTGAATTAGCCTTTACATGTGAACCAAATCAACTTAACTCCTCCTTCCCTGCCACCTCCACCCCAAGAGAGTACAGAGAGATGACTTGTGTATGCACATGCTAGTTACTATGCATCAGATGCTGAAATCTGAAAGCAATTGTGGTTGAGTTCTGTGACCTTTGTGTTCTTCACATTTGAAAAAAAAGGAAAGCAGTGGCAGCCCCTGCTGATTGGGGATGGTGGGGAGGTGGGCAGGGCAAGTAATGGCAGGCGGAGTCAGGGATCACAGGAAGTGGAGCCAACTTGCTCTGGTTTGCTCCACATCATCCTTCTTTGCAACAATGCATATCTCATTACTATAACTTATCTTTACATATACAGTAATGGCAATGCATCACCCTTAAAAAGAAGGCAGGAAATGTAACCTTTGGGAACAGTTATTTTATCACAGACACCCCAATCTGTTCCAACTTTACTTGGAAGTAAGCTCTGCTGACTGTAGTAGGGCTTTGTCCTAAGAAATTGTATAATGGACAACTGTCTTAGGATTCACTGCTTTTTCTACTAGCCTTGTCTGTACTTGTGCATTTGGAGCCTGATATGCAGAAATTTTGTAAGTCTCTTTGGGCCACTTTTTGTGAAAAAAGCAACTAATAAATGCTGCTATTCTCATCATCATCATCAATAGGGGGGCTTTTAGTGGCTATTATTAAACAATTTTGGACTGGGAAAACCCCAGCTGAATTACTACTGCAATGGTTCCCAAACTTGAAAACTGCTGAGTCTAGGCGCAGCTCACTTAAAGATTTTTCAAAATTATTACTATTAATTATTACATTTCTATCCTGCCTTTCCTCCCGGAAGGAGCCCAGAATGATTTTTTCTGCCTGTTGTAGCAATTGCAATGTGCTGTGCTAGATGCTGTATGCTTTTTAATTGCATTTTTATTGCTTCTTTTATTTCTTACATTGCTTTTATTTTATTGCAGTCCAATAAAATGCTCTGTAAGACATAAAAGAAGCAATAAAATACAATTAAAAATCAAATTGAATATTTAAATATGGACCAGCTGAATTAAGCTCTTGGATCACTGGTGGTCTACCGACCACAATTTGGAAACCTCTGTACTGCTGCAGACCATCCAGTGATCTATCATTATGTAAGAGTTCTCCTGTCCACTCACAGTTGCTATAGAGAGCATCAAGAGCCAGCAACTGCTAGGTTGTTTCTGCCTAGAGAGCTACAGCAACAGTTTATGCACCTCTGCCTGGGCTGTATCACTTCAAAATGCAAGCAGGAAGGACAAAACCAATGACGACGACTAGCAGGCCAGGGAGAAGTCTACCCTAGCTTAGCCTTCTCTCCGACTTGCCACTTTTCTATGTGCAGGGATTGCGGAAGCGGGAATGTGAAGAGTTTTAGATTTTGTTGATCTCATGTGTTTTAAATTTCTTGTTTTTTAAAAATCTGTTGTAAATCGCCTAGAGACCTCTTGTTAGGCAACTGACAAATAAAATAATCAAATCGTAGCAGCAGCCCCGTCTGCGTGCCTAAGCGGTGCAGTCCAGAAGCAAGTTGACAAGTAAGGAGCAGACCATCGCCGGGAGTATAAACGCCACGCAATCCTAACGAAGCGGCACATACCATTCTCCCCCCTTTCTAAAAATCCTCATTAGAGGTGATGGTGTCGGCACGGTATTCTCCATTCCTAGCGACATTTAAATCAAGCTCACAAAATCGTAGAGTTGGAAGGGGCCTGTAAGGCCATCGAGTCCACCCCCCCCAAGCAGGAATCCTGCTTCTTGATAATAATGAGACGAGGACGAAACCATATATTTCTTCGTCTGGAGGCCGCTTTAGGTCGACCTCTCGACGACGATCGCTGCCGGTAGCCTCCGCCCGGAAGGTCCCCCGGCGAAGATGGCCGCTGGAGAGAACGGAGCAAGACTAGCTTTCCCCGCTCCAACGCTAGCTTTCTGGCTCCACCAGCGTTGCTGCTGGAGCCAGAAAGGAGGTCTAGCGTTGGAGTGTGGAAGGCCGGCCTTCGGGGGTGGGTGAGTTGTCTATACGTGTGCATGCGTACATACACACACTAACCCCCCCTTCTTTTAACTCGCTCGCGGAGGAGGCGGAGGCGTGTCGGGTTAGAACGCCGCCGACTTTCCGCCCCCCCTTCCCCGCGTGTAACTGGCAACGCCGACCGGCCAATCAGCGCGCGAGCCGGCTCCGGGCAGCTTTCCATCTCGGAATGTTGATACAGCGAGCGGGCCAATGGTGTGAGGCGAAGAGGGGAGTGGAGCGAGCGAGCGAGCGTGTGTGTGTGTGTTTTTAACCCGGCTCTCTCCGCTTGCACGAGCTCGGGGAGGGGGGGGAAGAGAGAGGAGAAGAAGCCGAAGCCAGCGCGGGCAGGCGGCAGGGAAGGGGGGCGTGGTCCGGGGGGGGGAGCCGCTCGCTCGCCCGCTCGCCGGCCAGAGGGAAAGTCTCAGAGGCAGCGAGGGGGCTTCGCCCTGCACATCTTCTGCCCCCTCTCCGGGGACGGGGGCTCGTTGCACTCCTCCTCCCTCTCGCTTCCTCGCCGGCCCCGATCATGGAGACCAAGCCGCGGCTTTTCAAACGATCTGCCTCCCCCGGCGGCGGCAGAATCTGCTCCCCGCCGCCCGGCTTGACGTCAGCCGGACACTGCTGCCCTGACAGCAGCCCCCCGGCGGCCGGCTTGTACTGCGGGGTCGTCTCTGCCGGCAAGCCGCTCTCCCCCTCCTCTGCCACCGCTTCCAGCAACGCTGTTTACACGGTGCTGGTGGAAGATCCGGCGTCGCTCCGCAGGAGATCCCGGCGACGGAGCTGCGAGGAGGGCGCTGGCAAGAGCCCCCCCGCCGGCACCAAAGGCAGGCTCCAGCTTTTGCAAAAGGTAATAAAAGAGAGGACGGCGGAGTGAGGGGAGGGAAAGGGCAGCAACTTCGCGCGCGCCTGCCGCCCTGGTCAGCCCAGCTCCCGGCCTTTGCTGTCGGATCTGCCAAAGGAGAAGCGGGTGGGTGTGTCCCGCCGTGGCCTACAGTGGCAGGGAGAGCGGCGCAGGCATCCACCTAAGTTGGAAAGGGGGAGAAGACGCGACGGGCCAGGGCTTCGTGGACTTTTCTATTGGGAAGATACGCCTGTCCTGCGCGGTGGACAGAGGAGCGGCGGAATAAGGTGTGCATCGATATAGGCGTTATTATTTTTGCAGAGATCGGAAAGGGAGACTTTTTTTGTCTTTTTGCAAGAGATGGTTAGACCCGCGGGGGGAGGATTTCCATGGGGGCGAGTTGTATTTGCAAATAGAGGGGGCCATGTTGGAAGGGGGGGCACGCGTAGCCATATATGGCAGCTGGGTGGGACTGGGGAAGAGTGGCCTGAAGGAGGAGAGGAGAAACCCCTAGGCGAAGCACCGAAGAGCCACGGTTGCTTGCAAAAGTCCGGCAGGGGAACGAGGTGGGGGAAATGTTTCCTTGCAGAACGGAGCGGCGCGCGCTCCTTTTCGGGTATAGGGCGCAGTCTGATCCTAGGCGTGCTTTACTCGGACGTAAGCCCAGCCAGCGAGAGTGGCCTCCTAAGTATGCACTCCTAAGGTTGCATTTGCCAGAGGAGCGTTCCCGGCTGAGTCCGGATTTTTGCACGAGAAGGTTAATGAAGGCGAGGGCTTAGCTTCTTTGCGGCCCCCTCCCTCGGAGGAACGCGGTCGGTGACAGCACCGAGCCTCTGCCCCGGCGCGGTTGCAAAGAGCGCGCGAGCTCGAGCTGTCCCTCGCAGCGTCGCGGCTGGTGCGGGCAGCACTGGGCGGGCTCGCCCAGCTCGAGAGAAGCCCGGCAAAAGTTTGATTTCCTCCGCTAAAAGATGGCGCCTCTCGCCGCTTGCTTTGCTGCGCTGAAAGTTTTGACCGAGGGGAGGGGATTGAAATGGGCCGGGACTTGGAGCGGAGCAGCGGAGCCGCCTTCCTTCTGCTTGCCCGAGCCCATCCCCGCCCCATCGGGTCTCCACCCCTGGATGGCGGGGCGCGAGCTGCTGGAAGGGACTGGCCATCAATCACTCTGCAGAACAGGCGCTGCGGGCGGGGGGGGGAGGGAGGGACACGGAGGGTCGGCCAGCCAGCCAGCCAGGGGGTGGGGTCTGCATAGATATATGAAGGGGAGAACAGCCCCGCCTTTACTCGGGAGTGCTTCGCCGGGTAATCACACGTGCTTAGACCGGGGAGGGGGAGGATTCGGGGGGCGTGGCACCCAGTCGAGTTCACGATGGAGTCTGGAGGAGGAGTTGAGCTGAATGGGCAGACTCCGGATCAAGTCAGCACAGCTGGCTGGGGCTGATGGGAGTTGCAGTCTCAAACATCTGGAGGGCACCCGGTTGACAACGCCTGGTGTAAGCGTCAGGACTTAACCTTTCACCAACTCCTATTCCCAGTGTATTCATTTTCTCCCTATTAGAATTAAGGGGCACACTTTTGAGGGCAGCTGCTCAACCAACCAACCCCCAACTGTGTGTTTTCAATGAGCTTCTTGAGTGCAATGACCTAACTCAGTCTTCTTCATTGCTGAACTGTCAGTGCAGGATGCCAGAGGTTCCTGCTCTGGCCTCCGAGGTGATGCAGCTTCCCAGATTTTCTCACCAAAGAACTGGGTTAAGGGAAAAATCATTTATTTATTTATTGCATTTATATCCCACCTTTCTCCAAGCAGCTCA
This sequence comes from Rhineura floridana, assembly GCF_030035675.1. Lineage (NCBI taxonomy): Eukaryota > Metazoa > Chordata > Lepidosauria > Squamata > Rhineuridae > Rhineura > Rhineura floridana. The sequence goes on from NC_084485.1 coordinate 8,955,002, forward strand.
AGGTGGCGTATGTGGTTCTCCCCCTCCACGGCAGCCCTGTGAAGTAGGTCAGGATGAGAGGCAGTGACTTGCCCAAGGTCACCCAGTGAGCTTCGTGGCGGAGTGGGGATTTGAACCTGGGTCCTCCAGGTCCTAGTCCAACACTCTAACCACTACACACCACTGTGTAAAGAACATGCAGGGTTCTTTACTGCAATTAAATAACGTCACACACGTACATGTGTTTGTTTCTATGTTTATGTATAAACACTTGACTGTTACAAATGCTTCACAGGCCAACACTAATATGCCAAATGTGACAGTGGTGTCAGCCAAACATGTCTTCATCAGTGGCTTGGTGTACTGTTAAAAACATAACAGTTCTGCACAAGGACAGCAGCAGTACTTCAAGTTCAGCCCGGCATCGCACTACCTTTTTTGTTCTCCTCCTCCTTCTCTTCCGAATTAATTGGAGAGAGTTCCTTCCCCAACTTAGTGCCCTCCAAATGTTTTTGACTAGACCTCCCATTGGCCCATGCTGGCAGAGATTGATGGGAGTGGGAGTCCTGATGCCTGTTTTAGCAGGTCAGTGGTGCTGTTGAATGGCCACTTAGTGGCCAGTTGTGCTCCTGGGACGCGTTGGTTGCTGGGCTTTTAAACTGGGAAGACGGCGTGCGTTTATAACGAGGGATGATCCTAATACTACTAATAAATTTAATTTATTACTTAACCATTTAAAGTACATTTAAAAACAGTCTGAAACAAATTGCAGTCAGTAGAGTAGGCTGGGTCCTAAGAACATACATCTCAAGTGCAGAGCTTGGGAAAGTTGCTTCTTTTAAACTACAACTCCCATCAGCCCCAGCCAGTATGGCCACTGGTTTGGGCTTATGGGAGTTGTAGTTAAAAAAAGTAACTTTTCCAAGCTCTGCTGAAGTGTCAGCTGGCCATGGGGTGGCAAGAGAGATGAGGAACAGTGAATGCTTCTTTGGAATTTATTCTTGCTGCCTTGTCTTACAAGACATGCAATGGCTTTTGCAAGCTTTCTTCATAGGCATGAAGGAACTTGAGGTGGTATGTATTTTATGTATTCATTTTGTTGGAGTTGAGGTTCTGTCCTTGTATGACAGTGTGCAAGAACACCCCCTTCAGTGATCAAAACTTTGGAATTGGTGGTGAGGCCATTCCAGAGAGGCCCTGCTCCCTATAGCGGTGGGATTCCATTGACAGGCAACAGCCCAGGTCAGACGCTTGTCCACTCTCTCGTTTTGAAGAAGAGAGTCTTCAGCTGACTCCTTAGTTCTCCTTGAGTTCATGCCAACAGATGCCCTGTCGAGAAGCTCATCTGAGTTTGAGTTGGACGGTGGCAGCATAGTTGGGTAGCGGTTTCCAGTCGGGTATAGCTTACAAGCAATCTCTAGTGCAGAGTGAGACAACAAGCCATGGAGGACAGGAATTGAGGTTGGGGGGCCAGGGGAGGTAAATGACTGGGTCATGGTACTTGACAAAATGTCTTGGGGAGGCAGGGAGGTTGAACGGCAGGAAACTGATGATAGGCTTCTTGGCCAGTCGGAAGTCCTGGCTAGGAGCCCATGGGCAGGAACTCTGGAAGGTACGGATGTCCCGTGTAGAGCTTCCCCACTCTTGTCCTGGCCAGGGTCCTGGGCCTGCAAGAGCTGTTCTCCAGGGATCTCTCCCAGCCCTAACCTGGAGATCCTGGGGACTGAATGTGGGACTTCCTGCATCCACAGCACATTCTCCACCACTGGCCTACAGGCCTTCTCCGGACAACCACAGCTAGTTTCTCTTGCTCTGTGTGGCCACACTCTCAGACTGCTGCAGCCCCGGGGCCCTGTTGCTGATCTGGATTGATTCATGTTAGGGATGGAGAATCTTTTTCAGCCTGAGGGCTGCATCCCCTCCTGGGCAATATTCCGGGGCCCACGTACCAGTAGTGGGCAGAGCCAGAGGCCAAAAGAGGCAAAGCAATGAATGGAAATTTTACCTTTGTGCAGTAGGCTAGTTCCTACACATGCTCACGCAGCCCTCTCTGTCCTCCGCCTGGACAAGCAAGAGGCTTTATCAGAGGTCAAGGACGCAGTCTGGCCAGGCAGAGACGCTCACGGAGGAGGAGAGGCCTGGAGGGTTAGTTAGAGAAGCCTGGGGGGGCATATTTGGACCCAGGGCCTGAGGTTCCCTACCCCTGATTGACATGTTGACTGAATCCTCCCTTTTCTGCATGAGCAGATGGTAAATTGATTTACCAGTTTGCCTTTGTGTGTGTGTGTGTGTGTGTGTGTGTGTGTCCTGTGTTTCGCTGACTTGGGTCTGTTTCTCTCTCTCCCTCCCTCCCCCCGTGCAGGGAGTTCCAATCAGCTCAGGCGACCCCCTCAGAGATGTCAATGTGGTCTGTACAGATTCAGTGCCCTCGGGTGCTTCAGAGATGAGGGCAGAAATCTGTCCAAGCAGATGGACTTATTGGACACAGGCTTTTAGGTCTTGTGGTCTTCTGTGCAAAACGGACCGTTGTTCTAAAAGATTGCTGAGCTTAAAAGCCTGGCGACTTAAAAAACAATCCTATCTATCTAAACTATCTTACCTATCTCGTTTATCTGTCCATAGACATATGGGCCCTTGAGTTGCCAACTTGAGCGCTCATACTTTTCCCTGAGGCTGTGTATACCCCATAAGTTTAAAGCACGTCCTCCCTAAGAATCCTGGGAACTGTGGTGTAAGGGTGCTGGGAATGGTAGGTCTTTGCCCAGGGGTGGGGGAGATATGCTTTAAATGTACGGTGTCTGTGCAAGGGAGAGTTGTGCTGTGCGAGTCGATTCTATTCCAGTGTGAGAGGTGAAGAATTATCCTCCATGTTGGGAATGCTTATCAGCTCTGAAAAAGTTTTGCCGCCTGGGATGGCCTGGATTTCAGTTGCAGTAAGGGCAGGCTAGCTTGCTGCTTTTTGTCTGCACCTGCTGTGTTTATCTAAGATAAAGTCAAGGGCTCCTGAGCTTTGAGAGCACAGCCAAGCCCTTTCTGTGTGTTCACGTAGACATGGAACAATTTTTCTTTTCTTTTTCTAAATACCAATACAAACAGAACAACAGAGGGCGTCCTTAGAAAATCTCCCCCATATGCAAGGGTGGGGGTAGGGAATGGACATTTATGCCATGATTATTTTGGGGTGCAGAGTTCATGGGACGAGTCAAAGTAAAGAAGCAACCTGCCTCCTCCCCGCCCCCTGTGTGCTGTAACGTTGATCTGCGAAACTCACTGCTGCATGGTGGCAGGCGATGTGGGATTGGGCTTCAAGGAATTGGCAGCGCTCTCAAATGGTCAACAGTTTCTCTGGACTTGTGACCTGCGTTGGGGATCAAGGTCTTCCTGTCTCCTTCCAGAGACCCACTCACTGCAATGGCAAGGCGTTTCCTGGGGAAGCAGAACTGATTAATGGGTGGCCGAGGCAGCTATCGGATCCAGCGGTGTTGAAGCAGCCGGAGGAAGGGGCAGCAGGGCTGCGACTCCCTGAGCAGACCCACCTGCATCAGTCAGCCCATATCCCAGTGCCCAGGCAAAGGTATGGTCATTGGGTAACTTTTTTTGGGGGGGGGTTCTGGTAGTGGGAATCTTCCTGGGTCTTGGGCCACATCTGCACCATACATTTAAAGCACTATTATACCACTTTAACAGTCGTGGTTTCCCCCCCAAAGCATCCTGGGAACTGTAGTTTGTTAAGGGTGCTGAGAGGAGCCCCCATATTCCCCATACAGAGCTTCAGTTCCCAGAGTGGTTTGTCAATCCTTATTCCCAGGGAACTCTGGGAACTGTCGCTTTGTGAGAGGAATAGGGGACTCCTAGCAACTCTCAGCACCCTTAACAAACTACAATTCCTAGGATGCTTTAAGGGAGGCTATCAGGGCCGGCGCCAGGCATGACTGGGCCCCACCTTGACCTGGGCCCGCAGTGCAGTAGCTCAGTCCCCCCATGCAGGGGTATGGGGCTAATAAGCCCGCCTGCGTGTTCTACCTTTCTCCCATCCCTGAGAATGACCTACGCGCTGCATGCGCATGCCTGCCACCAACCAAGATGGTGGCAGAGGTTTCAGCCCCTTAGGGAAGCCTCCGCCGCCATCTTGGTTGATGGCAGCATGCACACACAGTGCGCACGTCATTCACAGGAATGGGAGAGGTAGGTGGGGCATGCGTGTGGGCTTATTGAAGCCTGCACTGACTGTATTGGGCTGGTGATGCCTGGGAGTTCCTTCTCCGTGACCCATGGCAGGGACGGCTCCTGATCCTGCTATGGATCACGGAGAGGGAGCACTACGCTCCCACCCTAAGGAGAGGCTCTTCAGGGGCCCTTGACCAGGGATTGACCTGGCTGCCCTCTGGTGCTAGCCCTGGAGGCCATGACCATTTAAAGTAGTACAGTAATGCTTTAAATGTTTGGTGCCGATGTGGCCTCAATGATTGTCATGCCCGTTGAATGATGGGAGGTAAAGTTCCAAATATCTGGAGTAGGTTGGGGAAGGCTGAAATATATTACAGTGGATTCCTTTGCTGTGTTTGGAAGACCTTTGGACTGGCCATTTTGCTGGCCTTGAATGCTGGAGATTTCTCTAAAAACGAGTTTGATGGCTGTAGCAGAGGAGAATAGGTTGCTTGCTTGCTGCAGGCATTCACAACTGCACTGTGAACATATAGGCACAGCTGCTTTCCAGGAGATCTGTGGGCAGTCTACTAGATGTTGTATTCCTCTGAAGGTTTTTTTTTAATCATCCATGTGCTAAAACCTTGAATGGTGCAGGGCCCTCAGGATCAGCGACTGCTGCCACTGTTGTAATTTCTTAATATTATTGGTGTGTCAGGTTTGGTACACAGTAGTCATATCCAGTCACAGGACATTGGACAGCTGCTGTGGGACCTGCAACAAAATGTTGCAGCATAGACTCCTCCCGTTCGGAGTTCCAAATGGCCATACCCTTTTCTATTCTGTTCCCCCCGCCCCGCTCTTCTGTTCCTTCCCACCCCCAACCAAACAGACACTCAACATTCTGTGGCCCCTGTGAATGCACATTTTCCCACACCCTAGATTTTTTTTCCTTTAAAAAAAATTTTTTTTGCACTTCCGCAAAATTTGCAGTTTTCCCCAGCCTGCCAATATCTGCTTCTTAGACACGGATGGTGCAATTTAAGCTACATAAGGATCTACACTTGAAGAATGAGTTTGCTATTCACATATATGGTTAAGGTACATAGACGGTTCAGTGGAAGACAGGGACTTTGACTGCATACACACAATACCTTTAAAGCACTTGACTTCCCCCAAAGAATCCTGAGAACTGTAGTTTACTCCTCATAGTGGTACAATTCCCAGCACCCTTAGCAAACTACAGTTCCCAGAATTCTTTGAAGTGGGTGGGGGGATGTTCTTTGAATACAGTAGGGCCCCACTCGTATGGTGGGTTACGTTCTGGACCCCCGCTGAAAAGCAAAAACCGCTGAAAAGCGGAACTCACTGAAAAGAATGGCGTGCAATGCCCCAAAACCGCCATAAAAACAGAACAAGCGCCGTACGAGTGAGACTTCAGTCTAATTGCGTCTAATTGAGACTGCCGCATTAGCGAAGCGCCGTAAAGTGGGGCCCTACTGTATGCTGTAAAAGTATGCTGTGCAGGCAGCCTTTGATTCTTACAGAACAGTTAGGCTCCTGAGAATCCCGTCTTTGCTGTCCTGAAGCTGCTGGGGTTCAGCAGAATTGAGGTGGACCCTCTTCTGCCAGGATAGGATGAATGAGCGCTCTGCAGGCCCTCCCTTCATGATGGAATTTGCCCCCTTCTTGATATCTCCCAGTGTCATGCCAGGGCTAGCTGGCTTCATGCCACAACTGATATTTTTCCTCTACTGTGCTCTGATGTATGTTTAATGTAAGAATGCAAAGCTTTTATATAGCACTCTTAAGTGTCCAAAGTGCTTCACCTACATTATCTTGATGTAATTCTTAACAACTACCCTGTAACATAGGTTGAGAGGTAACATTTTTGGTCATTTTGAAGCTGTGAACCCAGGAGAGGGGTGGAGAATCAGATTTTAGGGGGAAAACTGACTATATGCAATACATTCTTTCGTATCCAATTTCTCATCCAAACATTTGGTGTACAATGAATAACTTAAGTCAGCCCCTAAAACTGTACTGTATGCTATATTTCTGGAATTTTAAAAAGTACAAGCGCCAAAGGCTGCAATCTTGTATACATTTATTTATTTATTTAGATTTATATCCTGCTTTTTGATAGCATGATCCTCAAGGTGACAATACATTTTAATAATATACACATACAATATTCCAGATCTCTTTGAAAGTAAGTCCACTTGAACAGGGCCAGAGCCAGGAACGATTTGGCCTTTGGGCAGCAGCCTGCCCAGGGCCCGCGGTGTTGTAAGGCTGAACACCCTTGCCCAATATAGGTGGCGTGGGCCTTGCCTACCTGTCGCATCAGTGTGCACCTGCCTGCCATCAGCCAAGATGGCGGCGGGGGTGTTAACCCCTTCAGGATGCCCCTGCCGCCATTTTTGATGATGGCAGGCATGTGTGCGTGGGGTGTGTGTGCTGCACTGACGCAACAAGTAGATGGGGTGGGCAGGCTTATTTAAGCTCCGCACCACCTGTATTGGGGGAAGGTACCTGGGGGTACTTGGAAGCTCTTGCTTTGCGATCCACGGCAGTGTCAGGTCACTGAGTCCAGCAACTCAACACTGCCATGGATCAGTGGGTGGGAGCTTCACCCTCCCACCCTAAGGAGGAATACCTCAGGGGCCCTCCACCGGGGCCCACTTGGCCACCTGCTGGCGCCAGGCCTGCACTTCAGTTCAGTTGGGCTTATTTCCAAGGAAGTGTGGAGAGGGTTGTAGCCTTAGTTTTAATGAAACAATAATTCTAAATATATCCAATGTTAAGAGGCAGCTAGCTCTGATGCTTGAAAGTACCTACGTAGATCTTAGTTCTTGCCAGCTGGAAAAAGAAACCACAAACGTTATTGTAAGGGCTTAGTGGAATACAAGCCACTGTTTCCAAGATTTACTCAGAGTAGACCTATAGAAATTAATAAACCGAAGTTAGTCGTGTCTATTAACTTCAGTGGGTCTACTCTGAGTTGGACTAACATTGAATACCACCCAGTATATAAACCTTAGTATTATGCAGATACAGAAAGCTCTTGGAAAAATAAAACATTAATGTCATGTAATTAAGGAATAGCAATGAATTTTTGATATTCAGCTAACCTTTGATAATAGTATTGCATTTTGAATAGTATCTCATTGTTATATACAGGCCTCAGTTCTATGCACACTTGTCAGTGAGCTGTTTTCACCTTGCTTCTGAGTAAACATGCACAGAAGCAAGGCGCATGTGAACTGTAGAGAAGATTGGCTATCCCAAACTGACATTCCTTATTTCATCGATACTGTGCTCAATCTGGAGATGTGAAGACCTGGGAAAAAAACCCAGAAAAAAAGTTTTCCCCCCATTCCCCCCTTTTTTCTGAAGCCTATTTGTTTGTTTCCCTTTTCTTCCAAAAAAACTGAAACACCCCCCCCCCGAATTTTTCTGGGTTTTTTTTCCAGGGCCATACATCTTTAAATCCATCTCAGAAGATAATGGGCTGTCTCCAAAGCTGCACTATTTCAGTTCTCCTCATGCAGCGGGAGTTCCCTATCCTCTCCAACCAATGCTCTGCCTAGATCTGCTCCAAAGGATCCCCCAACTCCATTCTGGAGCAGAATTTGAGAGTGCACAGGGGAGGAGGAGAAGGGGATGTTCCGTTGCCCAAGGGGAAGACTGTTGCGCAAGTGGAACGGCAGCGCTGGATACAGCCTGATGTATCCTTGGCAAATATGAGCCCAGCTGTCCTAGTCCATGTCCAAAAGATCTGTAGCTTTGATCCTGAACATTTAGGTAGAGCTTAATGGACTTGGAAGACAGTCCCGCTCTGATGATGATCTGCATCCTGCAGCATTTGAAAGCATTTGGCTAACATTGTGCTCTGAGAGGGTTGTTTGTCCAGTAATCCAGAAAAATGCAGTTGCTTTGCTATTGTTGCTGATACCACTACTTTTGAATCTTGAATCTCAGTGCTTTGCCAACGGTATGTGTTGTTGGTCATAATATTAATTTGGAACACTGCTTTACATCACTTGTCATTTATAAGAGGCTTTTTCAAATTTTCTCAACCCTTCCTGTTTGCAGGTAGGGGGAAGAGTTTGAGGCTGAGAGAGAGAATTTCCATACAAAATAACAGTTCCTGGTTGCCAGGCTAGCTCTTGAATATGCTATTTTATGATTGTGCTTGAAAGTGGGTGGGTGAAATTCCATTCTGTTGAAATCCTAGGAGCCAGAAGATTTGGCATTGGTGAGTGTGGTGCCGTGGCCCTCCCCAAGACAAATGGAAACACATTATAATGGAATAATAGAAAATTGCTGTGTTGCCATTGTTGGTGTGATTGCCTGGGACAGGGCCTTTGCAGTTGTGGCACCCAGATTGTAGAACTCCCAACCAGTTGTCTACCAGTTGTCCTCTGAGCATATACCTTTCTGGCATTCTGTAATGGCTTTTTTACAATTATTATTGAGCTTTTGGTTTGATTAAGGTTTCTCTACCCCTGCCTGCCACCCTGTTTTTCATACTGTTGGTGCTGTTTTAGCTGTGCTTACATTTAATTGCTGTGTTGCATTTCCTGTGATTGTGAGCTGCATTGAGGGCTCATGGTGAGCTCAATGGCAGGATAGGAAAACATTTTAAGTGATGAATAAATGAAAAATTGTAAGCAGGAAAAGACATCTTGCAAACGTGGTCGACTTGCATAACGTACATGGGTTGCAGAATCCAACTGTTGTTGGTGCAGAATTTGGGTTCTCAAATTATGAACTGCTCTTGGGTTATCAGGGGGAAAAGGTGATGGAAAGCGTGTAAATAAACCAGTGATGATGTATATGTATATTCTTGGGCACAATCTTCATTTCCTAGGTGGCTCTGCACCCTGCATTCTCTGCCCTTGAGGTTTCAATTTAATCAGAGCAGGCAAGTTGCACAGGAAGGATCCATAGCAGAGTAATTTATTTATTATTTGATTTATATCCTGCCCTTCCCCCCGGCAGGAGCCCAGGGCGGCAAGTAGTACAATGGTAGGACCCAGGTTTGATTCCTGGCACCTCCCAGGAAAGATGCTTAGCCTGAGACCTGGAGGAACCGCTGGCCGTTTGAGCAGGCCATGTTACAGTGGAGGCTGGTCCATTTGGGCTAATGGGACACTGTCCCACCAACCTGCCTGCCCTCAGCCAGCCCCCAGCTGCCTGCCTTCTTAGTTACACCCATCACGGTATGGCTCTGCCTGTCGTTGGCTCTGGCTCCACTTACTGCTAGCCTCCTTGCCTTCTGCCCTACCCGTCCCATTGGGCATCAGCCATCAATGCCGTGCCGAGCTTGGCGGATCACCTGGAGGCCCATATTTCACCAGGGAGGGACGATGGCTCAGCCACAGCTGTGTGCTTTGCCTACAGAAGAGCCCCGCTTCAGTCTCTGGTTGAGAGGATCTTGGGCGGCAGAGCCAGGGATGACCGCTGCTTGACCCCTTGAAGACCTGCTACCGGTTGGCCGAGGAGTGGGCAAGATAGTAAGCCCCGCTCAGCGTGAAGTGGCTTCGTATGCCTTTGTCAATTCAAGTCCCCTGAAAGATCTCAGTTTCCGTGCAGCTGATCTCCCTCCTCCATCAAGGTGGCAGCTGCACGCTTGCAGCAGGTTTCATCTGCTGCAGCGAGCGTGTGCAGGCTGTGCCCAGCAGTGCTTCTTGCGAGCTTGCCTGAGCTGAGAGCGTGGCACACACTGGCAAGCCACAGTCACTCTTTCTGCCGGGGAAGCACCAGGGCTAAAAATACGCCTGAAACCAGACGGCAATTATGTGTGTGTTTAATCTCCTTAGATTACAAGCAGGGAGGTGCTGACTCGCTTTGCTGTCTGCGGAGCTGAAAGTGACTTCCTCCCCCCCACCCCAAGCAAGGCAACTATGGGCGGAGCGCCATCTAGTGGAAAGGTCAACCAAAGGCGATCCTTTCAGGCCCATAGAGAGAATGCTAGACGGTCTCCTACACACAGCCTGAACTCATAAATTGATAGCTGCCATTGACCAGGATTCTCTGTGGGTGCAAGGGAAGCCACTGTGGTGCCATCCAGATGTTCTTGCTCCACGCCAGGGGTAGCTAGCGATGGTGTCCTGTATATGTGATTGGACACCCAACTCCCATCAGTCCCAGCCAGCCTGGCCCAGGAGTCAGGCAGGATGAGAGTTGGAGGGCACCATGTTGGCTACCCCTGTTTTAGGCCTTGTCATCTTTGTTGGGAAGGCCCTGTATGCTTTGTGTTGAAAAAATAAAGAGAGGAAACCCCAGTTCACTTTTACATCAAGTGGGGTATATGTTAAGATTAAACTTTTGTCTGACCAGTCTGTCTCAGATAAGCTCCTTTCACAGAGTCAAAGGGGCTGTGATGTTGCTAGTGAATTTAGGTTAGGCTCGATGATGGCTGGAGCGTGAAGGTACGGACTGGAGGGCTGTATAAATTTATTTATTTACTTTTTTAAAAATCCAAGGTGCTTCCCCTTGGAAGCTTGCAACAACCCTGGAAAGTAGGCTAGGTTGAGAGAAAGAGAGCACACCTGGGTGTTAAGGTCACTGAGGCATCATCATGCCTGAGCAGGGATTTGAACGCAGAGTTCCCTGGCATTAAGGCCAGTGCCCTAACCACTGCACTACAATGCACAAAGCTGCCTTTATTTTTATTGTTTTAAATCTTCCTAACAATCTGGTCCAGAGGCTCCAGCTGTTGCACTTAGACTGTTGATGGGGACAGATTATTGCCAGCACCTTACTCCAGTGCTCAAAAGCTTGCACTGGTTGCCTATCTGCTACTGGGCCAGGTTCAAGGTTCTTGTATTAATTTGCAAGATGGAGGGAATGACTTGATGGAGGCATCTCTGGGATGGGGACTTGAACCTGTGCCTTCCATATTCACTCTCCTCCCCCGCCCCCCTTTTCTCCTTGTCCACACAGTCTCTGAATACATGAGCTGTGAATGAAGAAGTCCCTGGTTCAAGTGTCGCCTCTGCTGTGAACCTGATAGGTGCCCTTCGGCATACCACCCCCATCTGCAAATATGTTGAATAATAATACTTATCTAACAGGGTTGTTTTAAAGATTACATCAGATAATGCACGTGAAGGTCTTTGACAGTGCTATACCAATGTTACTTCCCTACCAATGTTACAAGTAGAGCCTGCAACAAAATGTTGCAGTTTGAATTGTTTATAGTAATGGTTCCAGTCAGTCCACCTTGAGAGTCTATTCCATCCTTTCTTCTACTTTGCTTTCATTGCCCCCCAATAGTGAACATTCTGTGGTGACTGAGCATGTTAATAACTGCTTGTTGAGCTTTTTGTGGGTCCCCCCCCAAAAAAGATTTGCTGTTCATCTGCAAATCTCTGAGGTTCCCGGAGCCTTTTGATAGCTCGCTCTTGTGCATGGGTGCTGCCATTTTGCGCAAAACAAAATCTCTAGTGTCTATAACACTTCTCTTCCTGGTCTCCTGGAGATGATCTGCAATGAGTCAAGGAATCTGGTTGGGTATTTAAAAGTCTTCTCCATACTACAGAATTGTTCTTAAGCAGGCCTGTATACCCAGGCTGGAAAAGCCAGCTTGTGGTGGTGGTGGTCTGTAAGTAGCCAAATCCTAGAACAGCGTATACAGAGCTTAGATGAGTGATAGGTGTAGCCTGACAATTCTACTACTGCACAGTGCAAGTCCAGAAACTGGTATCAGTACCAAACTCGGTATTTGGACAATTTCAACTTTTACTTGAGGGCTGGATGCTTGCTTTTCAAATTAAGTTTTTAAAATTATTATTATTATTTATTACGTTTTGCAGATGCCCTAAACCTAAAAAAAATCTCAAGGCAACTTAGCGGTATACATAAATTAGAAACAGAATAACCAAAATGATGACAGTATTAAAACTATGCTCCCTCCATAAAATCTATAACATCTGAGCACAGCAGTTGACTAACAGTGTCAGAGAATAAACAAACAAAAAAACCCCAACAGATAACATCAGATATGATTAGATTGGAAGTAGAGGAAGATCTTGATCAGGTGCTGAACAGATATTAAAGTCAGCACCAGGCAGGCCTCACAGGAGAAGAGCATTCTATAGGTGGTGGGCCACCACCAACACGCCCTCTCTCTTGTCACCACCTTCCCAACATTGCTTGCAGGGGGCACATTCAAGCCTAAAAATAGGCGTGAAAGCGTGTAGGAAAATTTCAAGAGCCTAAACAGGACTGAGGGAGATTTTTTAAATGGTCAGCGGGGCTGGAGCATCAGTGTTTTGAATAGGGCTTCTCTCCCCATAAGCAGATGCATATTAAAATATGCAAAGTGGTATAATTTATGCAAATTTTGGAAGTTTCTTGGGATTTTTTTTTTTTCTTGCGAGCACATGGCAAAGGGGCTCTTAAATGGTGGAAGTGATACAATTGGAAGCATGCGATGCAAACATGTGCAGGAAGGAAGCCTTCCTTCTTCAGGGCAGAAGTCCAGTTGCAAAATGGCTTCTAGTTTTGTTTGATTTTTGGTCAGCTCTCTCCCGGGCTTTGGCTGAGGAGGGCATTTCTTCAGGCTTGCGGCAGCTCTTAAGAGGCGTGTGCACACTGGTGCAGGGCGGAAGGGCTGCTGATCCTCCCTTGCAGGCATGCAATACCTTGACACTCAATCATCGCAGCGTGTTGCATCTGAGCCCCTGCAGCACAGAGCAGTCTAAAGAGACCTGTTAAGGCATTGCTCCTGTAGTAAACAACTAGGCTTGGCCAGTTGCCCACTTGGCTTCTCCTGTCAGCACGGACTGCCCCGGCGTCTCTGTCTGTACTAGCCTGGTGTACTGGGTGTGTTTATGTGTGCTGTGCATATTCATTCTCCTTTTCTTTTATATGTCTGGAGGATTTGGGGTGGGAAAGAAAGTCTCTCTCTCTCTCTCTCTCTCTCTCTCTCTCTCTCTCTCTCTCTCTCTCTCACTCACTCACTCACTCACTCACTCACTCACTCACTCACTCACTCACTCACTCACTCACTCACTCACTCACTCACTCACTCACTCACTCTCACACACACACACACACACACACACACACACACACACACAGAGAGAGAGAGAGAGAGAGAGAGAGAGAGAGAGAGAGGCTGCAAATCCCTCCTCAAAATCCACCTTTTCCATAAAGCCTCTGGCTCGACCCATACTCCAATCATAGGACTACAAGAAACTGCCTTATACTGAACTAGACCATTGGTCTGTCTAGCTCAGTATTGCCTACACTGATTGGCAGTTGCTGCCGCCGGGTTTTCAGGCAGGAGTCTCTCCCAGCCCTACCTGGAGAAGCTGGGGATTGAACCTGGGATCCTGTGTGTGCAAGGCAGATGCTGTACCCCAGAGCTCCGGCCCTTCCCCTTTTTTGCACTGAGCAAGCCTACATGCACAATGTTACTGAACGTGCCTTCTTCCTCTCCTTCTGTTGCTTTCACTGTGTTGAATTTAAGTCTCTGAAACTCCTCGGGGCAGAGACCTATGTTCTGGTAAAGTGCCATGCACATGGATGGTGACATATATCAAAATAATTAGATATTTTCCCTTTGGATTAAATAAAGGGGGGCCTGACTCACGGTTGGCTGAGCTCATTAGAGGAAAGCAGATGTGCTGATTTTAATTATGAATGGATAGGGGAGGGGTAAGTTTAGCCCCCTTCTTTTGAGTACCAAAAGACAGGCTTCCCCTTCCTCCCTCTCATTGCTGGGTGTGTATGCGGGGGAGATCGAGAGCCATTAAGCAGCAGCCTAAAATGCTTCATCTATTCCGCTTAAGCAGCAGAGCCCAGTTTTGGAACTCGAGCCCATTTTGTTGTACCGGATTATTCAGAAAACAGTCTGGGGCCAAAGTCCAGAGGAAAAAGATGAGCAAAGGCTGAGGGTTCCTTGGAATTAAGCCCCACTGAGTTTGCATAGGATTGGGCAGCACGTTCTGAATTAAATTTGGACAGATGTTTACTGATGAGAGCGTTTGTCGTGAAAATCTAGCAAACCAGACCTCCTTGTTTCTAGCTTTCTACCACCTTCAAATTAAAGCTGTTGTTATGTGCCTTCAAGTCGATTATGATTTATGGCGACTCTGTGAATCAATGACCTCCAGTAGCATCTCTTATAAACGACCCTGTTCAGATCTTGTAAGTTCAGGTCTGTGGCTTCCGTTATGGAATCAATCCATCTCTTGTTTGGCCTTCCTCTTTTTCTACTCCCTTCTGTTTTTCCCAGCATTATTGTCTTTTCTAGTGAACTATGTCTTCTCATAATGTGTCCAAAGTATGATATCCTCAGTTTCATCATTTTAGCTTCTAGTGACAGTTCTGGTTTAATTTGTTCTGACACCCAGTTATTTGTCATTTTTGCAGTCCATGGTATGCGCTAAGCTCTCCTCCAACACCAGTATTTCTCCCACACACACACATTTCTCCCTCCAATTTTCACACCTCCTTCATCTTGACCCAGTCCCGCTTTCTGTATGATATGTTCTGCATAATGGGCTGTTAGTGATGTATTAAGTACTTGTGTTTTAATGCTGTGTTCAGAGTAAAGCTGCTGTTGTTGTTGTTATGTGCCTTCAAGTCGATTACGACTTATGGCGACCCTGTGAATCAATGACCAATAATCTCTTATAAACGACCCTGTTCAGATCTTGTAAGTTCAGGTCTGTGGCTTCCTTTATGGAATCAATCCATCTCTTGTTTGGCCTTCCTCTTTTTCTACTCCCTTCTGTAGGTTGCTTTAAAAATAACTGGGAATATGGGAGTTGTCTGGATCAAGGACAAACACTCTGTAGGGCCATAACTATTCTGCAGGTGTCAGTTCTGAAAGAGCATCTACTGGCAGAAGTAGCAGCTGTGGAAGGTGCAGGATTCAAGGCATATCCTTCCAGATCTCTCTCTTTAAGTGAAAAGCCCCTGTGGTTCAGTTGCTACTTCACTGCTAAGGGATGGTAACGGAAAGTTCCCGCTCTGATCTTACTTTTCTCCAGTCGGGATAGTTGGCAGCCAGAGGCTGAGCTTGGAGTGAAAAGAAATGCATTATTTGTTTGTCCTTTTTGGGCTCATGAGCTGCCTGCCGCAGGAAGTAATGTGGGAGTTGAGAGCTGGGCGATAGCCTGTGCGCTTGGGAGGGAAGAGCCTTAATGCAATTGTTTGTACATTGTGTGGTCTGTTTGCTTGCTTTAAAGCTTGCCTGGCAGCGCTTGCCCTCTGATAGCAGCAACTTGCTTTGCTGCAGCTGGGAGAGTCCAGAGCTTGGAAAAGTTACTTTTTTTGAACTACAACTACCATCAGCCCCAGCCAGCGCCATGCTGGCTGGGGCTGTTGGGAGTTGTAGTTCAAAAAAGTAACTTTTCCAAGCTCACTTCTTCTTAGAGCAAAGCTTGCTTGAACGGAAAGGCTGATGATGACTTCGACAGCCCGTGCGGTGTAGAACGTGTGATCAGGGCTGGCTGTCTATGTTTTTTTGGGGGGGGGGGATTGCACCCAGGCTATCCAGATATTGTGCTGAACAAAGCCAAATTCTGTCATTGGTGCAAAATTAATTAGTTTTACATACTTTGTTTATGGCATCTATATTTTTTGCTGGAAGGGTGCGTGGGAATCACCCCTTTGGTTGCACCCCCATCCTCACTCCTTCCCTAACGTTATGGGTTTTTGGCTGTTGGGGGGGTGGCTGGCTGTTGCCTTGCAGCCAAACCAACAAGCTTCCCCCCTTTTTTGCAGGGAACATAAGCAAGGGGGAGCTCCTCAATTATTCTGCAGCCAAACCAACAAGTTCTTCCACCCTTTCTTCCAAGGAAAGGCAACAAGGGAGCTTTCTAAGTTGTTCAGCAGCCAAACCAGGAAAAGGGGAGGATCAGAAGACTAGCAAACACAATTTTGCCGTGGCTACCAAAGCCAGCCCAGAAGTCTGGACTCTCAAGTGTTTAATATCTTTGCATAGTTCTAATCCAGTTTTTCTAGGCATTGGAAAGTGTGAGAGGCTGTACATGTCACTATAGCCCCTTCCCCCAGTTGCTGGACCAACTTATTTCTTTCTGGCTCCTGAGATGGTCTCGGCATAGCAAGTATGTTATGGCAGTCATGAGAACTACCAACTTGACTCGGTTTCAAAAAGAAAAACTGCTTTATGAGGATAGATTCTAATACTTGAGGTTTGGCTTTTTTAGTTTGAAAAAAAGTGAGTGAGGGGGGGACATGATAGAACTGTATAAGATTATGCCAGGTGTGGAGAAAGTAGCTAGAGACAACAGTGGAGGATAAGCGAATTAATGGAAAATTTTGTAACAAATCTGAGTTGGGTGGAATACGCACATCCCTTTTCACCACCCCTTGTGTGAATTGACTCCCCCCAAGTTCCAATTAAACGCCGTCTGTGTGTGTCTTGGGGGAGTGGGGTGGAGGAGAGAGATAAAAATCCTGTGAAAACAAACTTTTTTTTAAAAAAGTGTGTGTTTCACTACAAGGTGTGTGGTTTTCTAAATGGTACAGCCAGCTTGCTAATGCATCCCTGTGGCGAGAAAGTCAGGTGACACATGCTGAAATTGCAAGCCAATCTTGGTGTTTCCTGTCTTATGACATTTGCAGGAGAACGGAAGCTTTTCTGTCTCATCAGTTTGACTTTCCGGCTGGCTGCCCAGGTCACACAACCAGCAGAACCAAGTTGTAAAATACAACTCTGTCATCCTCGTCTTCTTCTCTCCTCCTGCCTCCCAAAAATGTACACCTCACATTATGGGGTTGGGGATGTTTGGCACACTTCAGTGTTGGAATTCAGCTGCTCACATTGCAGCCTGCTCAGCATAGATGCAAACTAGGGCTGAGGAACCTTTTTCAGCCTAAAGGCCACATTACCTTGTAGGCAACCTTCCAAGGGCCGCATGGTGGTGGGCAGGGCTGAGCGCCACAAGTGAGTGCAGACCCAGGCAAAAGGTGGGTGGGGCAAAAACGCCAATGGGTGGCGGCCTTTACCTTTCTACAGCAGGTAACATTCCAGCCATGGAAAAAATCACAGAATAGTAGAATTGGAAGGGGCCTATAAGGCCATCAAGTCCAACCCCCTGTGCAGTGCAGGAATCCAAACCAAATCAGAGGTTTCTATGTGCGTGCATGCACTGTCTCCCCTCTCCACTCTCCAGGTAAGCAAAAGGCATTGTCACAGTTTAGGGGTGGATTCCCGCCAGGCAGAAGTATTTGGGGTGGACATGGAGCAGAGCCAGTGAGAGGTGTGAGCCGGGAAGAGCTCCAAGGGCTGGATAGTGAGGGCCATATTTAGCTCCTGGACCTGAGGTTCCCTGCCTCTGATGTAGATCAAGCCTCCATTGTTCAGCATAGTCCTCTGTCTGTCTGTTCCACTATGATGGTGAGGAGACAGAAGGGAGAGAGTAAAGAAGTCCTGCTCATCTTTTTTGGGGGGGTGTTGGGGGGGAGTGGCAAATACAACAGAGGCTCAGTGGAGTTACTTTGTCAGAGCTGCTTCTCCAAAGAAAAAATGAAAAAGACAGTTGCTTCAGCTGTGACTTATCGTTGCCCTGGAACGTAACAGATTAACCAGTGTTGTGCAACCCTCACCCTCTGGGGTGGTGAACTGTGTGTGTGTGTGTGGGGAGCGTCTGGGTGCGATGGCTTCAATGAGACTCCTGGGGTGGGGGGCAGGGAGGGAGCAGGAGGGAGAATGCAGGCATTGTTGAAATCCTGTGTGTCGTCACACCACTTGGATGGCCTAGCCTCTCCCCCCCCCACACACACCCCATACACACAAATGTCATCCTGTGGACTCAGGCCAGGGCTTATTTCAAGAGCCAGGATGGGAGTTGCTGTTTGGGGAATGGAAGGAGAAATGGAACTTACTGTGTACTCCAGGATAGACCAAATGCACCCATATTCAAAATGCATCAGGGGCGCATGACTTCCTTCTTGGAAGGGTTTTTGTGGCACAGCTTTGGAGTCCTTTGGGGGGGGAACTGCTTTCCTTTAAAAAAAAAAAATAGGAACGCAAGTTTCCAGTCCTTCCCAAGGAAGACTTGGGAAATCTGAGGGGCTGCCTTGCCATGTTTTGCACCCTCACAGGGCTGCCCCTGCTCCATCCAGTGGGATCCTGGGAAATAGGATTTTGTGAGGAAGTCTTGATTCTCCCTCAGTTTTTATTGGCATCTCTTAAAAACTCAGCTCTGAGGGTTTCTGCAGGAAGGGGGAAGCCATGACCATTAACTGGGCGTAACTTGGTGATTCAATGAGGTGCTCCACATGCCCGTTAAGCGGACAGCTGAGCATCTGGCACAGAAATGGGGACTGTGTGGCCTCCCATATGCCCATCACCCCGACTATTGACCATGCTGGCTGGAGTCGATGGGAATTGGAGTCCAGTAACATCTGAAGGGACCCCCAGAGGTTTCCCATTCCTGCCTAATTTGTTATTTATTGTAGTATTACAGTTCTATCCCACCTTTCCTCCAAGGAGCTCAAGATAGCATACATGGTTCTCCTCCCTCTCCATTTATCTTCGCAACAACCCTGTGAGGTTGCTAGACTGTGACTCGCTCAAGGTCACCCAAATGAGATTCATTGGTGGGGTGGGGACTTGAACCCTGGTCTTCTAGGTCCTAGTCCGACGCTCTAACCACTACACTACAATGGCTCTCTAGGAGTTCAGTTGAGACTCGTTGGTCTCCAACTGATGGGTCGGGTCAGGACCAACAAGGTGGCCTTGTGCCAACCAAATATTAGTCTTTCCACCATTTCTTTTTTAAGAGGAGGAGAGAGGCAGGAAATGGTGACAGGGTACAAAGAAGGAAGAGCTATCTTTGATTGTTGTGTACATGGTGATGTTTTGGCAAATGTCATTTTTCCACCCCTGCATGAGAAGCTGCCCCTGCCAGAATTCTCTCCTCTTTGCCGCCTATTAAAAACACAGGCACTTTGCTCGCCTCTGTCCTTTTAAGCCATCCTAAAGGGAGGAGGGCAAACACAGGCATTCTGGTGCAGCAATTTGGGATTAGAGCATTCGACTGGAGCCCTGGGCCTGAAAATGTTGAGGGCTTAACCGGGCTTAAGATGTTTTTGGGAGCCGGGAGATTTGATGGCCTTGAATTTGAGAGTTTTTGCTTTCAGAGTGATCCAGACCACATTCACACCAGACATTTATTCCATGATTGTTTTATTTATTTATTTATTATTTAATTTATATCCCGCCCTTCCTCCCAGTAGGAGTATTGAAACAGTCATAGCTTCCCCCAAAGTATCCTGAGAAGTGTAGTTTGTAGAGGGTGCTGGGAGTTGTTAGGAGACCCCAATTCCCCTCACAATTCCCAGAGTTTGCTGGGAAGCGGAAATGACTGTTAAACCACTCTAGAAATTGTAGCTCTGTGAGGTGAAAAGGGTGTCTCCTAACAACTCTCAGCACCCTCCACAAACTACACTTCCCATGATTCTTTGGGGGAAGCCATGGCTGTTTAAAGTGGAATAATAGTGGAATAAATGTATGGTGTGAATGTAGCCCCAGTTTGGGGGAAGGGGGGGCAAAGGGGGTCACTCCTATTTATCGTTCGCGTTTGTCTTATATGAAATCAGTGAGTCAGATGGACTTGAACTGAAAATTCAGCTTGAACCCCTCACCCCCAAATTCCGAGACTGGAATAGAATTTGGAACATTTGTGTTCCAACTCTCACTCTGCCCAGTTTTAATCCCATAAGATGTTTGTTTTAGATATTTTTTGTGCTTTATCATTTGTTTGCTGCCCTAGGCTCCCTTTGGGAGGAAGAATGGGATATAAATTTAATAAAATAAATAAATTAGCAATCCTTCTCCAACCTGGTGCCCTCTGGATGTTGCTGGACTAGCATGCCCACCATCTCGGACCATTGGTCATGATGGATGGGGCTGATGGGAGTTGAAGTCCAACAGCATCTCGGTGACACCAGGTAAGTGTCACAGGCTCCTCCTTCTCTTTGGTCATGGCTGTATGTGGTGGTGTTCTTTCACGGATGCTGAGCCTTGCTTTGAAGTTGAGCAGAAAGTATGGCTAGACATGTTCAACCTGCATTTAGTCCTCTGTTAATGACCAGGCATTCTTGCTTTGCCATCACAGGGATAGGGAACCTGTGTTCTTCCAGGTGTTGTTGGGACTCCATCAGCCCTAGTCAGCATGTCCAATGCGCTTTATGTGGGCCTGCCTTTGAAAATGGTTTGGAAGCTTCAGTTAGTGCAGAACATGGCTGCCTGATAGTTGATGGGTGCAAAGAGAACAGGTCATATAACACCAATACTGTTCCAGTTACTCTGGCTGCCTGTATGCTTCCAAGCCCAATTCAAAGTGCTGGTTTTGTCCTATAAAGCTCTTAACGGCTGCAGAACCCCTCTCCTGAAATGAACTTACCTGGACCCTTAGATCTTTTAAAGCCCTTCTCCAGCCCTCCCTCCCAAGGGAGGCTCGGAGGGTGGTGACAAGGGAGAGGGACTTTTCAGTTGTGGCTCCCTGTCTGTGGAATGGCTCTCCCCAATGCCTGGCACCTTCTTTGACATCTTTTTGGTGCCAGGTAAGGACTCTTCTTTTCCCCCAGGCATTTGATAGATATGATGTTGCGTATATTAATGTGCTGCCAAAGCTTTATGTAGCTGTATGAAGGGGGGCTTGTTGTTTCATTGGTTTTTTTTATGGCATGGTATGGTTTATTTACTTTTGTTTTTAACAGTGCTGTAAGTTGCCCAGACCTTTGGGTAACAAGGAAGTAATAAATATAAATGATAATGTCCAATTGTCAGAGATTATGATAGTTGGAGTCTGGCAACATCTGGAGGGTCACTTCTTTGCCTCCCTGTGCTGGATGCTCTTCCACCTGCATTACAGGGTGAAATATGGAGGGTCACAGGTTCACCACCGCTGTTGCTGTCAAGTGGACAGATCTGTGTGTGGGTGTGCCTCCTGACCTGAGCTGTGATGGGTTAAGCTTTACTTTTCTATACAGAGCACAACTTTGAACTTGGGTAGTGAATGCTTGTGCAGGTCCTGCAGAAATCTCATCTTGCATGATGCATCGACACCAGAGGCTTTTCCTTTTCTTCCTTCTGGTGTTATGTTTATCTTGCTTCCCCCCCCCCCCAAAAAAAATTCCTTCTGGTCTTTGCAAAAGTTATTTTAGAGTCACTCTAGGAAGAGCTGCCTGGTGCTGCTGCTGTTTTTGTGGCTATGCTTGGCTGTGCGGGCACAGTGCCAGCCAATCGTCATGACCTTCCGTTAAACTAGAACATGATGGTCGGGTTTGGCAGCTGTGCTTGTTTATGGGATGTTCTAAGCTCTCTGTGCTGTTCACTGAGGAAGTCCAGATTCTCCAAGAGAGCACACCTCTGGCTTTCAGCGTTTTATTGACGTCAGTTTAAGTTATGCTTATGTGTGCTAACCTTGGCACAAAAGTGGCCATTCCATTTTAAGCCTAGTATGGGTCTTTTCTTGTTTGGAGTGCTTTTTTAATGTGTATGTGAAGTTAAATTAGTGGGGTGGAGTGAGGGAAGGGCCTGTCTAGGGGAGGATACTAGAAAGAGGAAGCCCAGTGGGTACAAATGAAGGGTGGGGCGTCTGCAGAGTGCCAAATCTTCAGAAAACTTAATCCTGTTGCAAGTGCTGTCTGCAGAATTTCAAGTATATCTCAGTAAAACATTGCTTTGCTGAAATTCCCGTTTTTATGTGGTTGTGTAAGCTGATATATAGACCAGTTGGTTGCAAGGTAGGATAAATCTATTTTATACGTAAACCTTGTTTCGTGTTTTTCTTTTTAAAGTATTTATGAATATAAACACATAAACCTTGAGGGCTGGAAATTTCATTTTTCAAAATGTAGTTCCAGGAACAACAGTTAATACTTGTATGAATGCCACCAGTGTGATAGCTGATACGCACACACAGGTAGCTCGTTCACTCTAGGCTTGCTTTTGCCAACCTGGTGCCCTCCAGTTGTTTTGTAGTACAGCTGAGCTGGCTAGGGCTGATGGGAGTGATAGTCCAAAACCGCTGGAGGATGCCAGGTTGGCAAAAGATGTTCTAGGCACTTAGTGGGGAGAGACGCACGTCATTCTCAGGTTCCCTCAGTATTTCTTTGGGAGTGGATGGTGGAGAAATCCTAAAGGGAGTAGATCTGCACAGCGTCCTCTCTCAAAAGGCTAGGCTGGCTGGAGCTCGTGGGAGTTGTAGTCCAAAACCTCCAGAGGGTGCCCACTTGGTGAAAGCTGCCCTAAGACTTGTAAGAAGCTAGCAAAGCACTGGAATATAACAAGTGTTGGATTATATTTAAGTTTCTGGAGGTAGCTGCAGGTGGCTGGATCCTGGTGAGCGGCTGTGGCAGGTTCCATGCAGGGGGTTGTGCTGGATGTTGCCTCTGACAGTGTTTTCTCCTCTGCCCTGCAGAAAGTTGTCAGAGAAGGCCGGGCCTGACGAGGTCATAGCAGCGGCGGTGCTCACGAGCCTCTCCACCAGCCCCGTGGTGCTTAACAACCCACCCAATGGTTTCTGCTCAGGTACGGCAATGGGGGACAGGTGGGGAGGGTGCGCTTGGAGAGGAGAGGTGTGTGCTTCCTCATCTAGGAGCAGCGACAGTCGCCAGTTGAAGGAGACCTCACGCCTGCTGTGTTTCAGATCCTTCCACGCGTGTCTGGCCTCTGTTTGACCCACTGCGCTTTGTCTGATGGATAGCTAATGTCACAAAGTGTGCCTGTCAGTCTTCAAGGTGCCACAAGATAATTTGAGGTGCCTGACAAGAAACTGCCTTGTTCTATGTCAGGCGGTTTTGTCCCTTAGCCCAGCATTGGCCACCAGGTTCTCTGCTTGCCTGGATTGAGCATGGAGATATAGGCGCGTATAGAAACATCTGGCTTTTGCATGGCTGGAATGTAGCCCATTGTACAAAGGTAAGAGTCGCATCTGTTGCTCTGCCCACTTTTGCTTTTGGACCTGCCTGTCACTGGTTGTGGCCCCCAGGAGGTTCCCCACAACGGAATGTGGCCCTCGGTCTGAAAAAGGTTCCCCCTGTTGGCAAAGTCACTTAATGCAGACAGAGCCCAGAGCAAAAAGTCCTGATATCACTTTATTGGGGAAACTGAACAAAACAATGCATAATTTGAGGAGAAAAAAAGAAGCACTTTTGTTGTTCTTAGTTCAGGCCTTATACATAGCAGGGAGACACTCAACCAGACATACAGAGGGAAAACTCCCTCAAAACTACACAGCTAATCAGAGCATATCATGCCACTCCGCTTGGTTGCTAAGCAACACCTAACCCCCCTTGGTTAGCACACTATAACAGTAACAGGATTAACCCTTAAGTTGCACACTGAATGATCCCTGCTGTTGCACTTTCAGCACCCAGACCGTATCTCCCCATATGAGCCTGCCCGGGCGTTGAGATCCTCAGGAGAGGCCCTTCTCTCAGTCCCAACACCTTCGCAAGCGCAATTGGTAGGGACGTGAGATAGGGCCTTCTTGGTGGCTGCCCCCAGGTTCTGGAACTCTCTTCCTAGGGAAGCATGAATGGCCCCTTCCTTGCTATCCTTCCGTCGGCAGGCAAAGACTTTTTTATTCCGATGGGCTTTTGAACTAGAAGATGTTTAAGATAGGGCCTCATAAGGTCTGTTGTATTGTTCCATGGTCCTATTCTTAATGTTTTAAATTGTTTTAGTATCTTAAGTGTATGTTTCATGATTTTAATGTTACGAATAGTTTAATTCTATTTTAATTGTATATTTTTGTATGTTTTTTTTACCTATTATTATTATTATTATTATTATTTATTAAATTTATATACCGCCCGACTAGCGATAGCTCTCTGGGCGGTGAACTACCTATGTGTAGTTTATATTTGTAAGCTGCCCTGAGTTCCAGTTTTGGAAAAAGGGTGGGGTAAAAATAAAGATTCATTCATTCATTCATTCACCCCCACCCTACTCTGAAAGGTCAAAACCAGCATTTTGAATTGGGGCTGAAAATGGGCTGTGAGTCAGTGACGATGACAATAGTATTGGCTTAATATGTCTGTAATGCCCAGGTCTAGTTGGCTATCTTGCAGGCATATCCTGGACTGTTTTCAGAGGCAGTCCCTCCAAACTCCAGCACAGGGTTGCAGTGATCCATCACTGAAACAGCAGCTGTTGCTTTGGGTGCTTAAAAGCATTTTAAGATGGGTTTGGTGCATCCGTGTCACCAGCAGGATGTACATTCTGACAGCTTTTTCCCATGGCAGAAACCAACGGCGATGTTTGGAAGGAAGTTCCTGCCATGTCCTCCAGCTGTAGCAGCAGCAACAACAGCGGAGACTGGAGGTGGGACCCCCCCAGCGATCTCTCCACCCCCTCGACACCATCGCCACCACTCTCCACAGATGCAGCCCCCAGTTTCCTTTCTTCTCTGCAGTCGGACCTTGAGGAGACTGAAGCGACTCACTTCCTGTTTGGCGACCCCATCCCCCGGAAGAGGAAGGTGAGCGAGGGTGAAGCCTGGGGAAGCCATTTGGGTTGGCAACCCCAAAGGGCTTCCACTTTGTTTTTAATTTTGTTTAACAAAATGTATAGACCGCTTAACCGTAAGAACATAAGAAGACCCTGCGGGATCTGGCCAGCGGCCCATTGGGTCCAGCATCCTGTTCTCACAGTGGCCAAGCAGATGTCTCTGGGCAGCCTGCAAGCAGGACCTGAGCGCATGAGCATTCTCCGCGCTTGTGATTCCCAACAACTGGCATTCAGAGGCATAATTCCTCTAGCCGTAGTAGAAGAGCATAGCCATTGTGGCTAGTAGCCTTTGATAGCCTTATCCTCTACGAAAGAGGGAATGAAGGAAGAAAAAGTCTCTTAAGCGGTTTACATAAAATAGTGCAAAATGTTTGTTTTAGAAAATACAGATAAAATCAACAGGATTTAAAAAGAATACATTAAAAAAACACATTTCAAATGTTGTTGGATTGTAGCTTTCCAAGTTGCTGATGGATA